>NC_055993.1:22312110-22643896 GCF_018446385.1 Zingiber officinale
GCAAACAAACTTTAAGGAACCGAAGTAAGCAAACAAACATTGCAGGTTACTGTTTGTTTGCAGATGTTGCTGCAATCTGAAGTAATAGGCAAACTTACTTGCTGCAAACAAAGATCACCAGATGTCCCTGCCCTTGATAATTATGTTATGTTTCAAGGCCTTAATTACTGGGTAGCTATCTCATAACTATCTTCGGTATAGGTTTCCGGTAGCACAATACTAAGATAATTACTTACTAACTACTAGTAGTGAAGCAGTGCCAATCAGAATGGAGGGCCCTACCATTACGAACCTAATCACTACTCTGATTAGGGCCCTCCATTCAGAGTAATTATAGGCATTCCTATCTATTAGCTTTCCCTATCAGTAAACTACTAGGCATTCCTATCTATTAAGGCAAGCCTTCTAATTGGCTTTTATACCAATTAGCTTCTTATAGGCATTCCTACGGCCTTACTAGTGTGGCCGATATGTGTGAAGGTAAGTAATTACTAAGTAGTGAATTATACATAATTACTTATAATTAGTCTCTGAAGTACTGTTAGAGTCTCTGAAGTTTGCATTTACAATACTTAGTTCATCTTGAGTTTGCCGATAGCTACTTAGTAATTACTTATACTGTTAGCCCTGGATAACTAGTAGTCAAGTAGCTAGCAAAACACATTATAACTATGTTATGTTTCTGAGTTTTAATTTCTTTTCTTCTCCAGAAGGATGGTTCAAGGAATTTCAAATTTAATCTTTGTAATTTTCTTTTAACTTGTTTCATTGGGTCAGTGTGAATTACTTCTCATTCCTTGTTATTAATATATGGGATAACAGATGGTGATGTATATATTTTTAGTCCCATTTTCATAGGATCAATTTAATTACAAGATATATATCTACACTCGAAACTATTGGGAAGTTTCTAGCGAAAGAGAATATCTATCACTCGATACTATTGGGAAGTTTCTAGCAAAAGAGAATATCTATCAGAGTTATTGAAGCATATCAATGACCAAAGTAAGGAGTAGGCATAGGGCATAACTACATTTGTTTGTGTTTTAATCTGATTATCTATTGGGTTGGATTTACTTCGATAATTAACTCAATTTGTAAGCAAACAAATTATATTCCATAGAATTGTAAATGCAAATCAACAAATAACACTACACAATTAGTAAATGCAGGATTTTGAACTTGCAAATGCAAAAGAACAAACAACACTATACTATAAAAAAGTTGCTACAATCCTTAACACCATTACGTATGCTTTCCCTAACACCATGAGTACGTACCTCCCATGATGGATGAAGTCTCTCATCTACAAATGCTTTCCAAACTGCTTTTGGAATCTGATATTGACTCGGTGAAGAACTCAATTTTTCAGGATTGTCTTTATTTGGCCAAACAAATCTGCTAGTGAGTTTGTTTTTGAAATCTCTCCATTTTTGAGATGCTGAATTCATCACAGCAGCCTCGCTTTGTGGTGCTAATTCAAACACATTCTGCAACACAAAATATTAGTTGGTACTATTAATAGAGAAGTTGAAGATGAATAAGGAAAAAAGCAACATACAAGCTAGATGATTATACAACTAATATGATAAGAATGAATTAATGATGGCAATGACAACATAGAGTTGGAAAGCTAATTTCATTTGGGATTATATTTATTTATTAATCTTACCGAGATCTCTTCCCATACTTTTTGTTTTATATTTTCTGGAACAGTAGGCCAAGACTTTATGTTGATTGACACCATAGTTCTAGCAACAGAGCCAATGTAAGATTGCAATGCCTTTCCATTTGCATTGTATAATGGGCGTCCCATGTCATCATAATCAATCTTTGCTTTTTTCCCCCATCTTGCAACTGCAGTGAGTTTACACATTGATGTAGGACCTCGTTTATTCTTCTGCACATCTACAGAACGTTCTTCTCTATCAGTAACTCCATGTAGCTCCGCATCGGCTACTCCATGTAGCTCAGCATCGGCTACTCCATGTATCTCCTCAACTGCTACTCCCTGTTTTTTACGGCCCATCGAGTATTATCTGCATAATAACATAAATGTAACCAATGTTAAAATTTGTACAATAATAGTAACATAAACATGACATAAATAATTACAATAACACATATAAATAAATAACAACACAAGCGTAAACATGACATAGAATTGCATAACATAATTACTTAAAGTGCATACAACATTCCTTCATGTTCAAAACATAAACATTGGATAAAAATACAAAACATCATTTTTTCTTTTTTGTGACCCATACACCCTCAATTTCTGATCTAAAATATCTTTCATGTGCAGGAATACTATGAGTATCAACATCATCGATTGGTCGAGAATCTGGAATACTGCTCCAATCATCATCATCTCCCTCATAACATCTATTTGGAACTGGGAGCACAATTGACCACCCATTTTTTAATGGATCATCAATATAAAAGACTTGGTTGACTTGACTTGCAAGCACAAATTCGTCATTCTTGTGTCCTCGTTTGTTCAAATTAACTAAGGTGAAACCACATTCATCGTTGTTGATTATTCCTTTATCATTTGCAACCCATGCGCACTTGAAAAGAGGAACGTGAAATTGATGATAGTCTAATTCCCATATTTCTTCAATCACTCCATAGTAAGATACATCAGCTAGCAAGGGATTCTTATCTTTAGCACTACACACAAGCATTGTGTTGGCAACTAAAGAAACCCCACTGTTTTGACAAACTCTGTCATCATCCCGCGCCTTTGTTTGGTATAAATTACCATTTATCACATAACTATTATACTTAAGGATTTGCACACGCGGTCCATGGGCCAACCATGTTAATGTCGATGTTGTTCCACCATTGCAACTGTCAATTTCAGCAGCCACCTAACATGTATTCAATTTGAATATGGTGATTAAAAATAATAGATATAAGTTGTTCAGCTCAAATGATAGTAAAAATTTAATGAATCTAGTATCCACCTTTGCACGAAACCAATCAATAAACCTCTTGTTGTGAGCATCTTGTATCCACCTTTCATCTTTCTCTTTTTTGGGAAACATTGATTTCAAAAATATTTTATGTTCACTGTAGAAGTATTAATATATAAATTTGTGGTAGACATTAGATAATCTAAATTACATATGCAAAATCATAAATAATACAAAACACTTACATTATATAGGGAGATACTTCTTCCATATTTTCTAGCACAGTCAAATGTGCTTGTTGCAGATCAACTTGTTGCACTACAATTGGTGCGTTGCATGCTTGCAAGCTAGAAATATTTGCTTTCGAGTCTCGTATTGATTGAGGGACTCCAATAGGATCAACGCCATTAAGATATTTTGAACAAAACTCAATTGCTTCTTCTGCTAAATATCTTTGAACAATTCAACCTTCAGGATGTTTTCGACTGCCCACATAACTCTTAAGCACCTTCATGCTTCTTTCAAATGGATACATCCATCTGAAGTAAATTGGTCCACATAATCGGACTTCTCGAACAAGATGGACAGTTAAGTGAAGCATGATATCGAAGAAAGATGGGGGAAAATATTGCTCCAATAAGCAGAGTGTAACAACCAAGTCAGATTGCATCTTATCTAACTTGGCTACATCTATAACTTTGCAACAAATATCTTTGAAGAAGAAGCATAATCTTATGATGGCATATCTAACATGTTTTGGCAGTGCATCACGTATGACTATTGGCAAGAAATGCTGCATTAATACATGACAATCATGGGATTTCAAGCAAGTCAACTTCAACTGATCCATGCACACAATATTATTCATGTTCGAAGAGAAACCTTCTGGAACTTTTATATCCTTTAATGACTTGCACACTTGCAACTTTTCTTTTTTTGTGAATGAGCACGCAGCAAGAGGAAGATATGTTCTCTTCTCCCCAACTATAGGTGTTAATTCAGGCCTAATTCCCATCTCAACCATGTCCAATCTAGCTGCCACATTATCCTTGGTTTTTCCTTTAACATTCATCAAAGTATTAATGAGGGATTCAAAGACATTTTTCTCAATGTGCATAACATCAAGACAATGCCTTACATGCAGGTGTTTCCAGTAAGGAATATTAAAAAAGATTGACTTCTTCTTCCAACATTTTCTGAAATTTGTTGCTCCTAAATCTTTTTCTTCTATATTGGCTTCCAACTTATTAGCCTTTGCCTTCTTTATTTTCCCTCTCACACTTATCTTCTTTCCAAACTCACACCTTATGTCAGAAAGTTTGTCAAACAACTTAATCCCAGATAATGGTCTAACTGCTTCTTCAAGTTCCTCTATGCCATTAAACTCCTTCATTTGCCTACGATAGGGATGAAACCGTGATAGGAATCTTCTATGGCCAGCAAATGACATTTTCTTCCCATTTTCCAAGTGTCTTGCATAAGTATCTTCTCCGCATACTGGACATGCATAATAACCATGTGTAGTACATCCACTAAGGTTACCATAGGCAGGAAAGTCATTGATGGTCCATAATAAGACTGCTTTAAGAGTGAAGAACTGCCTTCGATAAGCATCATAGACTCCATCAACTCCTTCCCACAATCGTTGCAAATCTTCAACTAGCACCTCCAGATAGACATCAATATCATTTCCAGGCTGCTTAGGCCCTGAAATGAGCATAGTTAGCATGATGTATTTCCTCTTCATGCACATATTTGGAGGTAAATTATAGTTGACCAACATGATTGGCCAACAGCTGTACCGACTGCTAAGGTTGCTATGAGGATTAATGCCATCAGCTGCAAGTGCTAGGCGAAGATTTCTTGGCTCACTTTCAAATTCAGGCCACATATGATCCACCAACTTCCATGATGGTGAATCAACTGGATGACGTAACTGACCAACAACTCTTGTAGAATCTGCATGCCATGTTAAATTTCTCGAGGTCTCTAAAGATTTAAACATGCGCTTAAATCTTGAAATAGGAGGGAAATACCAAACCACCTTAGCAGGAACACCTTTCTTCTCAACCTTGTTTTTGGTTAGCTTCCACCGTGACAAGCCACATCTAGGGCAACTTACGCAGTTTTCATATTGCTTTTTATAAAGAATGCAATCATTTGAACAAGCATGAATCTTTTCATGAGTCAGCGCTAAACAACTCAATGTCTTTTTTACATCATACATTGAGGATGGTAGATTGTGATTATTTGGTAGCATATCCCCAAAATCTAATAGTAGATCTGAAAATAGAGCATCACTCATTCCATGCCTTGCTTTGGTATTGTACAGTTTAACAAGTGCACTCAACTTTGTGTAACGTTCGCATCCCTTGTACAATGACTTCTCTGATTCCTCTAAAAATTTCATAAACGCTTCAGGATTTTCTGTATAATTATCGTACGCTGCTTCACACATGTGAGCGGTTTCAAAGTTGTCATAATCATTATTAATTGGCCCCTGGTTGTCACTCCATTTTACTTTATCATCTTTAGCAGGCTCACCATGCCAAATCCAATTCACATAGTTTTGACTAAAACCATGGAAATAAAGATGCTCTGAAATGGACTTAATCGACCCTTTTTTAAGATTGATACATTTGTAACAAGGACAATGAATGTCATTGGGGTCAATATTCGGATTCTGTAAACAATCTTTAATGAACTGTTCCACACCCTCCTCATACTGTTTGGACCTTCTATCCGAGTATATCCAGGATTTATTCATTTTAATCTAGCAAAATCCCCAAACAAATAGGTCAAAATCTGAAGATATTAAAGTAAATAAATAAAAGTTAAAAAATACTAAATGCAACTCAAAATGTAAAATCATTGGAACTTCAATTTGTGAAATCTAATACAAGTAAGAAGAGATAGACCAAAGAGGTTGGTGTGTGGTATGAAGAAAAATTTATTTAAATTAATATATTAATCTCTAATGGTATTAAGTTGTTTATAATATATGTTGGTTAACAAAAGAGTTATCAATAGTTTCATAATTTCATTGTAAATAATAATATAGATTTGTAAATACATAATTGCATTGTAGAAAGAGCTATAAAATGGTCAACATACATTGCATAATATTTCTCTAATGGTCAACCTACATTGCATTTGACATGTGCTGTACTTATACTTAATGTTCTCATTTGTTTGTACACTTCCTTATCAACTTTTTTTGTTTATCACCTACCTTTGCAATCCTATTACGTTCCTTTCTTTTCTTCACTCATCTTCCTTCTTGCTCAAGAAGTGCAGATTCTTCCCCTTTTTCTCCAGCAATTCATTTCCTTCTCCTAATGATTCAAGCCCTACGAGTTAAAACCTATGACAGATTATCTATTGCAGATCAAATTGTGTCCCTCTCTACTTTTGCTGATTTTTTTCTGAAGTTGAAGATTTACCATCGATACCAAGCTTCAAACAGTGTTGTGACTGTTCTTGCATTAGGTGCTATGATCTAAACTTTTTTGGCAGGCTACTCGGGATTAATTGGAGAAAATCTATCAACATACCAAGTAAACTATCCTTAGTTTAGTCATATATCATGTAAAAAAGTTATCTTTGTTAGGGTACTGCTGTAAAAAAATTTTGGAGTTCATATTCTTTTGGTGGGAAGAAAAAACAAATACCATCCTAGTTTTATATTCTTGTCTCCTAACAATTTGAAGTGTTAATGGTTGGCTTTAGTTTTGCACAATTTGGCTCTTGGGTTTCTGTAGATAAATGTTTCTAACATGGTAGTTGTTTTCGGGTATGACAAGGAAACTACACCGTGCAGTCTAATTAGAAATCCAGAAGCAATCCAGACTCCATGTTCTAGCAATAGACGAACCAATTCTAGAGGAACTAACAGAAAACTGAAACCTTTCATCAGAACATACCTACTACTCAAGAGATGGAGGAGATATCTATAAGTAGAATATTAATGGCACAACATAGGAAAGAAGGGGTCAAGAAGAAAGAAACCTAGTGTCGGGTGACTCTCGGCGTCAGGGAGAAAATGCAGAAGAAGCTGTCGTTCGCGTTGGGGAGAAACGCCGAAGGAGGAGATAGCCGTCGGGGGGAAAAGAGGCACGAAGGAGAAGGCTGGTGTCGAGGGGCTGTCGCGCGTCAGGGAGGAACCTCGACGAGTGGCCGTCGCGCGTCGTCGGGGAGAAAGCAAAGAGGAGAAAATGCGAGAAGAAATTAAAAGGGAAGATTTAGGTTTAGGGTATAAACCTTATAATTATAAAAGTGAATTAAAAATCCTTATAATTATAAAACCAATTCATTGAAAAATCCTTATAATTAATAAACCAATTCAACTTTTAACCAACTATAACACTAATATTAATTCATTTAACTTATTACTTCATCAATTATCCATATAAAATTTATTTTATAACCTATTACTTCTCCGAATATATAGTATGAAGTAAAAAGTCAGATAAAATTAGAAGTGAGATCCACATTTTTAAACCTATGAAGTATAAAATTGTATTTACTGCATCAAATTTATTATCGAAGTTGATTATCATATATTACTTCGCATTTGCTGATTGACGAAGTAAACAGTGGCGAAGTCTATTGTTCATTTTCACATAGTGTCTCCTCGCTTGACGATGTCTCGTATCAGGTGTAGTTGCGCTCTATATGTTTACTTGCTTTATGGGCTCGTGGTTCCTTCGAGTTTGCAACTGCACCGCTATTATCACAATAAATTGTGATGATCTTGGGCAAACCAGAAATCACATCTAAGTCCATTAGAAAGTTCCTGAGCCACACAGCTTCTTTAGCTGCCTCAGAGGCTGCCACATACTCAGCTTCCATGGTTGAGTCCGAGACGCATTTCTACTTAACACTCCTCCATACAATGGCTCCACCTCCTAGAGTAAACACATAGCCTAATGTAGACTTACTATTGTCCCTATCTGATTGGAAGTCCGAATCCGTGTAACCCACAGGGAGCAAATCATCTGCCTGGTAAACTAGCATATAGTCTCTAGTCCTTCTCAGGTACTTTAATATATTCTTTACTGCAGTCCAATGTCCTTATCCAGGGTTACTCTGATATCTGCTAACCATGCCCACGACAAAACAAATATCAGGTCTCATACACAACATTGCATACATAAGGCTTCCTACAGCCGAGGCATAAGGAACTGCCTTCATGTCCTCTATCTCCTTTAATGTCTTCGAAGACATCTCTTTAGATAAAGCTACTCCATGCCTAAAAGGTAAGAAACCTTTCTTTGAGTTCTGCATGCTAAAACGAGCAAGGATCGTATCTATATATGAAGCTTGAGATAGGCACAACATTATTTTCTTGCGATCCCTTATGACTTTGATCCCAAGAATGTGTGCACATTCTCCTAAGTCCTTCATATCAAATTGTTTGGACAACCATACCCTTACGTCCGATAATACCTTGACATTGTTGCCAATTAACAAAATATCATCTATGTATAGTACAAGAAATACCACCACGTTTCCGTTACACTTCTTGTATACACAAGACTCATCCGGACACTGAATAAATCCATATGGCTGGATTACTTCATTAAACCGGATGTTCCAAGACCTTGAAGCTTGCTTCAGTCCATAAATGGATCGATTGAGCTTGCACACTAGATGCTCTTTGCCCTTTTCAATGAACCCTTCTGGTTGCTTCATATGGATGTTTTTTTCAAGACTTCCATTAAGGAAAGCTGTCTTGACATCCATTTGCCAAATCTCATAATCCATATGAGCGGTAATGGATAAGAGTATCTGGATAGACTTAAGCATAGCTACCGGCGAAAAATTCTCCTCATAATCGGTTCCCTATTTCTGAGTGTACCCTTTCGCAACAAGCCTTACTTTGAAGGTTTCTACCTTCCCATCTGTCCCTCTTTTCCTTTTGTAGATCCACTTGCATCCAACGACTTTTACACCATCAGGTGGTTCTACAAGCTCCCAGACCTTATTAGAGTACATAGACTCTATTTCAGAATTCATTGCCTTTTGCCAAGATACTGCATCTATATCTTGGAGTGCTTCATCATATGTCCGGGGATCAGGTTCATGTTTACCCGGGATCAAGTCCGAAGACTCTCCCAAAAACATGAATATCTCAGGCTGCTTTACAACCCTCCCACTATGACGAGGCACCGTCTGTGGTTGTGTATCATGTGTGACACGTGTTGCAGTCTCTTGTGGTACTTCATCTTATACTGTTGGTACTGAAGTAGACGTGTCCTCTCTAAGTTCTTCTAGAACAATTTTGCTACTGGGCTTATGATCCATTATATAGTCTTCTTCTAAAAACTGGGCATTGGTGCTAACAATGACCTTCTGGTCTTTAGGACTATAAAATAAACCACCTTTCGTTCCTCTGAGATAACCCACAAACACACGAACTTCTGTACGAGATTCTAACTTATCAGCATCTGGTTTCAGCACATGTGCTGGACTACCCCAAATCCGAATATGTCTTAGACTGGGCTTCCGCCCATTCCACAATTCTGTGGGAGTAGAAGATACTGATTTAGAAGGTACTAAGTTCAGAATGTGTGCTGTCGTTTCCAGAGCGTATCCCCAAAACGAATTTGGAATTCTGAATAACTCATCATCGATCTAACCATCTCCATAAGAGTCTTATTCCTTCGTTTTGCCACACCATTCTGTTGGGGTATACCAGGTGTGGACAATTGGGATTGAATCCCGACCTCTGATAAGTAATTCCTAAACTCTCCTAAGAGGAATTCACCACCACGATCAGACCGTAGTGTCTTGATACTTTTACCTAGACGTTTCTCCACATCAGCCTTGTACTCTTTGAACTTATCAAAGCACTTAGACTTGCGGCACATTAGGTAAATGTATCCATATCTTGAATAATCGTCTATAAAAGAGACAAAATATTCAAAACCACCTCTAGCCTGGATAGACATAGGACCACACAAATCAGAATGAACTAATTCTAATGCTTCTTTGGCTCTATACCCCTTGGCCTTAAAAGGTCTCTTAGTCATTTTACCTTCCAAGCAGGATTCACATGTTGGAAAGTTGTCCAACTCTAATGGACCCAAGAGTCCATCGGCTACAAGCCTTTGAATCCTACTTAAGTTAATATGACCAAGCCTTAGATGCCAAAGATGCGTTTGGTTCATTTCTGAAGGTTCTTTTCTCTTATTAGAGTTAGAAGATGTGTTATTAATTTCCATATTTTGCTTTGTGAGAGAAATTGGATTTAAAGTATATAAATTTCCAACCAATACACCAGAACAGATAATCACTTTATTTCTCTTTATAACCACATTGTTACTAAAGGAAACTGAATATCCATCCAAATATAATTTAGAAACTGAAATTAAATTCTTTCTAAAACTGGGTACATAAAGACAATTTCTTAAAACCAATTTTCTATTCCTATCAAAAGATAAGTAGACGTCTCCCACTGCAACAGCCGCCACCTTAGTAGCATTGGCTATGTAGACGATAATCTCTCCTTCAGATAGTCGTCGGGTTTCCTGGAACCCCTGCAAGGAATTGCAGACATGATCAGTGGCTCCCGTATCTACACACCAGGTGCTGGTAAATAACACCACTAAACATGTTTCAACAACTAGAGCATGAGATATACCTTTATTGTTCTGATTCCTACGAGGACAGTCCACCTTCCAATGCTCTGTCTGCTTGTAGATGAAGCACTTTCCTTTCAGCTTCTTCATTCTAGCTTTTTGTCCCTTAGGTTTATTCACTCTCTTTGATGAAAAGACCTGTTTCTTCTTCTTCTTACCTTTCGGCTTAGAAGTAGAACCATTTTCAGCATAGTGAATCTGAGAACTTTGACGAAATATACCTTCTGCTGCCTGTAGTTCTATCAGAAGTTCCGCCAACATATACTCTCTTTTGTTCATGTTATAGTTCAGGCGGAACTGCTCAAAACTTCTGGGTAGCGTTTGGAGAATTATATCGACCTGGGTTTCCCCATCGATTTCTCCTCCAAGAACTTGTATTTCGTTTAGATAGGCCATCATTTTAAGGATATGATCCCTTACGGGTGTCCCCTCAGACATGGTGGCTGTCATTAGCTTTCTCATTGCCTCTTGCCTAGCAGTCCGACTCTGGTGCCCAAAGAGTTCTTTGAGATTGTTCATTATATCATAAGCTGTTGGTAAATCTTGATGCTTATGTTGCAATACATTTGACATTGATGCCAAAATGTAACACCGCGCCATCTCATCAGCTTTTACCCATTTCTTATGATACTCAATCTCCTCTGGGGTAGAGTCACCGTCAGGTGCATCAGGGCAAGCCTCAGTCAGTACAAACTTATAGCTTTCAGTAGTAAGGACAATGTCCAGGTTTCTTTTCCAATCTATATAGTTGGGTCCAGTAAGTTTGTTCTCTTTCAGTATAATGGCCAGTAGGTTGAAAGTCATCCTAAGAATCATAAAAATGACTTTGGTCAGGACTCTAAATTTAGAATAATATTGATTCCTCAAACAATACTATTTTAAATTAACCAATACCTCAAAACACCGTGAATTTTGTATGCCACGATAGTGTGGACGTATACAAATTCAACATTTGTAAAAGGAGGGTGTAACCCATTAATTTTATTATCTTGTCAACCTAACTTTTGACAAATAAAATTAATAGTTGGTTTCCTTCGGTCACACATATAATAGCAGTGATTCCGATGGGGAGGATACTATTAGACGTGCCTAAGTGTATACCATTACTTGACACTAAGTCCATTAATAAAATTGTGCCCCTTCTGATGGGGAAGATCACATGTTCTTAATTAATTTCCTATAGTCATCCAAAATGGAATTTTGATCTAGTGATCCGCAAACAAACTCATCCGATATGGAGGAAGGCACTCAGAGCTAACGTGCAAGTTTGTTTGCATCACTTACAAACCAGTAATGAAGACCATGGAATTTATTAAAATAAATCCCTCTCCCACTTAGTTATTTGAAGTGAGGATTTTAAATTATCCTAGCATACATCACATGCATACTAACACATCACAGTAAATAAAAGCAATAAATATGGAAATTATTTCCCAACTATTATGGCCTTTTTCTGTTACTGTCCTCCATGTGCTCTAACCCTAGCTGTTGCCATCTTTAGCCACCGCCCAACTTCAATCGATTGGGAAGTCTGATTTTGGCTTTAAAAGCCTGATTTCAACACTTCAAGTCACTTTGAGTCCCGTTAACCACTCGAAACCCCTTAGAATACATTTGTATACGTTTAGGGGGAGTTTTTCATGATAAAAATAAGTATGGATTGGTTAAGAGAAACAAAAGTGAAGTTTAGGATAAAGTTTAGCTTCAATTCTAAATTTTGAAACCTTAAAACTTCAAGTTTTGGTTTTCAAGGGTCATTAACCATTCCTAACCCTTTGGCATACACTTGTATCCATTTAGGGGAAGTTTTCATGTTGAAAGCAAGTATGGATTGGTTATGTAACGACCCCACCCTCCTCTCTACTAGTCTGTGAGGGTGGGACGTTACTTAACTATAAACTTTACTTAACTAATCTTGCTCAGATGTTGATAGTAATTCCTAAAACTCTCAGAAAACTCTAAACATGCAATTAGTAACAACTGAAACATAATTAACTCATCTTGTCATTCTACTCAAGCATATGTTCACAACTAAAACATATCAGTCTGTATATGCATGCAACAGTGATACAACTCAATTATCGGAACTAATGTGCATAGTAAATAAAAGGAAGAATTCTAAAACATAAAATATTCAATAAGAAAATCCAGAAACATGAAAGAATAGTTCCAACATTCTGAATACAAAATCTTAATGAATTTTTTAAACTAAATCCCAAGGCTTCCATAGTCCTGACATCACACATCCATCCACACCTCCTTGTCGCCTTCCTTCGCTATAACTTTTCCTTTCCTTTATCTGCAGTAAGAGGAAAATGCAACTATAAGCAAATTGCTTAATAAGTGTTATCTAACTCACAAAACTCGAATATGCATATGAACAGGAATAAATCTATAAACTGAATGCTTAAAAGAAATACTACTCATGCTCATCTAATAACAAAGAAATCAAACATACTGAAATGCTAAACATGTAAAGCTGCTCAACTAATAGCAAATAGTAGTAAGAACAATCTAAACAACATGCTAGCATAAAAGGGAACTAAACTTGTTGATCTTTAAACTTATGTGAAACTTATTTCGCTTGTTCAAAACTTATACTTTTATACTTCAAAATAATAATCTCTTGGGCCTAGGCTTAGTACCATTGCACACTTCCTAATAGAAACTGAGGTAGCGAGCCACCAGTCATACGAGGGTAAAGACCTTGGTCTTACCAGGGCCGAGACCTCGGAAACGGTCACCTGGATTTGTTTAACGACAACCTCGGAAGTCGGGTACTAGCCTTCTCAAGTAAAATACTTATACTTGTTAATACTTCTAATAAAAGAATGCCTCGTACAAAAAAACTGAAATGCTTAAACAAATTCTAAAACTGCATACAAAGCTTAACCAAAAATCTGCATATAGAGCTTAACAGAAATCTGCATACAAAGCTTAACAAAATCTGTATACAAAGCTTAACAAAAATCTGCATACAAAGCTTAACAAAAATCTGCATACAAGGCTTAACAAAATCTGCATACAAATCTTATTTCCTAAAACCGTTCACACTAAAACAAAGCCAGCAAGTAAAGGATAAATCTGCACTGCAATTGGTGGTTCATTTGCTCAAGCTTAGAATTAAAGTGGTTCACGCTCAGAATTAACAAAGTGGTATGTACTGGAAATAAATTAGAAACAAAAGGTCTACTGGATACTCCCAAAACTAAGGTTGTTCATGTCAAATACATAGCATAAACAAAGACCAAACCCACCGCATGCTCACCAAAACACATAGCAGTGTATACACATTGCAACTAGAAAGGAATTTGCTACTGGAACCCAACTCAAGCATAACCATTCTTCATGCCCAGTGCCACGGCAAGGAAAACAAAGGGAAACCGAATTTCTACTCATAGCCATTCATTGCAGTGACCACAACCAAACTACATGCTAAACAAACAAATCTATACTATCTCATGTTCATTGCTTAACAGTAAAATAACAGGAACCTACAAGATTCCATAAGAACCGATCATGCTCCTTTTAGGTCACAAGCAGAAAAACTAAATCGAAATCTGAAAACAGTAATCACAAGGCTTGAAGGAAATCCAACCCACACGCTTAAACTAAACTAATCATCCTCTTTCTTTCTTTAAGGTTCACGGTAGCAAGCACAAAACAATAACCTTTACAGTATGCTTCGAAATCATGAAGAAAATAAGAATCCGAAACTACTCTTACTACAGGTGAGAAGCACTTACCGGAATCCCTTGACTCACAGCCGAAATCTACTTCTAGGGTTTCAGATAACTTGAAATCTCGGCCCCTTCTTCGTGCCAACAGGTTCTCCTCGACGAGAGGATCGTGATGGCATGGAAGACTCTCCGAGATCAGCCTGGACCGGTCGCCGGAGAGAAACCCTAGCTTCCTTTTTGTTTCTGCCCAATAGAACGCCGCGCTCGCAGTCGGGAGAAGAGAGGAAAGGTTTTTTTTTTGGTCACGGGAAAAACCTAAGTTCTCTCTTTATAACTAGGGTATTCTGTTATCTAACTATTTCTTAAATTATTTCCGCCTCTTCTTTGATCAGCACGACCCGCTTGGGTTCTTGGCTATCGCGCTTCGCTTAAGTCTTGGACCGGGTCGGAGGTCGCGGGTTCGGACCTCGGCCGAACCTCTTTATTTTTTGCATCTTCTTCCTTTTGGTAAAAATACCAAACGAACTCCGAAAATTACATAAAAATACTCTAAAATTTCCTAAAAATCTCTAGAATATTTTTAAAGCATTTCTAAATATTTTTAATTACTATTAGGACTCAAAATGAGGAAATTTGGGTTATTACAATTCCCCATACCTTATAAAAAGTTCATCCTCGAACTTAGAATAATTTCGGATATTTCTGTCTCATACTGTCCTCACGCTCCCAAGTAACTTCCTCGTGCTTCTGGTTCTGCCAGATGACCTTCACTAGTGGTACTTCTTTGTTCCTTAGTCTCTTAACTTCTTTGTCCACTATCTTTGAGGTCTGCTCTCATAGCTAAGATCCTCCTGGATCTGCACTGACTGAGGCTGAATCACTTGGCTAGGGTCGTGGAGGCACTTCTTTAGCATGGAGACATGAAATACATTGTGTATTGCTGACATATCCTGTGGTAAGTCCAGCTTGTAAGCTACTTTCCCAATCCTCTCTGTGATCGGATAGGGTCCTACGTAGCAGAGACTTGCTATTTTTTTGCCAAATCTCATCACTCCCTTCATAGGTGCAATTTTGAGAAAAACTGAATCCCCTACTTGGAATTCAAGTGGCCTACGACGTGTGTCAGCATAACTTTTCTGCCTACTCTGGGCAGTATCAATTCTCTGTCTGATCTTCTGAATAGCCTAAGTGGTTTCATCTATCATTTCAGTTCGCCTGCCTAGTTTTGATTCCATCTCTTTTCTTTCTCCAGTCTCCAGCCAGCATATGGGTGATCTACACTTTCGACCATACAATGCCTCATAAAGTGCCATCTTGATAGTGGCCTGGTAGCTATTGTTGTAGGCAAATTCAGCTAAGTACAAATACTTGCACCAACTGCCTTTAAAATCCAATGCATAAGCCCTGAGCATGTCTTCTAAAATTTGATTTACTCGTTATGTCTGTCCATCAGTCTGGGGATGGAAGGCTGTGCTGAACTTGAGTTTGGTGCCTAATGCATTCTGAACACACTCCCAAAAATGAGAAGTGAAACGCCCATCCCTATCGGAAACAATCGACTTCGGGACTCCATGAAGTCTGATCACTTCCTTAACATATAGCTGTGTCAATTGCTCTATAGAGTGAGACACCTTGATGGCTAGAAAATGGGCAGACTTGGTCAATCTGTCCACTATCACCCATATCACATCATATCCTTTAGTAGTTCTTGGAAGACCTGTTATAAAGTCCATGGATATTTTTTTCTACTTCCACTCTGGTATTAGGAGAGGCTGTAGGACTCCTCCTAGTCTCTGGTATTCTGCTTTGACTCTCTGACATGTCAAGCAAGTGCTGACATATTTTGCAACATCTCTCTTGAGTACAGACCACCAGAATCTCTGCTTCAAATCTTGATACATCTTGGTGGAACCAGGATGCATGGAGTATGATGTACTATGAGCTTCTTCTAGAATCTTTCTTCTCAATTCCTCATCATTAGGGACACAAAGGCGGCTCCCTTGATAGAGGATTCCACTGTCTGACACCCGAAACTCTGAATTTTCTTCTTTTTGTATCCCCTGCTTGATCTTCACTTTGCTTTCTCTGTATATCCTTAAGCAAGGTTGACTCTAAGGTCAATGCAGAGAGTTGCCCATAAACAATTTCGACTCCAAAATCTAACAGTTCCTTCTGCAGTGGCAGTGCTAATGATGACAAGTGCATTAGAATTGCACTGGACTTTCGACTTAGTGTATCTGCCACTTTGTTAGCTTTACCTGGGTGGTAGAGGATTTCACAGTCATAATCTTTAACCAACTCTAGCCACCTGCGTTGTCTCATGTTTAAATTTTTCTGAGTAAAGAAATACTTCAAGCTCTAATGGTTGGTGAAGATTTTGCACTGAACTCCATACAAATAATGTCACCAGAGTTTTAGTGCAAAAACCACAGCTGCCAGCTTAAGATCATGAGTGGGGTAGTTCTTCTCGTAGTCTTTGAGTTGTCTGGAAGCATAAGCTATAACCTTTCCTTCTTGCATGAGAACAACTCCGAGGCCCATCTTGGAAGCATCACTGTATATGTCAAAACTCTTGTCGCCCTCTGGAACAGTCAGAATAGGAGCACTAGTTAGTCTTTTCTTCAATGCTTGGAAACTTTGCTCACATTGTCTGACCATTCAAACTTCTTGTTCTTCCTAGTTAGGGTTGTTAGTGGAGAGGCTATCCTGGAAAAGTCCTCCACGAACTTTCTGTAATATCCAGCTAAACCAAGGAAGCTTCTGATTTCCCTGGCATTTTTGGGTCTACTCCAGTTGTTGACCGCTTCTATTTTGGCAGGGTCCACCTGGATACCTTCTTTAGAAATGATATGATCTAGAAACGCGACCTGCTTTAACCAAAATTCGCACTTTGAGAATTTAGCATAAAGCTTCTTTTGCTGAAGGGTCTGCAGTACGATTCTCAAGTGCGTGTCATGCTCCTCTGGGGTTCTTGAATAGATCAGAATGTCATCGATGAACACGATGACAAACTTGTCAAGGTATTCTCTGAACACTCTGTTCATTAAGTCCATGAAGACCGCAGATGCATTAGTCACTCCAAAAGGCATGACTACAAACTCGTAGTGTCCATATCTGGTCCTGAAACTTATTCTGGGTATATCATTTTCTTTCACTTTCAACTGATGGTATCTAGAGCGTAAATCTATCTTCGAGAAAACTGTGGCCCCTCTTAGCTGATCAAAGAGATTATCTATTCTGGGAAGAGGGTACTTGTTCTTAATTGTCACTTTGTTCAGCACTCTATAATCGATGCACATCCGCATAGATCCATCTTTCTTCTTAATGAACAACACCGGAGCTCCCCTTGGTGAATGACTAGGGTGACTGAAACCTTTGTCAAGCAGCTCCTGGAGTTGTTCTTGTAGCTCTTTCAGTTCTGCTGGAGACATCCGGTATGGAGCTTTTGAAATTGGACTGGTGCCAGGAACCAACTCAATTTCAAACTCTACTTCTCTGTTGGGAGGTAGTCCAGGTAGCTCTTCTGTAAATACCTATGGATACTCACAGACTACCCAAACATCTTCCTGCTTAGGTCCTTCTTGTTCTTATGTATTCACAATGTACGCAAGAAAACCAGCACACCATTTAGCTAACATTTGCTGAGCTGTTAAGGAAGAGAGGAATTTCTGGGTCTTCCTCTTCGGTACTCCCGTAAACTCAAAGGATGGTTCACCTTCTGGGCTGAAAATCACTTTCCTTCTGCGGCAGTCCACCGAAGCGCTGTACTTACTGAGGAAATCCATACCCAGAATAACGTCGAAATCCTGCATCGCAAGGACTACTAAATTAACATATAGCTCTCGGTCTGAAATTCTGACTGGTACAGCCCGAAGCCACTGGTTGGACTCCATGACTTCCCCGGAAGGTAGGGTTGTCAAGAACTTAGAGTTCATGCTCTCTGTAGGTACCTGAAATTCCTTGGCAAAGGGTACTCATACAAAAGAATGGATCGCCCCAGTATCAAATAGTACAGTAGCTACATGCTGAAAAATAACTACTTGACCTGTTACGACCGTGGAGGCACTAGCAACTTCCTCTTTAGTGAGGGAGAATACTCTGACACTGGCTAGAACTGGTGGGGCTTCCAACCTTCCTTGACTGAGCTGAGGTCCATCCAGAGTTGTAGGCATGTAATGTAACTGAGGCTTGTTCCCGTATTACGCTGCCTGTTGCTGAGGTGCTTTGAGCTTGTTAGGACACGCCTTAGCCAGGTGTCCTTCTTGACCACACGAATAACATCCAGTCATACCCACAAGACAGGCTCCTGGATGTAGTCTCCCACATTTAGGGCAGGGAGGGAACTTGGCCTGCTTGTCTACTGGACCTCCCTTTTGGCTGCCTCCTGTATTCCATCGTTTCCTTTTGTTATCTTTGCCCTTCCAGTTCTGCTTACTTGCCTGGGGCTTCTGACTCCCTGCTGTCTTGTCCTCTATCTTGACTGGCTTGAGTTGCGTTTGTTGTGCCTTGATGTTGTTCAGATAGTGCTCAGCGACTAATGCCCTGCTGACCAGCTCTTCACCAGTCTATGGCCGGTGAGTTCCACTACTCACATTAAGTGCTATTTCTGGCATTTCAAAGTAAAATATCTTAATTACTTCTTCTTTAAATGTCTTGGCATTTTAACAAACACCTTGTGTGCCAAAATTCCTAAAGTCTTGACTTTGGGATCTACTTAAGGCCTTGGCCTTTTTCTTTCTTTTCTTTATCTTTCTTATACTTTTCTTAAACTCAAAATACTGATAGGGTATTTTTTTCATATGCATCTATAAGTGAAACTAACTAGGTAACACATAATCATGCATAGAACACAAAAGAAATCTGCACATACAATATTTCTACGACGAGAAATCAACGGAAAACACCTCTTACTACAGGTGAGCAGTACTTCTAAACATTTCTCTATACTGTAAATAATAAGGAAAGACATACTAATGAAAGAATTTTAAATACTTTCTTACTTGAAGACGGCAAGGCTGATGCTGATGTGTGTGTGATGCTGGAGAATGGGGACTGCTCTGATACCAACTATAACGACCCCACCCTCCTCTCTACTAGTCTGTGAGGGTGGGACGTTACTTAACTATAAACTTTACTTAACTAATCTTGCTCAGATGTTGATAGTAATTCCTAAAACTCTCAGAAAACTCTAAACATGCAATTAGTAACAACTGAAACATAATTAACTCATCTTGTCATTCTACTCAAGCATATATTCACAACTAAAACATATCAGTCTGTATATGCATGCAACAGTGATACAACTCAATTATCGGAACTAATGTGCATAGTAAATAGAAGGAAGAATTCTAAAACATAAAATATTCAATAAGAAAATCCAGCAACATGAAAGAATAGTTTCAACATTCTGAATACAAAATCTTAATGAATTTTTTAAACTAAATCCCAAGGCTTCCATAGTCAAGACATCACACATCCATCCACACCTCCTTGTCGCCTTCCTTCGCAATAACTTTTCCTTTCCTTTATCTGCAGTAAGAGGAAAATGCAACTATAAGCAAATTTCTTAGTAAGCGCTATCTAACTCACAAAACTCGAATATGCATATGAACAGGAATAAATCTATAAACTGAATGCTTAAAAGAAATACTACTCATACTCATCTAATAACAAAGAAATCAAACATACCGAAATGCTAAACATGTAAAGCTGCTCAACTAATAGCAAATAGTAGTAAGAACAATCTAAACAACATGCTAGCATAAAAGAAAACTAAACTTGCTGATCTTTAAACTTATGTGAAACTTATTTCACTTGTTCAAAACTTATACTTTTATACTTCAAAATAATAATCTCTTGGGCTCAGGCTTAGTACCATTGCGCGCTCCCTAATAGAAACTGAGGTAGCGAGCCACCAGTCCTACGAGGGCAAAGACCTTGGTCTTACCAGGGCCGAGACCTCAGAAACGGTCACCTGGATTTGTTTAACGACAACCTCGGAAGTCGGGTACTAGCCTTCTCAAGTAAAATACTTATACTTGTTAATACTTCTAATAAAAGAATGCCTCGTACAAAAAAACTGAAATGCTTAAACAGATTCTAAAACTGCATACAAAGCTTAACCAAAAGTTTGCATACAAAGCTTAACAGAAATCTGCATACAAAGCTTAACAAAATCTGCATACAAAGCTTAACAAAAATCTACATACAAAGCTTAACAAAAATCTGCATACAAGGCTTAACAAAATCTGCATACAAGGCTTAATAAAATCTGTATACAAAGCTTATTTCCTAAAACCGTTCACACTAAAACAAAGCCAGCAAGTAAAGGATAAATCTGCACTGCAATTGGTGGTTCATTTGCTCAAGCTTAGAATTAAGGTGGTTCATGCTCTGAATTAACAAAGTGGTCTGTACTAGAAATAAATTAGAAATAAAAGGTCTACTGGATACTCCAAAAACTAAGGATATTCATGTCAAATACATAGCACAAACAAAGACCAAACCCACGGCATGCTCACTAAAACACATAGCAGTGTATACACATTACAACTAGAAAGGAATTTGCTACTGGAACCCAACTCAAGCATAACCATTCTTCATGCCCAGTGCCATGGCAAAGAAAACAAAGGGAAACTGAATTTCTACTCATAGCCACTCATTGTAGTGACCACAACCAAACTACATGCTAAACAAACAAATCTATACTATCTCATGTTCATTGCTTAACAGTAAAATAACCGGAACCTACAAGATTCCATAAGAACCGATCATGCTCCTTTAAGGTCACAAGCAGAAAAACTAAATCGAAATCTGAAAACAGTAATCACAAGGCTTGAAGGAAATACAACCCACATGCTTAAACTAAATTAATCATCCTCTTTCTTTCTTTAAGGTTCACGGTAGCAAGCACAAAACAATAACCTTTACAGTATGCTTCAAAATCATGAAGAAAACAAGAATCCGAAACTACTCTTACTGCAGGTGAGAAGCACTTACCGGAATCCCTTGACTCACAGCCGAAATATACTTCTAGGGTTTCGGATAACTTGAAATCTCGGCCCCTTCTTCGTGCCAACAGGTTCTCCTCGACGAGAGGATCGTGATGGCGTGGAAGACTCTCCGAGATCACCCTGGACCGGTCACCGGAGAGAAACCCTAGCTTCCTTTTTGTTTCCGCCCAACAGAACACCGCGCTCGCAGTCGGGAGAAGAGAGGAAAGGTTTTTTTTTTGTCACGGGAAAAACCTAAGTTCTCTCTTTATAACTAGGGTATTCTGTTATCTAACTATTGCTTAAATTATTTCCGCCTCTTCTTTGATCAGCACGGCCCACTTGGGCGCTTGGCTATCGCGCTTCGCTTAAGTCTTGGACCGAGTCGGAGGTCGCGGGTTCGGACCTCGGCCGAACCTCTTTATTTTTTACAACTTCTTCCTTTTGGTAAAAATACCAAACGAACTCCGAAAATTACATAAAAATACTATAAAAATTCCTAAAAATCTCTAGAATATTTCTAAAGCATTTCTAAATAATTTTAATTACTATTAGGACTCGAAATGAGGAAATTTGGGTTGTTACAGGTTAAGGTGGATTTAGATGAAGTTTAGGTTGTGGTTTAGTTTTATTATTGAATTTTGAACCTCAAAACTTTGAGTTTTGGTTTTCCTAATTATTTAGGAACCCCAAGTTATTGTTGGTGCAATGATAGAAGTTTGACCGTGTTTTTAGGGGGAGTTACTCTTTGAAAACATAAAAATCTTTTCAAAGACCTTGGAAGGGGGTTAAACCTTCGTGATGAATTAATACTCAGGGTCGAGTATTGGGGAGCAATAGAAGATTGGTTATCTTCATTGCTAGGCTGATGAATGCTCTCGGATGAGCATTGTGGAGTAGATTACTGTTCAAGGGGGAGCATTGAATACAATGAATGAGAGTTTCATTGGGAAGTTGATGCATGCTCTAGGATGAGCATTTTGAAGTGAAGTAGAGCTCAAGGGGGAGCTTTGGAGGTTGTTAACAATATGTGAGGTTGTAAACAATGAAGAGTTAACTCTTATGGAGAAGAGTTTATTTTCAGTGTTTGATGTGTGACAAAGGAGGAGAATGGAAGGTTAAGTTAGGCCTTCATCCCAAGTACGGAGAATTTGCCCTCTAGGAAAGGGAGAGAATGAAGGAAACCTTCATTCATGTCTTGTCAAGAATAGGTTAAGGCTATGAGATTTAGCCTTGGTATAAAGAAGAGGTTAAGGCTATGAGATTTAGCCTTGGTATAAAGAAGTGGTTAAGGCTATGAGATTTAGCCTTAGTATAAAGAAGAGGTTAAGGCTATGAGATTTAGCCTTGTGATAAAGAAGAAGTTAAGGCTATGAGATTTAGCCTAACTTAGAAGAATCGTCAAACATCAAAAAGGGGGAGATTGTTGGGGTAATTTCCCTTAGTCAAGGTTGACCAGTTTGACTAAGCTTGAGTTGAGTCAAACTTGAGTAAGGGTTTGAGTTTTAATGTTTGCCAATATATGGAGATTGCTAGGGCAATCGTCCGGTTATGGAGATGGTCAAAGGGTTGACCAGGTTGATGAGAATACAAGTCAAGTAGGTCAAGGTTGACAGGAGACTTGACTGGAAAAGTCCTAACTAGAGGTTAGATGTATGGAAGTCCTAACTGGAGGTTAGGTGTATGTAAAGTCCTAACTGGAGGTCAGGCGTATGGAAGTCTTAACTGGAGATTAGGCGTATGAAAGTCCTAACTGGAGTTTAGGCAGTGGTGGAAGTCCCAACTGGAGTTTAGGCAGTGGTGGAAGTCTTAACTGGAGTTTAGGCAGTGGTGGAAGTCCTAACTGGAGTTTAGGCAATGGTAGAAGTCCTAACTGGAGGTTAGGAAAGTTGGAAAGTCCAAGTGTGATCTTGGCAAAGGAGAAAGTCCTGGTGAGAAGCCAGGCAATTGGAAAGTCCAAGTGTGATCTTGGCAAAGGGTGAAAAGTCCAAGTGTGATCTTGGCAAGTGAGAAAGTCCTAGTTGTTAGGATGTATACTAAAAGCCTAGCTTTTGGTATAAACATTTATCTAGAAATAAGAATCACATTGGTCAAATGTCTACATTTATGATAAATGTAGTTGTTCAATTAATTTATATTGTAGATAACATGGTGTGTGGTGTCACACACAGAAGATCATGTTATCAGTACCTTATAAATTATAAATAGTAGCTCACGACCAAGATGGAAAGGAACAGACCATTAGAAGGTCGTAGTGTAATTAGGTATTAGTTTATCTTAACTATATAATTACACTAGTACACTTAGAGTGTATTGAGTAGGACCATTAGAGGTCGTTTCTTTTATACTGACTTTATAAAGGAATAAAGACCTCAGTTATTATGGAAGTGTGTGCTCTTAATCCTAATATAATAACAAGCACATATATTTGATATTTATTTCTTTAATTTATCAATGGGTGAGATTTAGTTCGTTAAATTAATAAGCCCGATAAGTTGGGAAATGATATCACTTATAGTGTGTGTTGTTGATTATAGAAGGAAACTGTGTCCTAGTAATCTAGGTTGAGAATGTCCTCAAGAGGAGCTCATAAGGATTGTCATGTTAAACCCTGTAGGTGGACTTAGTCCGACATGACGATAAGGTTGAGTGGTACTACTCTTGGAGCTAGATATTAATTAAGTGAGTTGTCAGTAACTTACTTAATTAGTGGACATTTGTTATCTTAAACACAGGGAGACTAACACACTTATAATAAGAAGGAGCCCAAAATGTAATTTGGGATTGGTGCGGTAGTTCAATAATAGTTCTTTAGTGGAATGAATTATTATTGATGAAATTAAGTTGTGTGTTCGGGGCGAACACGGAACACGGGATGCTTAATTTCATCGGGAGACCAAAACCAATTCCTCCTCTCGGTCCCTATCGTAGCCTCTTGTATATAGAGATTTATACCCACCACATACCCACCTTCTTACCCATCCAATGGGGCCGGCCAAGCTAGCATGGAACCCAAGCTAGGGCCGGCCAAGACCAAATGGATGAGCCAAGTTGGTGGCCGGCCAAAGCTTGGGTCCCAAGCTTAGGTGGCCGGCCACTAGAATATTAAAAGGGTTTTTTATTAAAATTATTTCTTATGTGGATATCATGATTTAAAAGAGAGTTTTAAAATTAAAATTTCCTTTTATAGCTTTCTACAAAAGATTAAGAGAAGAGATTAATCTCTTTCCTTATTTGTGGATTAAAATGATAGTTTTAATTTTTAGTAAAAACTTTCCTTATTTGTAAATCATCCACATGTTTAAAAGAGAGTTTAAAAAATTTGAAATCTTTCCTTATTTGTTGATTAAAAGGTGGATTTTAAATTTTAAGAAAACTTTCCTTTTTAAACATGTTCATAATTTATTAGAGAGTTTAAAAATTAAATATTCTCTTTTATAAGTTTCTACAAAAGATTAAGAAAAGATTTGATATCTTTCCTTATTTGTAGATTGAAAGAGATTTTAATTTTTAGAGATAACTTTCTTTTTATCCACATGTTTAAAAGAAAGATTTTAATTTATAAAATTTCCTTTTTATTAACCAATCATGAAGAGATAAAAATTATTGAAAATTTTTATAAATTTCCGGAAGCAAATAAGGAAGTTTTAATTTGTGTTTAAAATTTTATTTGCTTGGAGATTTGTATATGGCCGGCCATTGTAAATTGAGAAGAGAAAAATTATTTTTAATTAAATAAATATTTCCTTTTCATGGCAAAAGAATTAAGGAAGTTTTTTATTTAAATTTCCTTATTTGCCAAGACCAAGGATTATAAAAGAGGGGGGTAGAGGTGCCTTCATGGGTGAACGACTCTATTATTTTTCTCCCTCTTTTCTTCCTTGGTGTGGCCGGCCCTTCCCCTTTTCTTCTCTCCATCCTTGTGGTCAAACCTCTCTTCCTCCTTGGAGATCAAGTGGTGGCCGGATTTTAGCTTGGAGAAGAAGGAGAGAAAGCTTACATCCCTTGGAGCTTGGTTGGTGGAAAAAGATCTTCATCTTTTGGAAGCATTGTGCTTGGCCGAAACTTGAAGAAAGGAGAAGAAGGTGCTTTGGTGGTTTCTCATCTCGGAAGATCGTTGCCCACACAACGTCCGAGGTTAGAAGAGGAATACGGTAGAAAATCAAGAGGTCTTTCTAAAAGGTATAACTAGTATTTTTCCTTTCCGCATCATACTAGTTATTTTAGGAAATAATACTAAATACAAGAGGCATACGATTCTAGTATTTCGAATTTATTTCGATGTTGTGTTTTTTTTTTGTTTTTTTCTTTTCCTTGTGATTTGATTATTCTTTTTGGTTGACCTAAAGTTATTTAAGGAAATTAAATATTAACTTTCCTTAAAAGGCTTTGTCTAGTCGGTGGTGGTTGTTCCCATATCCAAGAAGGTCATGTGCCTCGCCACGTCAGTACTGGGAGCCAATTTTGGAAACTAATATTTAATGAAATTAATAACCTAGGTGAATTGGATCAAACGTGTTAAGTTCCGCAGGAGATCCAAGTCAAAACCTAAAAGAACAAATAGATTAAACTTTGGATCAAACGTGTTAAGTTCCGCAGGCGATCCGAGTTTAATTTAAAAGAACACATGGTAGCTAGGAAAAGGTTCAGACCTTTGTACAAAATTTTGTACAGTGGAACCATTAGGTTTTTCGAGTAGCAACCAACACTAGTGAGGAGCCAGGCAATTGGAAAGTCCAAGTGTGATCTTGGCATAGGTTGTAAGTCCAAGCATGTGGTCTTGGCAAGGTAAGTCCTAGTGTGACTTGGTAAGGAGAACTCGATAACTAGGATGAGGCCGAATGAAGCTCTTGAAGGCAAGGCGTGAAGGATGGAGAGATATCCGAGGGACGCAAGGCTGATGGAGGAGGCTAGAAGGCTAGTTTGAGGTTAATCGAGTGTGGTGGTATAATCTGACAACTAGGATGAGGCCGAAGGAGGCTCCTGAAGGCAAGGCGTGAAGGATGGGAGATATCCGAGGGATGCAAAGCTAATAGAGGAGGCTAGAAGGCTAGTTCGAGATTGGTCGGGTGTGGCCAAATACTAGGCACGAAGACCCAACAGGTCACGGTTGACCGAGAGTTGGGTTGGAGGCTTTGGACTTGAGTTTCAGTCAAGTCCAGGCTGGTCAATCGATCGGGAGATCGATTGAACCAGGGTCCAATCGATCAGTCGATCGATTGGTGTGTGCTGCGATTGTGGGAAGGCCTAATCGATCGGTCAATCAATTGGGATGTGAAATTGCGAGCACAGAAGCTTTCCCAATCGATCGAGCGATCGATTGGGAGCTGCCCAATCGATTGGTCGATCGATTGGGCAGGGGAGTTCTCGCGCGATCGCGATAACACAGAACGCTTCTGAATCGATCTACCGATCGATTCAGATGTTCCCAATCGATCTGTCAATCGATTGGGATTTGACCGTTGAGCAGGAAACGAGCGATGGACGACTACGATGAAGCAGTGCTGACGTGGCAATCAATTGGAGATGAATTGGATCGATTGGGAGCACTGTTTAAAGCCTGAGCGGAGCGTTTTCTCCGTAGAACTTTGTGTTCTTTCCTGCGATTCTTCTGCGACTTTCACAGCAACTTCTCCACAGCTCTCTCCACTAGTCTTGAAGGTTCTTGGAGGCACGCCCAAGTCAAGAGGCGAGTTGCAACAAGAAGAAGAATCTAGGGTTAGAGTTTATTGTACAAATCGTGTAAGATTTCCCTTGTATTTGCTTCTCTTTATATTCTTGTTGTATTGTGTGCTTGTAAGGCTTCTCCACCTTCGGTAGTTACCGCAAAGGAGTGGTTTCATAGTGGAGGGTGTGTGAGTGTGTGGATCCTTGGACCAGTCACCTCTGCTTCAGGTGGATACCAAGTAAATCCCTAGAGTTAGCGTTGTTTGTGTTTGGTTCTTGTATTTTCCGCTGCACATCAACAAGAAGAAGCAAACCAATGCAAGCACGATGAACCGCTATTCACCCCCCTCTAGCGGGCATGAAGGTCCTAACATAACTTTCCCAATGATTAAACTTCTCATAATCTATTGTTAAGATGAAACTTAAACTTAAAAGATACACTAAATCAACAATTTGAGTTTTAGTCATCCTCCTAATATCTCACTTGTATATAGTGTATCTCAAAAATACATACAAGTCAAGCCTATAGTTCTTATGAGATGTACAATAGGTTTTCCCTGAAATTAAGAGATCATGTATATCTGACTAGACATTTAAACTTTGATCATCTAACATAGAATGTCAATTGATGCCATTTTCCTTAATTACAAAGAATTTTAAAATAATACATGAAAATAATTATAACATACATTAAATGCATATTTTTCAAAAGAAAAACTATCATGAATAATGATTTATATATGACATGACATATGACATTTTTCATAAACATATATGAATGCTAAATATGGTGTCATGGCATATAATAGTCACACAATCATGGTAATTTTAGCATAAAGAAAATTCCTAGATTATCTATCTAAGTATCACTAACTAATTACTAAATTTAAAAATAATCCTTAGTTTCTCTATCTCCCAAAGAAATTGCCAAAATCTCAATTTAACATTTCTTTGACTTCTAACATAATTGTGCCAATTTAATTAGGTCTAAACCATCAAATTTTGATACATTTTACTCTTCCAAAGAGTAAACATTAATCCTTCATTTTTAAGGCGTAGCAGTACCTTGAAAATGCCCAAAGTATCAATTTCATCAAGGTTGGGTTAACTATCCTTCCAATTAGAATTAACACTCTCTAAACCCATCTAAGGTGTAAAGAACACACTCTTAGGAATCCAAAATCTATTGGTACTTCTTAGATGCTCTATGTACTTATTAGGCATAACTTTCCTTAATACCTTCCTAATGCCCTTCCTAGGCTTCTTAGAAGCCTTGGCTACACAAGACTTCTCACGGTTAATTCTAGAGATAACTTCTCTTGTGACCTTCTTAGACTTCTTAGAAGTGTTGGTGCAGGAAGCATCAAATAATCGC
Source organism: Zingiber officinale (assembly GCF_018446385.1). Taxonomy (NCBI): domain Eukaryota; kingdom Viridiplantae; phylum Streptophyta; class Magnoliopsida; order Zingiberales; family Zingiberaceae; genus Zingiber; species Zingiber officinale. The sequence goes on from NC_055993.1 coordinate 22,340,389, forward strand.
GTTGGTGTAATTTGCACTAATGATCTAACTCAGATTTTGATGAATGACAAGTGGATTAAAGTTATATTGTATTATGGTCTAATTGATTTACTAAGTGTGTAGGAGTTGACGGGTCTGAAGGACCTAACACTAGGCTAAAATCCAGCTAGGTCCGTGAGACCTGATAGCTAGTGTGAAGTCCAGATAGGTCCATGGGATCCAATATCTGGTGGGAATTAAGGTTGGGTCCGTGGGACCTAACAATAGGCTGAAGTCCAATTGGATCCGCGGGACCTGACAATAAGTCGAAGTCTAATTAGATCTGTGGGACCTGACAAATGACGGGAAGACCTGATGGGTCAAAGACAAGTCAAGCAACTGTAGTTAGTAAGTGGAGGTAAGCAACTGGAGGAGAAATCTAGTGAGGACGCATTCCCCGTTGAGGGAACTGTAGGCGTCAGTTCAACTTAGGTCCATTTGAAAAACCTAAGTTGAAATCTTGACTAGATCCTGATCTCAGACAGACAGGATCTAATTACTACTACTATCCTACTATATTGTGCTAACCTTATTTTGCAGGATAAATATATTTTTTTATTGTCTGGACTAATTCTTTTTTGTCGGAAAACAAGATGCTAAAAAAAGAGAGCCCGGGTGGCTTGACCAGCTTTGCCCGGGCGGCCTGGCCAGGCACTCAGGCAGTCTGGGCACTCGGAGCTGGTCTAGGTGCCCGAACCAGAAATTTTATCCCGAAGCTGAGTTAGAGCACGACGACTAGTCGAACCCACATCAACGGTCTAGGTGTCCGGAGGGGGTCCAGGTGCCCAGAAGTGGATAAACTTGGCATATTAAGTTTCAACGAGAGATCACCACGTCAGTAGTGGTCCAGACACATGGAGGGGTTTCAGGCGCCCGAAATAGGCCTATATAAAGGTGTTCGACCAGTAACTTCAGTACAATATTTGCTACAAGTTTTATTCTTGTGGGCTATTTTGAAAATGCTCCAACTATACCGAAAGGCTGCTCCGAAGTTTGAAGAACGAAAGATTTTAATTTCCTTTCTGTTTGTCGGTAACAATTAATTGCAGCTCTTGTACTCAATTTTTGTAACTCATTATTCGAATTGATAGTGATTGCCCAATAAAAGCGATCGACGATCGTAGGCCTTAGAGTAGAAGTCATCACAGGGTTCGAACTAAGTAAAACTTGGTTTTGTTAGTATTATTTTTATTTTCTTTATTTCGTTGCGTAACTTATTTGAAATCGCGATTTTTGACAAATACTATTCACCCACCCTCTAGTGTCTCTACGATCTAACAAGTGGTATCAGAGCAGGTACCGCTCTGAATTTGTGCAACCACCAATTAGGCAAGGGGGTGACTTTTAAAGTTTCTTTAATTATTTCTTTTTTGTTTTGAGATTTTTAATGTAATCCAAATTGGTACAATTACCTCTTGGGAAATTTTTCCCGTTGCAAAATACTCTAAATTGGTGCAACACCAATCGAGTTTTAATACTCTTATTATCTCCCACACTGCTAATCCAAGACCTAGTCTTGGGATTTCTTTCTTCCTTTTTTTCTGTGTGCAAGGTTCTATCTCTAAATGACCCAAACCGAAGGATAAAATACTGTTCATCCCTTGTTCTTCAACGGAGAGGACTTCCCATATTGGAAGAAGCGGATGGAAGTGTATCTGAAGACAGACCTCGACCAGTGGTTCAACATCTACAGTGGGTACAAGGCTTCGATTGACAACAACACCGGGATTCTGATGGACCTTGAAAACTAGACTCTAGAGATGAAAAAGAAGGTGCAAACCAACTTCAAGGTATTGAACACGATCCAGTGCAGACTCACAAAGGAGGAACTAAACCGAGTCGGCCTGCATGAAAATGCAAAGGACCTTTGGAATAAACTCATAGAGTTACACAAAGAAACAAATGATGCAAAGGTAACCGAAATACATTCACCTTTGAATAAATTACTTAACATCGAAATGCAGGAAGAAGATAAGATGACTTAAGATGAAGAATTAGACTTCGAAAATTAGAAGCATCACAACTACCTCGCATTGCTGGCAACCGGACCAGAATCAGAAAGTGAGACAAAATAAGACAATGAGTTCGAATATGAATCAAGCCACGAGTCCGCACTCATTTCTGAAGTTCGAATGAGGTATCATCTATCTTAACTACTAAATTTTTAAGAATAATTACATGTTTGAATAAAAAATTAATTAGGGTTGAAAAATAAAACAACACACTTCTTAAGGAAATCAACATTTTAAGGAACAATTTAACTTCCCAACAGAAAATACTAATTCAACTCAAGGCGAAAGACTTGAAGAATAAAACTTTAAATTGAAAACTGAAGTAACCAATCTAAAAATAAGTGTTAGAAAAATTCACAACCAAATCCAAGTACTTAGACATGATACTTGGATCACAAAGATCTATGTACAACATATCTGAACTCGGATACAAGTCAAACTCGACTAACAAAATCTTTATATCACTTATAAGTCAAAACAAGAAACAAACCAAAGCTTGGGTTCCGAAAGTATGCCTAACTATATAAGTAGGACTCAATTAATTTTATGTATCCAAAAATGAAATTCATTACCTAAAACTAAATTCAACTAAACCTATTAATTCGAACCTAAATCTAAAATGTAAAATAAACAAATCAAACTCAAATAAAAAAACTAAATCTAAATCAAATAACTACAAAGTTAATTTAATTTCAAGTCACAATCAAGTCTATTATAACTATAAAAATAATCGACATAAACCTATAACTTAAACCCAAATTAAATAATTCAGGAAGAGACACCAAATTAGTTGGCACTTCAAAAAATAATAGTTTACCCAACTGGGTAATTAGGACTAGCTTAAATAGGAACAAAAGTTTAACTTGAAAAATTACACTGGAGAAGTTTTGGATGATAGTAGGTTAGGAAAACTCTGTCTATGCATGTCTAGAAAGATATGACTTTGACCTGGTGCATTTTACTTAGTGGAACTAATTAAAGCTACCCTTTACTAATCCTAGCTGGTTAGACCAAAGTTTTGTACTAAGTTCAGTGGGCGGGACTATTTAAAAATTTTGAAGGTGTGGTTACTCTAGTGATGTCTAGGTGACTTACCATAGCTTAGAACTTTATCCAAACAATGTCTGTTTGTTAAACCCAACGCTAAACTTAAATCTAACATAAGTTAAACCAAACCCTGAAATTCAACCTAACTTATCTCACAAAACCATAGAATCCCTTATTTGAAAACTTAGACAGAGTGAGATGAATAAGGATAGAATTAAAATTAAATTAAATTAAAATTAAAATAAGTTAAATTAAGTAAATTAAATTAAAATAAAAAAAATAAATCATGTTAAACTAAGTTCACACTTGAGCTAAGATTTTTCTCCTAAGTTTTTTAGGATCTAAATGGATATTAGATAGTGGTTGCTCCAGATACATGGCCGGGGATCAAACAATATTCACAAAATTAACTTTCAAAAGACTAGGAATATTTGCCTTTGGAAACAACGATGAACTAAAGGTAATTCAAATAGATAACATTGAACTAGAATCTAATTTCATTATTAATAAAGTACTCTTTATTGAAATTTTCAAATTTAACTTACTTAGTATTAGTTAATTGTGTGATTCAAAATATAAGGTTATGTTCACTTACACAAAAAGAGGAAACTGGTTGTGGCATAGGAAAATGCCCCGCACTAACTTTAGAAACCTCACCAAACTAAATGACTTAGTTAGAGGACTACTAAAATTACATAACTTAGACTCAACAATTTGTAATACTTGTCAACAAGGAAAATAGACCAAATCAACACACAAACCAGCTAATCATACTCAAACCAATTCAACACTTGAATTATTACATTTGACTCACATGGAATTAAATCTATTAATGAAACTTTACACTATTTAGTAATAATTGATGATTACTAAAGATTTAATTGGATAAAATTCTTAAAAAGTAAAGATAAAATATTTAAAATATTTAGTAATTTTTGTAACAAACTGAAAATGAAAAAGACTAAAAAATTAAAAGAATTAGGAGTGATAATGACGGAGAATTTAAAAATCATAGGTTTACTAAATTCTACTTAGAAAATGGGTACCATCAAGAATTCTCATATCCTAATACATCTGAACAAAATGGATAGTAGAAAGCAAAAAATAGAACTCTCCAAGAAGTCACTAGAATAATGCTTAATGAATACTAATTATTAAAATATTTTTAGATAAAAACTATTAGTAAAACTTGCTATGTACAAAATAGAATAACAATAAATAAGAAATATAATAAAATTTCATTTAAAATTTAGTATAATAAATTATCTAGTATTAAATATTTTAAAATAGTCAGATGCCCTATTTATATATTAAAAAAAAAACTTAAGAGGAGGAAGAGGTCTAATTGGTTTAGTCTGGTGACTATTTGACACCAGCGATTATTCTGTGAGTTTTTGGATCTGTTGGCATATGAAGATTATAAATAATAAATAATCTTCTACAATCATTCGAAGAAGGATATCAATAAATAAAAAAATAAATGATACTATCAAAAATATTGTTAATAAAAAAATACCAAAATTGTTATTAATCCTAAAAGAACACTTTTCCATATATCAATCCAAATAATTATTTATATAGAGTCTAAATTTTTAAAAATAAAATAAATACTAATAAAAAAAAAAGGAATCACAATCTTAAAATTTAACTCAAAATCTATATATATATATATATATATAATAACTCTAAAAATAAAAATAAAATAAAATCTCCCGATCTCTGCCTCTTTAATATTTTTTTTTTTGAAAAAATAAAATCTTTAGAACATCACCATTTCCGCGGGTTCAATTATATATGCAAAAGTCAATAAGACATGATAGAAATCAATTGAAAACTTCAAATATGAAAAAAATCTTGTGCGTTTGTATTTTTTTCAAACTAGCTAGAGGAACGTGTCAAAGGTATCTAAGTCATATTGACAGTTGCAGAGCCTATGCTAACGGTTTAAGGTCATCAAAGCAGTTGAAGATATAATTTCGGAATAGGAATTTAGATTGAGTTTATGTCTCTATTATACTGATGATTTGGATATTAGTCGCATCCTCAACCGATTTGATAGGTTCTTCGATCAAAAACTGAGTCAGATTTAGTGTGGTTAGATACAAAAGCATTTTTTGCTAGCATCTCTTGAAGTTTAACATGGTGAACTTCTCTGATTTTTTTTCATGATTAATTAGAACAATTTTAATCTAGACAGAGGGGATCTTCATATGATGAGTCTGTTGTACCTCAACACTTTCCGTGGTCATCTTAACATAAATGAAATTTATTTTAAATTTGTTGGATTGTGTTAATGTCGAATATAGAGGGAATGTGTTGAATTGAAATTACACAAAATTAATTTCAAACTTATTTGTTGAGATGACTTGATTGAATAATCTCAAGCTGACAAGCAAGGAAGAATGAGTTGATTGGGATGGTTGAGCTTCTTGGTAGACCCGGGCTGCCCTGTATAGATGAGCTGTCTTGTATGACTAAGCTACCTTGACTCGAGTGCCCAAGCTATCGAGTCAATCCAGTCATCGAGTCAGTCAAGTCAGACATTTGCCAAGTCATCGAATCAATCGAGCGTCAAGTCGCCGAGTGTTGAGTCATCTAGTTAGCGGAGTTCGAGTCAGTCGAGTACCGAGTGTCGAGTCAGGAAACAAAGCTGAGTACTTGGGACGCAATCCTGAGTCCGAATGGATTTTCGAGTGCTCGGAAATGGAGAAATTGAGGTCCAACGTTGTTTCTTTAAATTAGATTCGTCCCCCTCCAGTAATACTAAAGGACCACGCTTGATGTCAATGAGGCCACAAACACAACCAATCACAGGTTGTATGTGGCGAACTGAAAGACTATCATGAGAAGGAGGAAACGAAGGTGGAAGATTTCTGCTTGTTTTGTATGCTTCTTAGATTACAACCTCTTTATATGAGCTTAGATATGAAGCAGCAGTCAATGACAGATTAATAGTCATTTATTACATTTACTCGTTGAGATCAAAACGTTAGCCGCAGACCACTCATGGTTATTGGTTTCACTCGATCAATTACAGATTCACCATTAATCATCAATTAATGCGTTAGTTACACACTTAAGCAATCCACAAAATATATTTGGATGTTAAAATATTAGTTTATTCACTTAGATAAATTTTACTTGACCTGCCCGGCATTCGACGCGAGCAAGTTGTGCTCGCACATAAGTCAACGTGGGTTAGTAAAATTTGGGCCCTAAATTTGCACTCCTCTATGAGCACACGTGTTAGAGAGAAAGTCTGTTCCTATACATATGTTCACAACATCTATGCTTGTGACACATTATAAACCAACAAAAATATTTTAAAACTTTCAATGTAAAATTAAAGTCTCATTTACAATGAAGTTTCCTTTTCCTTTCTACCTCTTTTCCTTTCACATTTCTAAAATCTTCTTCTTCTACTACATGTCTCTATTTCAAAATCCTTTCCAGAGTTGCCTGGAATCTCTCTTTTCCACCACTAAGCAATTAACCATACTTATCAAAAATTTGCCTTCTCTATATCTCCTTCTTCCTAGCTCCCAAATCCAAGATCGAAATCCTTATCATCATAATAAGCATCCCCGAACATTAAATTCATCTCCTTATCATGCTCCGCTGGGTTAAATTTCTCCTCTAAATCATCTTTGAATCCATCTAAGTAAGTCATCTTGAGCGTCGAAGCTATCATCCTCCATGGTGAAACCTAATCAATCTCCGAAACAAAGTTTGAGTGTAACCTAAGGTAAGAAAGTGATTTTTCATCTTCTTTTTATCTATCTTCTTTTTATCTTTCTCAATTAGTGATCTTGGCTTTACCCTATTTGTTACGTGATCGTCATAGCTGCTCCCACCACGCTGATACTCAACCTTTGCATTTGATAGTAACCAATTTAACTTTCACACGGTTGGGTACTTTCTTATAATTAAAAAAACTCTTCCTCCACTTCGTTAATTTAATTAACTAATTCTTTGATTCTAACGTACCAATAAATTTGGGCAAATTAACTCTCGAAAATTGAAATCTACATCAAGCTCCCCTCAACCACGACATTCTTGGAATTGAGCATGATTTTAATATGAGTTTTTGAAAGTGGAACCAGAATCAAGATAAAAGAACTCACGGTCTTCAAAATCCCGCGTCGTTAGATATTATATTAATTTTACAACTTTCCTATGTAAATCCTCAATCTTTACATCCTGAATGCTACGATCACGGTATAAAGTTTCCTCAATCGAAACTTGTCTGTTATAACCATGATGATAAACTATTGAAGAAGATGTTGAGGCTTTAATACCAACGGATGCTGGACAGATTAATGACTATATATCCTAGAGAGTTTGTTTGCCCCTTGCTGGGCAATTCCGACTTTGAGTTAATGGTGTCCCTGATATTAGTAAGGCCCTTGATGAAAAGGAAATATGATGCCTAGGTTCGCTAATCCCACAAATCAATATGTTGGAGGTACTGATTACGGATCAAACCCGATATGACTTTAAAATACTGAATGCAAGCCCAATTAATTGTGAACCGGCCAAAGAATCCAAGATTCGACCATCCTTGACCTTGGAATTATGAGTCTATTGCCACCTGCTTTCCCAAAAGGCCCATAGTGCATCCCCAAGTTGGTGTTAAATTCGAGCTTAGAGATTCACATTTCAACGAGGAATTCACAGACAGACCCAAACATCGATTGAGTTGATATATTCACCAGGGTGTACTTCAAACTACAAGAGCTATCGATGTATATAGTGGTTAAAGCGGTGATATGCTGCGCGTCGTACAATACGTGACTGTGCGGCTAGAGCATATCATATTTTTCTAATTATTATTTTTTTATAATTTGAATTTAAAAATCAAGATTTCTATATATAAATTCTTAATATATAAATATATCCTCTAAATATATTATAATATTATATAAATATTTAAATTTAATTAATTTTTAATTTTTCTTTTTACTAAATATTATAACTCAATTGGAATGCCTAAATCTTAGAGGTAAAATTTTAAAAAAAATTAGGTTAAAAATTATAACCCAATTGGGATGTATGAACCCTAAAATAAAATCTTAAAAAATATTTTAATTAATTTTTTAATTCAAAATTTTTAAAAAAATAATAATAACATATCTATTATTTCGTTTTTGAATTTTAAAGAATCAATATTTCCTTATATATAAATTCTTAATCAATGAATATATCTCCTGAATATATTACAATACTCCATAAATACTTAAATTTATTTTATTTTTAAATTTTTTTTACTAAATACTATAACCCAATTGAAAAATCTGAACCTAGAGGTAAAATCTTTAAAATAAAAATAACTTACAAATTATAACCCAATTGGGAAACATGAATCCTAGAAATAATTTTTTTTTAAAAATATTTTAATTATTTTTTTAATTCAAAATTTAAAATAAAAAATAAAAAATAAGTGCGGATATCCTGCGTGACGCACACAGTGCGCGACTATATATATATATATATATATATATAGATTTGATCTCATGCGCGACGTGCACAGTGCACGACTGTGCGCGTCGCGCAGCACTGTGCGCGTCGCGCATAGATCAATTCAATAGGTTTTTTTTTAATTTTTTTTTAAAATTTTTAATTAAAAAAATTAACATTTTCTTATATAAATTTTTAATGCATTAATATATCCCCTCAACATATTTCAATACTCAATAAATACTTAAATTAATTTTATTTTATTTTATTTTTTAAACCAAACACTATAACCTAATTGGAAAGCCTGAACCCTAGAGGTAAAATCTAAAAAAAAATAGTTTTGATACTATAACCCAAAGCCTGAACCCTAGAGGTAAAATCTAAAAAAAATAGCTTTGATACTATAACCCAAAGCCTGAACCCTAGAGGTAAAATCTAAAAAAAAATAACTTTGATACTATGACCCAAAGTTCCAAAGCCTGAACCCTAGAAATAAAATTTTTAAATAAATTTTAATTATTTTTTTTATTAAAAAATTTAAAAAAAAACTAAATTCAAGTGATATCCTGCGCGCCCGCACTGTGCGCGCGCGCAGGATATCAACTTCGTGTGTGTGTGTATATATATATATATATATATATATATATATATATATATATATATATATATATATATATATATATATATATAACTTGCAATGATATATTATCAATATAGCTATAATATTGCGACTTCACTATGTCATGAGAGGCGCCGCCCACGCTGCCTAGTCGACGTGTTTCGTTGTTGTTCCAGACGTCAATGTGGAGACCTCCACACTATCGACGACGTCTCCAAAGTAGAGTTGGACCTTTGTGATTCAGATCGACCAATGTCAACATTGTAGACGGCTCCACAACATGAAAGAAAGAAGAGGCATGAAAGACTGTTGGAGGTTGAAAGAGTAAAAGAATAATTAATTAATTGTAGTAAAAAATGATAATGTTAGGATGATTACGAGGGTTTATACTTAAAGTGAATAATATCATATCATTGTAGGGATATATGAATTCTTTTGGTCTCAACAAAGGATATTAGAGTTATAGTCCAGACCAGATGTCATTTGAGATGATATTGAATGAAATTGAAGGGAGGACCAGAGCAAGTCAAGAGTTACTGGATGCTTGCGGGGAGTCCCAAAATATGTCAAAAGTGACTGGATGCTTATAGATTGGCCTGGAGTAGGTCAAGAGTGACCAGATAAGGGAGATCTAGAGCATGCCAAGAGTGATCGGATACTTGTAGGAACGCCCGAAGCAAGTCAAGAGTTACTGATGCTTGTGGGGAGGCTTGGAGCTAGTCAAGAGTGACAAGATACTTGCGGGGAGGTCCGAAGTAGGTCATGAGTGATTGGATACTTGTGGGGAGGCCTGAATTATGAGAGTAATAGTGGTCCTTCGTTTGAGATGAGTTTGGGAATACAATCAAAGTCTTACATTAGAAATATTATATTTGAGAGATGTCATAAGACAATCGTCTTATGGTATGTACTATTTATTGGATAAATAAATATTTACTATTTGAGCGTACATTATTAATGTATGTGATTGAATCTTAAACTCATTTACTGATTGTCTATAATATGATTCATAGAATGAGAGAACTTGTGACTATATCACAACTAGTGAGCATCTCTTCATGTGTAATTATGAATGCATTAAAATATTTCCTAGTTAATTAATTGATGAGTTTGGACATCATTAATTCTGAAAGACTAGCACGTGTTATACTCCTTGATTTATCAGAGCAATTGTTTCTCACTGGCTGGAGACATTAGCATATCGAGAGTTAAATATGAATGATAGTTAAGGGTAACTAGTTCATTGTAGTGACATGTCATGAGACTTCATATGGTTCTATATATATTCAGATATAACAATGAAGATCTCATTGCAGTTCGAGTGTAAGTTTCCTTCGACTCGAGGTATTCAAGTTATCTTAGTCATGGAGACTTATACTTTGACATCTTAAGAAAATACCTCCTTATATATATGGATCCACGATGATTGGGTATAAGTTAAAGTGTCGAAGGTGTTTAGATAGCCCATAGAGAATTCACCGCTCCTTACATAAGGAGATATTTACCCTATAACCACTTGTCAGGATTGTTACTCGAAGTCTTTGGCTAAAACATAACATGTCAAGAGTATGGTACTCTTGGACATATGTTGAGTAATTTGAATCCATAGGACGAGAAAGTATAACTTAGTCTAGGTATGACGTAGTCAGCTTAGTAGGGGTTGACACACAGACCATATCCTGAATCAAGTGGATATAAGACGAGTGAAAGAAACTAGACACGACTCACTATAGCTACTGAAGGGTTCAAAAGTGGTTCTGGAATCAACCGTTGATTTTTGATCAATTGGTGGTCATAATGTACTACTAGGTGCCACTCATGATCTATTCGTAATTAATGGTTAATTATGAATGACTAATATAACTGGGAACCTATTGAGTCACACACATTACGAGTGTATCCGAAAGACTTATAATGAGTTTAAGTATTGGGTTCTCAGATCAAGCGAGATTGAGTCTGGTTGGACCAGATAAAGGAAAAATATGGAAGATATTTTATTGGAATAGAAGCATGGATAAACACATCTTTTGAAGATGAATTGGACTCTCTTTAGTTTAATTATGAATCAAATTGGTTTAGTTTTAATAAAAAGATATTTGGTTATTGAACCAAACTTAAGGCTATTGGTTTAGACTTTGGATTAGTGGTTACGAGTTTAGATTCGCTAATTAAACTCATTAGGAGATCTATATATTGATATAGATTGGAGAGAAATTAATTAATTCATCTCTTGGAGAAAACCTAATCGTTAGGTTTTTCCTTTCCCTCCCTCTTCTTCTCTTGCCGTCGACCATCTAGGAGAAGATTTTTCTCTTTGGTCTGCTGCCACCTAGTAGGTCCGGATACTAGCTAGAAGGACACCAGAGAATAGGAGCTCCGGCCAACTGCTGAACAACAATAATTTTCTATTGTTCTGCTGCCTCTACCCTTCAAGGAGAGCTACTGGCCAGCTCTTCTCCCTTCCCGTCGGTCATCTCTTGGCCGACGACCATCTTCTGACATCCCTCCCCTTTTCTGAATAGCAACCCCTTTCAGTTGTTCCTCTTGTTGGGACTTTGACACCGACTAGAGAGGGGGTGGGAATAGTCAATCACACACTTCGATCTCTTCCTACAATTGTTAATACACAGCAGAATACAAAACAAATTAACAATTAGAAAGTTAAACTAAAACAAGAAGAACGAAGACAAGCAAACCACAAAAACACGCTCGTTTATGTGGTTCAGAGATAAAACTCCTACTCCACGGTTGTTCGTAAGGTGGGAGATCCCGATCCTTCAGTGGATGATTCCTTGAAGAACTTCCGACTAGCTTGCATAGCTCCTTGTGGGCGGAGGCACCACAACTCACACAAGACCACACTAGATCACTTGAGCACTTGGTGACTCTAATTAGGGTTAACCACCACTAATTTCATCAACAATGCCCAAGCACCCCGAGCTCTATTAAATAGAGCTCGGGAGGAAAACACCAAGCTATTTTCCTACCACCAGTTGACTAGTACAACCACCAATCGACTGGCTCTAAGTGAAATTTGATCATTACAAGCCAACGGTCGGCTACCAACCGACTGATAAAAATACTTGTCGGTTGTTATAGTAATGCTGTAGTAACACTGAAATTTTACCCTGAGTACAGTCTCTCATGCACTCATCCTTTCCCGCACAACCTAGACCTAGCCTTCTAACCTCCTCCATCAGCCTCGTGCCCCTCGGATGTCTCCCCATCCTTCACACTTTGCCTTCTGGAGCTTCCATCAGCCTTGTCATTATTGTTAGGTCTTCCTTTGCCAAGAGGCCACACCTTCGGGACTTCATCCATTGATAAGTTATACTTGGACTTACGTTGCCAATACTACATGCTTAGACTTACACCGCCAAGACTCATCCTTGGACTTTCCTCCTTTGCCAAGATCACACTTGGACTCTCCTTATTGTACATGTATCCTGCACACTCACAATGCATATCAAATACAACAATAAACCTAACTCAAACCTTTGCCCAAATATCAAAACCTAAGGTACCCAGATTGTTCTAATAATCTCTCCTTTTTTAATATTTGACAACCGTTTAAGTTAGGAAAACATAAATGTAATAATAATGCAAATAAACATGCATATATACTCATGCATAAGTCATGGAACCTAACCCTAGGCTCCCCCTTCATCTAAGCTCCCCCTTGAGCTAGAATTTCCCGTAAAGTGAAACTTTCTCCCCCTTTGCCAATATGTGAGCAATTGCTCCCCTTTCACCTAAGCTCCCCCTTGAGCTAAGTTTTCTTGCAATAGTGTGTAGGTTTCCCACTTAAACCTAACACTTTCTCCCCTTTGTCATACATTAAAAAGAGCTCCAATAATATCCTAATTATTGGACTTTTTAACCTCTAATGACCATAAACATGATGTATTAATCCTCCATTAGATTACATATATGTTCATCATCCTTTTGGTCATTTCCTATTACTAAAATATATTTTTAGGCTGCATCAGTCGATTGCCATTAACCCTAGTCAACTGCCATCTTTAAAACGAGCTTATAGAGATATTTTGTGCTCATGAACAGTGTTACTAGTCGAATGGTAACTGTATCAGTTGACTGGTACACTATTTCAGCCAAAAATAATATTTTTGATACAACTTCAAAAATGCACCAGAAATTCCACACACTTCTAAAAATTTCTAAATTTTATGGGAAGGTCTATTTTATCAATGTCTACTTGGAAAAAATATATATAAAAAATATATTTATCACAAATTCTAAGATTGACATAAAATCTTAAACTAGCTAAATGCTTCAATTGAACCTTGACCTAAAGTTCTAGTTTTGACTTCCTCTTGATGTGTCTGCCCATATTAAACTATAATGCATCCCTAGCATTAGTTTATATGATATTTATACATTAAAAACTAATTTTCATAAAATATAATATGAAGTTATATTTTCATGCATGAACACTACAAAAAAACAGTTTTACCCGTCGACATTCCGTCGGTACATGCTCATACGACAGACTTTCGACGGAATAATTTCCATCGGTAAAATATCTGACGACCCAGGATTACCGACTGAAAGCATAATTATGTCGGTAATATATACCGACGGAATTTATTTTCTATCGGTAGCAAAAAAACACTATTACCAAATGCGAAAATCCTCCGACGGAACTTAATGTTCCGTCGGGAAATTGGAAACATATCGATGGGAACTACAGCTTCCGTCGGTAACTACCGACGGAACTACAGGTTCTATCGGTAGTTATCGACGGAACTGCCTTTTCCGTCGATAAATATCGATGGAACTACCGGTTCCGTCGGTATTTACCGACGGAACTACGGGCTCCGTCGGTAATTACCGACGGAACTTGTAGTTCTGTCGGTAATCTATCGAAATCTGTGGGTTTAATAAATTCTGATGGAATCCCGTTCCGTCGGTATTCCGCCGGGAAATAAAAAAAATTCACAGGTTCATTTCGTTTACACGTTGTTCCCATATACATTTTCCAAATACATAAACAAACCATCACAATCGATGGTATCATACAATCCACACAACAAATACAATCCATAGCAAATATAATCTACATTAAATATAATCCACACATATATATATCATATGACAATATAATCTACACTAATAAAATCCACAAACAAAAACATATTTCATACAATCCATATCTAACCAAATCTACAGAATATATATTCCACACATCCATATCTAAAGTCAAGTTTACATAATACATACCAAACTAGAATGTACTCCAAATAATACAAGAACGCGAAATCATAAAGAAAATCTTGTAGAAAGGCAAATACAAAATGATGAATAAATAAACAATTTGCATATTTATGTATAACGAATTTTATATAAAATGATACCTGAACAAAAATGAGCAAATAATGTAGTGAAGAGCCAATATGTAAATAGGACTGAACGTGACTCCTGAAACATATAGTAATAAAAATTTTAAAAATAAACATGTTATAATATTAAAACAGGCTCACGTTCAGCTCGTATTTGGGCCATGAGATCCTCAAAAACCTTGTGATGAGTGTAGTCAACTGGTATAGTTGAACTAAAGTGTAGTTGAACAAACCTCAAAAAAGCTAATGATCACCGTCTGATGGATCTTGAGTCTCCTATGACTCAGAACCTTGTGATGCCTGGGTGAAAGAAGCCACGATCGCCCGTATTTGGGCCATGAGATCCTCATTACTCTTGTCATATTCAGCTCTATTCTTCTCCTCATCAGCTCTCCACTGATCCATATCAGCCATCCTCTGATCCATTGATTTCAGTTGAGAACGCAGTTCTTGATTTTCACGTCTTAAAGACTGCATCTCACTAGAAGAAGAGGAACTAGCACGACCTACTGGATTCCTCAAATGATCAAATGCTACTTTAGCCTGAGAGCTAAGGCCGTAGAGGGTAGAGTTTTTTGTCCTTCCACCGACAACATCATAATAAATCTCATTTAGATCGTCGGTGGATAAAGACTGTGACTCTCCACCCTCTGCTGATGGCTGAGATGCCTGAGCCACCCTTTCTGTCATTTGTTGCTGGATAAAAAATAATATAATATCCAATTTGATCTGTATTACTAAATACTAATCAAGATAGAAATGAAAAAATATATTAAAGTTAATAATCTTACATGTAGAGTTTGAGATCGAGAATCAACAAATGACCCATCCTTCTTCTTGTGGGTCTTGAGAAAAATCTCCATACATGTAGGCTATCGGGCAAGCTCACGTTCCTACATTCAAAAAATTCGGGAAAAAATTAGTATGCTCAACAATACAAGGTTGGTAATAAATACAAAATTTAAAATTATACTCACCAGATCCATGGTATGCTCAACAATAGATCTGGATCTTGACGTATGCTGAGCGATTCCGGTGCTCAGGTCACCTGGCTCTGTATTCCTATTTGCTTTTGCCTTTTCGGCATTAGCTTGCCACCTTTCTGTAGCCCAGGTGGTCGTTCATGCACTTCATATTGCCTCTGAAACATACGCAGGCCTAGTGCCCTTCTTTCTCATGTAATACATAATCTCTGTAGAGTTTGGCACAGTGAGTATTCCATGTGGCTTTAAATTGTTCTTCTTGCCCGTCCACCCATGTATGCCTTTTCTGTAATTATAAGTTAAACATTTAGTTTAAATGATAACTATATTATAGAATGTAAAATATATTAAATTTACTTACCATAAATTCATTATAATAAAATATCTTCATATCCTGGTCTACATGCCTCCATGTAGTACCAGACGCGCTAACTTGTTCCTTGAATTTTGCAGTGATATATGTGACAACTCTGTGCCCATCTGGAGTGAACCTGCACAAAACAATATGAAGTTATGAGAAATATATTATAACTAAAGTTATATATAAACTTGAATTAATAGTACAAAATACTTACGAGCCCCCGACAATGGTAAGGACCTTGTAGCCATGGGGTGCCACAGGCTGTTGCTCTGCCATAATGATATCTGCAAAATAACATTGCAACACATCATAATAAGGTCTAAAAACCTGATAATATAAATACAAAACAATATGGAAGCATTACTTATCGTCGAAAATAATAATGTTAATATTTAATCATCATTAACATCTGAATAATCAAAATTAACAGTTTCTATGTCCTCATTGCTAGATGAGCTTAGTTCAACTTCATCCTCACTATTGGGCATCTCCCCATCATCTATCTCTTTGTAAATGTCATTAGCATCTACAAGTAATTGAGAAGTAGATTGGTGTTGTAAATCAACTGAATGTCTCTCCACTTCATCATTCTGAAATGCATCATGGTTTTGAGCAGTGATTGTATTCGGCATCTCTATGGTCGAGCGAGACTTGATTCGACAAACAGACAACCATTCACTAGATCTTCTTCTCTTCGTAGGGTATTCAAGATAGAAAACTTGACTCGCTTGTATTCCGAAAATAAAAGGCTCAAACTTGTTGAATCTTTTATTCGCATTAACCTCAACTAAATTATAATTTGGATGAATTTTAGTACCAATTCTTGCGGTTAGATCATACCATGAACATTTGAACAACACACACATCTTTATTGGTAATGCAGGATATTCAATCTCTATAATTTCGTCAAGTCTCCCATAGTAATCAAACTCAGTGTTATTGTTGTCCATAGATCCTTTGACACAAACACCAGAATTATAAGTTAATTTCCGTGAATCTCGTTGTGCCACGTGGAATTTAAAGCCATTAACATAGTAACTGTTAGCTAGAGCCCTAGAGCCAATCATTTGATGATTGTATTTTGGACTTATTGTATCATATTCTATATAAATAAAGCCATTTGGATTTTGGTTATTATACTTACTTGTATTGGTGCCAAATAAACTAAGTATAATAATGTCCTTGAGTAGATGGTTCTCACCTATATCAATCGGTTAGTTGAACCGATAGTGAGATGATATAGGGAACACTACTCTTAATCATTCCTAGTCGAGTATTAACATTCAGGGACAATTTTAATGCAATAAGACTAGCATGTAGGTCAACTCGATGACTTGATCTCACAAGTCATGGATATAGAGATATCAAGTTGACACATGGGTATACATTATAGAATGTATACTGAATGACCCGCCATGAGAAAGTATCATGGATCGTTATATGAGTGTCATATACTTTCTCATATGGCTATTAGTATGACTACTAGTCCTTAGACCTGAAGTCACCATAGATCCCTACATAAGGAGTTATGTACTTTGGTTTCGTCCAACGTCACCCGTAACTGGGTGGACTATAAAGGCGATTACTGGGTATATAACAAATTATACAGAGGGATGTGAGTGATGTAGATGGGATCTATCCCTCCTATATGACAGGAGAGACATCGGTATTCTTGATAGAGTGAGACCACAAAGTGCATGACCATGCCCAAATGAATCAATATAGGATATTGAGCTCATTTGATTTAGTGAGTCTACTTGGAGTTCAAGATTTAGATTGGTCAGAGGATGACACGGTCTATGCCTCACATTGACCAATCTAGATGTCTAGGATAGAAGGACACTTGTCATATATTGTGAGGAGTCACAATTAGTAGTCACAAGGTGATGTCGGATCTCGACATTCTTGTAACTTGGGTAGTAATGATATGTTGCTAGATACCGCTCATTACTTATGCTCCTAAATGGGTTTAGGGCATTGCCAACGTTACAAGAACCTATAGGGTCACACACTAAGGACAATTAGATGGAGATTAGGTTCATATGATGAACCAAGAGGACTTGATTCATTTGATGGATCCAATTGGATTAAGAGTAATCCAAATTGGACTAATTGAGTTAGACTCAAGTTAATTCATGTATACAATGAGTCTAATTTAGATTTTGACTCATTGAATCAATTTAATTAAATGAATTAGATTCATTATATTAAGTTGGCTTGAATCAAATGGTTGGATTCGATCAACCATGGAAGAGATTTGGTCAAGTTTGACTTGACTTGAGAGGAAGATTAAAAGTCAAGTTTGACTTGACTTTATGCCACCTCATTGGTGAGTTGGCATTGATCTGGACTAATGATGTTACTCCACATCATCATAGGTGTCACCTCATGGAAGTTACAAAGCCATTGTCTTTAATAGCTTCACATTAATTGCACTTAATGCAATTTTGGGAGTTACACAAAGGAGAGTGGCCGGCCACTTTTGTTTGAATGAGAATTCAATTTTTTCATTCAAGGGTGCATTTTCTTCCTTCTTCCTCTCAAGCTCTCCCTCTCCTCCTTCCTTGGCCGAACCACATAGGTGATAGCACACCTTGGTTTTTGGTCACCTCCACCTAGTGTGTTCGTGTGGATACGTGTAGAGAGTTGTCTACGTTGACAACTTCGAGATCCGGCGTACCGAGGACGAGCGGGATACGCAAAAGGGCACGCAACAAGGGTAAAGATCTTCATCATGTAGATCTAGAAGTTTTGTAACTCGTACTCGTATGTTTTCGATTTTTTCTTCGCACGAGATCCGTTGGCTAGGGTGATTCGGGGTTTCCGCGACGCGAAAAAGCTGTTTTCGCGGCCCGAAAAACCCAACAGTGGTATCAGAGTCACGTGCGAAGCTTGTACGAGTTTAATTTGATTTTTATGAAAAATTAAAGCTTCTGTACATTTCTGTAAATTTATGATTTTTATAGTTTTAAGAGTAATATTTCTCGTAGAAGCGAAGCACAAGTGTTTATACACTTGTAGGCTTCGACTACTGAGAAGTTTTTCCCAAAACGGCATCGTTTCGACCCAAATCTTTTTGGGACAGCGGGATAAGGTGCTCTTGGATCGCTTAGGAGCAACTCGCGATGGTTAGATCGCGGGTAGGAGTACTGCCCCTAACCCCGCAAGGGGATTTGCTCCGCGATTGCGCCCGAAATCGCTAATCGAGACCGCCGGGAAAGATTTACTCATAAAATCTGTAAAATTATGAAAAATTACAGAAAAATTACAGAAATATATAATTTTGAATTATATATTAATTTTGTGATAGTCATGGCCCAATAGACCCAATTGGATTGGAAATTTGTGTTGTAATTTATAATACGGCCTGCGCGCCCTCATTTGTGTTTGCGTGTGCTGTATATCATTCGCGACCTGCGCGTCGTGCCTCTCTTTTATATATTCTGGTTGTAAATTAGATTTAGACTCGAATGTAACTCGAGTTTCAAAATTGTAATGTACAAAATTGGAGCTGTGGAAGGTCCACTCGAGACGGAGTTACGAGGAAGGCGCGAGCAACACAAGGTAGTCAAAAGGAAGGCGCTTGAGAAGTTGACCATCCGATCTTCTCATTGGCTTGAGAAGATCGTAGTAGGGCCATGACTAATCACAAAACTTAGTTAATTACTTGTGTATATGATGCATGTTTAATTAAGTAATTAATTAGTGCCTAGCGATTAAGATTAGATCTAAATCGTGCACAAGATGCACCCTTACGATTAGATTAGATCTACATCGTGTACAAGATGCACTCTATCGATTAGATTAGATCTATTTCGTGTATATGATACAACATCATTTAGATTAGATCTAAATCATGACAACTCAAAATGCCTACCATGCCGTGATACCTACCACTACCTCGATCGCATGTAGTTGTTGAATCTGCCAAAGCAGAGCAACACATACTATCTTGGTAGGGTACGGAGGGACAATCTTGGTCCCGCCTATCAACGCATGGGTGAGTATAACTCAATTAGATTGGGTATTCCTAGTTAACTCGGTTGGATCGAGTATAACTATAGGCATTCTTCCAACGGTTGGAAAGTTAGGTCAAAATCACATATATATTAACTCTCGGGCGTATTAGCTAAAGCTAACTCGAGTTTTAATATAAATGTGGATTTTGATTCTATAAACAAGAGTTGCATAGAGATGTAATTGGTAATCGTTACCTACCGATCATACTAAGTCTTGGGCGTATTAGCCAAAGCTAACTCAAGGGTTAGTATGATGTGGATCTTGTCCCACATGAATTATAGAATTCAGTGGGAGCATCATTTAGTTAAAGGCCTAATTAAATGATTAAGAATATGATATTTATTTTCTGCATTTTTATGTTGTAGATAACCATGACGTCAAATACGAACACCTTCTCCCTATGATCTGTCCTTGAGAAGGACAAGCTCAACGGAGCAAACTTCCTGGACTGGTACAGGAACCTGAGAATAGTTCTCACTCAAGAACGTAAACTGTACGTTCTGGAGCAGCCCATTCCAGAGGCTCCTCCTGCCAATGCCCCGGGAGTTGACAAAGATGCTTACAAGAAGCATCAAGATGACGCATTAGATGTGTCTTGTCTAATGCTCGCGACCATGAACTCTGAGCTTCAGAAGCAACACGAGTTAATGGGCGCTTACGATATGGTTGAACATCTTCGTCAACTGTATCAAGGTCAAGCGAGGCATGAGAGATTTGAGATCTCAAGGGCACTTGTTCAAGATGTCGACGGGGCTCCAGTAGGCCCATATGTACTCAAAATGATTGGGTACATAGAGAACCTACAAAGGTTGGGGTTCCCTCTTGGCCAAGAGCTGGCCTGACCTGATCTTGCAATCCTTGCGGATAGCTACGGTCAATTCGTTCTAAACTACAATATGAACTAGATTGACAAGCCATTGCCCGAAGAGCTGCTGAGCTAAACCTTAAGAAGGCTAAGCCCAACACTGTCTGATGGTTCGAAACATAAGGGCAAGGGCAAGCCCAAAGGCAAGGGAAAGTCCTAAGCCAAGGGCAAAGGCAAAACCTGAAGCCGAAAGGAGGGGTCGCAAGGATGCTACCTGCTTCCAGCAAGGCACTGGAAGAGGAGCTGCAAGGTATACTTAGAGGATCTTAAGAAGAAGCAGAGTGAGACTTCCACTTGGTATATATGTTATAGAAGTCAATCTATCTATTTCTACATCATGGGTATTAGATATTGGATGTGCTTCTCACATTTGTCCTGCATGCGCTGAGAAATAGCAGGGCATTGACAAAGTGCGAGGTGGACCTACGAGTAGGCAATGGAGCACGGGTTGCTGCTGTTGCTGTAGGGACTTACTTTTTATCTCTGCCCTCTGGGCTTGTACTAGAGTTAGTCGATTGTTGTTATGTGCCTGCATTAACTAAGAACATTATATCAGTTTCTTGTTTGGACAAGAAAGGTTTCTCGTTTACTATAAAGAACAAATGTTGTTCCGTCTATTTAAACGATATGTTCTATTGTAGTGCACCTCTGATAAACGGACTCTATATTCTAGACCTTGAGAGCCGTATCTATAACGTAAATACCAAGAGGTTCAAGTCTAATGACATGAACCAAACCTACCTTTGGCACTGTCGCTTAGGTCATATAAATGACAAGCGCTTATCCCAGCTCCATAAGGATGGTTTGTTGGACTCATTTGATTTTGAATCATATGAGATATGCGAGTCATGCCTACGAGGTAAGATGACCAAGACTCCCTTTAGTGGGCACAGCGAGAGAGCAACTAATTTGTTAGGACTCATACATAGTGATGTATGTGGCCCTTTCAATGTTGCTGCTAAAGGCGGTTATAGGTACTTTATCACATTTACTGATGATTTCAGTAGATATGGTTATGTGTACTTGATGACACATAAGTCTGAATCCTTTAAAAAGTTCAAAGAATTCAAGAATAAAGTACAGAACCAGCTTGGCAAGAGTATTGATCAGATCGAGGTGGAGAATACCTTAGCCATGAGTTTCGTGACTACCTAGCTGAGTGTGGGATTCTATCCCAACTCACTCCTCCTGGAACACCATAGTGGAATGGTGTATCCGAACGGAGGAATCGTACCTTATTAGATATGGTACGATCTATGATGAGTCACACAGATCTTCCGACATATCTATGGGGATATGCTCTAGACACGACAGTTTTCATTCTCAACCGAGTTCCATCCAAGGCCGTGATAAAGACACCATATAGGATATGGACTGGGAGAGATGCCCAGGTGTCTTTCATGAGGATTTGGGGTTGTGAGGCTTACGTTCGATGTCAAGTCTCAGACAAGTTAGGACCCAAATCTGACAAGTGCTACTTTATTGGATATCCCAAGGAAACTAAGGGATATTACTTCTACATTCCCAGTCAGCACAAGGTAGTTGTGGCAAAGACTGGGGTCTTTCTCATATTGTATATGGATGACATACTGCTCATTGGGAAGGACATCCCTATGCTTCAGTCTGTCAAGACCTGGCTAGGGAGTTGCTTCTCAATGAAGGACTTAGGTGAGGCATCCCGTATTCTAGGGATACAGATCTATAGAGATAGATCTAAGAGATTGCTTGGCCTAAGTCAGAGTACATACATTAACAAGGTACTCCTTCGGTTTGCCATGCAGAACTCCAAGAAGGGATTTCTGCCGATGTCACATGGCGTGAGTCTTTCGAAGACTCAAGGTCCCTCTTCTAGAGAGGAGAGAGACCGCATGGATCAGATCCCTTATTCTTCAGCCATAGGATCGATCATGTACCCCATGCTATGTACTCGACCTGATGTCTCGTATGCTTTGAGCATGACGAGCAGATACCAGTCAGATCCAGGTGAAAGTCACTGGATAACGGTCAAGAATATTCTTAAGTACTTAAGAAGGACTAAAGAATATTTCTTGATATATGGAGGCAATGATGAGCTAGCTGTAAAGGGTTACAGTGATGCTAGCTTCCAGACCGACCAGGATGATTATAGATCGCAGTCGGGGTTCGTATTTTGCATTAATGATGGTGCTGTCAGCTGGAAGAGTTTGAAGCAGGATACAGTAGCTGATTCTACAACAGAAGCTGAGTACATTGCTGCATCAGAGGCAGCAAAGGAGGCAGTTTGGATCCGCAAGTTCATCACTGAACTTGGGGTGGTTCCTAGCATTGCTGACCCCATTGAGCTCTATTGTGACAACAATGGAGCTATAGAACAGGCGAAGGAACCTCGCTCACACCAGCGGACTAAACACATACTACGGCGCTTCCATTTCATTCGAGAGATCATCGAGAGAGGAGATGTGAAGATTTGCAGAGTACCTACAGAGGCTAACATCGCAGATCCCTTGACCAAGGCTTTGGCACAGAAGAAGCATGATGGTCACACTAGGTCATTTGTGCTTAGAGCCTACACTGATTGGCACTAGTGCTAGTGGGAGATTGTTAGCTAAAGCCCTAGAGCCAATCATTTGATGATTGTATTTTGGACTTATTGTATCATATTCTATATAAATAAAGGCATTTGGATTTTGGTTATTATACTTACTTGTATTGGTGCCAAATAAACTAAGTATAATAATATCCTTGAGTAGATGGTTCTCACCTATATCAATCGGTTAGTTGAACCGATAGTGAGATGATATAGGGAACACTACTCTTAATCATTCCTAGTCGAGTATTAACATTCAGGGACAATGTTAATGCAATAAGACTAGCATGTAGGTCAACTCGATGACTTGATCTCACAAGTCATGGATATAGAGATATCAAGTTGACACATGAGTATACATTAGAGAATGTATAATGAATGACCCGCCATGAGAAAGTATCATGGATCGTTATATGAGTGTCATATACTTTCTCATGTGGCTATTAATATGACTACTAGTCCTTAGACCTGAAGTCACCATAGATCCCTACATAAGGAGTTATGTACTTTAGTTTCGTCAAACGTCACCCGTAACTGGGTGGACTATAAAGGTGATTACTGGGTATATAACAAATTATGCAGAGGGATGTGAGTGATGTAGATGGGATCTATCCCTCCTATATGACGGGAGAGATATCGGTATTCTTGATAGAGTGAGACCACGAAGTGCATGGCCATGCCCAAATGAGTCAATATAGGATATTTAGCTCATTTGATTTAGTGAGTCTACTTGGAGTTCAAGATTTAGATTGGTCAGAGGATGACACGGTCTATGCCTCACATTGACCAATCTAGATGTCTAGGATAGAAGGACACTTGTCATATATTGTGAGGAGTCACAATTAGTAGTCACAAGGTGATGTCGGATCTCGACATTCTTGTAATTTGGGTAGTAATGATGTGTTTCTAGATACCGCTCATTACTTATGCTCCTAAATGGGTTTAGGACATTGCCAACGTTACAAGAACCTATAGGGTCACACACGAAGGATAATTAGATGAAGATTAGGTTCATATGATGAACCAAGAGGACCTGATTCATTTGATGGATCCAATTGGATTAAGAGTAATTCAAATTGGGCTAATTGAGTTAGACTCAAGTTGATTCATGTATACAATGAGTCTAATTTAGATTTTGACTCATTGAATCAATTTAATTAAATGAATTAGATTCATTATATTAAGTTGGCTTGAATCAAATGGTTGGATTCGATCAACCATGGAAGAGATTTGGTCAAGTTTGACTTGACTTGAGAGGAAGATTAAAAGTCAAGTTTGACTTAACTTTATGCCACCTCATTGGTGAGTTGGCATTAATCTGGACTAATGATGTTACTCCACATCATCATAGGTGCCACCTCATGGAAGTTACAAAGCCATTGTCTTTAATAGCTTCACATTAATTGCACTTAATGTAATTTTGGGAGTTACACAAAGGAGAGTGGCCGGCCACTTTTGTTTGAATGAGAATTCAATTTTTCATTCAAGGGTGCATTTTCTTCCTTCTTCCTCTCAAGCTCTCCCTCTCCTCCTTTCTTGGCCGAACCACATAGGTGCTAGCACACCTTGTTTTTTTGGTCACCTCCACCTAGTGTGTTCGTGTGGATACGTGTAGAGAGTTGTCTACATTGACAACTTCGAGATCCGGCGTACCGAGGACGAGCGAGATACGCAAAAGGGCACGCAACAAGGGTAAAGATCTTCATCATGTAGATCTAGAAGTTTTGTAACTCGTACTCGTATGTTTTCAATTTTTTCTTCGCACGAGATCCGTTGGCTAGGGTGATTCGGGGTTTCCGCGACGCGAAAAAGCGGTTTTTGCGGCCCGAAAAACCCAACAGTAACCAGAATACACCTTTATTTTACGAAGGGGTCCTGATGCAATATTCATTATCCTATCATCTTGCACATTTGATATTCTACGGTCTTTCACCTATACTAATAAGTAACATATATCTTAGTACACTTCTTAATAAATATGAACTCAAAAATTTCACAAATATTCTTACATATATTTGAAACCACAATACAAATTCAGCCTCTAACTTTGTAGCTACCTCACTTGCACCAATTGATGGGTTTTGTAGATATAATTTTTGTTCGTACAAGCTGAGAAAAAAAATAATTATAAATTGGGATATCAAGCAAAATAATTAAACGGAGGATAAATATTTGATTTAAGAAGTTTACTTACTTTATGTATATTTGACCTCTTCACAATTTAAGAGTATATATGCTCTTGTAGCATGATATTCTTCCTCGGTTAACCATCTAGAAAGCGATGCACCCATTAACTTACCAGGAAACTTAAAAATAGAAAACATCGATGGATTTATCGGCTGACAAGCATCATCAGAATTTCTAGGACACCTGCGATATCTTGTTTGTACGCTATCAACTAGATAAGCATTGCATATTGACCCTTCAACTCTTGCTTTGTTACAAACATTATTTTTTAATTTCCTCAAAAATCGTTCAAATGGATACATCCATTTGTACTGCACAGGACTTGCTATTTGTGCCTCGTATGGTAAATGTACTGGTAGATGTTCCATTGAATAAAAAAAACTTGGTGGAAATATGCGCTCCAGTTTACATAATATGAGAGGAATGTCTGTTTCTAGCCGAAGCATATCATCCATCGTAATACACTTTATTGTCAAATCTCTAAAAAATAGACTCAATTCAGTGAGTGCTTGCCAAACATTTTGAGGAAGTAAGTCATGGAAAGTTACTGGAATAAGTCTTTGTATAAATACATAATAGTCATGACTTTTCATTCCAAACATCTTTATGCTTGCTTGCCATCTTTGTCCAATGTATAACAAGCCTTTGGAAATCTATTAGATATTTCATCATGATGCAACTCTGGTCTATTGACTAGTTCTTTTAATTCCTCGCGTGATTTTGCAGTGTTTTTAGTTCTTCCAGGCACATTCATCACAGTGTTAAAGATATTATCGAAGAAATTTTTCTCAATATGCATAACATCTAAATTATGTTGAATAAGTAGATACTTCCAATACGGTAACTCCCAAAAAATACTCCTTTTCTTCCAACCACACTTGCACATCCTAACAATATATTTATTTATCTCATCAGAACCAGATTGAGATACTAGTAGAAATCTATAACTATCAATTTGCTCAATGATTTGTTCACCTGAAGCATGGAGTGGAGGGGGTTTTCTTACTACAACATTTGTTAGAAAATTTTTCTTATTTCGCCTAAGAGAGTGATCAAGTGGTAAAAATTTATGGTGATTATCAAACCAAGGCACTTTCCCACTGTAAGGTAATGAGAATGCATCAGAATCAGTCATACAGCGTGGACATGCTAATTTACCAGCCGTGCTCCAACCCGACAATATTGAGTATGTTGGAAAATCACTGATCGTCCATAATAATACAGCATGCAATCTAAAATTAGTTTTACTGGCAACATCATAAATCACCGACCCTACATTCCATAATTCATTTAACTCTACAATCAGAGGTTGTAAGAAAACATCTATCTTTTCTTTGGGATTGGTTGGACCAGGAATAAGTACTGTAAGGAACATAAATTCATCTTTCATACAGATCCATGGCGGTAAATTGTATGGTATCAATATAACCGGCCAAGATGAATATTGTTGCCCTGACTGTCCAAATGGTTGAAATCCATCTGCAGAAAGTCCCAATCTCACATTACATGGTTCCATTGCAGAAGAAGGAAATACAACATCTAGATGTTTCAATGCAGGTGAATCAGAAGGATGACACATTATACCTCCATCGTGCTCATGCTCATGATGTCACGTCATATGACAAGCTATAGCAGTAGATGCATACAAACGTTGAAGTCTAGCAGTTAACGAAAAATAATACATCACTTTCCAAGCAATTTTTTTCTTCTTCTGCCCTGGTATGCGAGTACCATGCTTATAACGAGGGTGTGTACAGATTTTTCATTCACGCAGATCATTGTTTTCATTCCAAAATATCATGCAGTTATTTATACAACAATCAATCTTTTCCACAGGCAAACCTAAACCTCTGATCAATTTTTTTTATACTGTAAAAACTATTCGTCATTATATTATCAGCAGGAAGCAATTCTGACATCAACTGACAAATGTCATCGTAACATCTTTCTGAAAAATGATGTTCTGCTTTCATATTTAATAACCTTGTAGTAGCTAATAATTGAGAATGACCAGAGGGAATGTCTTTCCACACTTCTCTTTCACTAGCCTTTAACATTTCATATAGTTGTTGATATTTAGGAGTTGGTGTTTCATCTATATTGGAATAATCAACTGCAGCATTCATCGCATCATGAACCATTGATTGCATTACAATATCAATATTAGTTGATGCTTCAGGAGCGGTAACAGTTGTCCTAGATGACGAACCACCAGAAGGTCCAATTGGTTCATATAAATAAAGCTCTCCGTGACAGTACCAATTGTAGTAATTTGGCACAAAACCATTTCTACATATATGCATTTTTACAGTATCCTCATCATGGAAAGCTCTATTTTTATATTTCTTATAATTGCATGGACACCGTAACTCAGCACCATTCATATATTCATGGTGACTTTTAGCAAAGTTCACAAACCATTCAACTTCAGCAATAAAATCATCTTTGAAAAATCCTTTTTCTAATCGATTGTACATCTAAGCTTTGTTCATAGACATTTTCACCTCAAACTAATATATTGAGAACTAGAAATTAACATATATTAACATACTAACATAAAACAAACAAACAAACAAACTATATTATGCTATAGATTAACATACTAACATAATATATTTCTAAATTAAACTATGTTAAATGGCATACAGTATAATTTAGTAAATTTTATCTAAAGATGTGTAGGTCAACCGGAGAAGAGCAGCAAATGCTACATGTTCACAAAATAGAAATAATTTAGCTCAAATATTATGACAAAAATAAATGACAAGTTGTTCACGGCAACAAACACAACCTGCCGACGGGCGACACGGCTGAATCAGGCCCACGATGGACGGGCATAGTCGCCACCAACCAGCTGTCGGCAGGGACAGCAGTCAGTTACTGGCAGGGACAACAGTCAGCTGGCGGCCGACAGAGCGCAGAAGCCTGCCGCCAGCAACTGGCGGGCGTAGAAGCCCGCCGCCGGCTGCTGGCGGGCGTAGAAGCCCGCCGTCAGCCTGGCAGGCGCAGAAGGCTACCGCCGGCCGTCGCTTATCGGCTCAGGTCGACGGCAACTGCCGCCGCTGCCCGCTGGCGGCCGCAGAAGCTCGCCGCCGGCCGCTAGCGGGCGCAGAAGCCCGCCATCGGCCGCTAGAGGGCGCAGAAGCTCGCCGACAGCCGCCGCTTGTCGGCGCAGGGCGGCAGCAACTGCCGATGATTGCAGGAAAACAAAAAAAAAATCTAGAAAGGAAAACTCACCTGCGATCAGGATTGGGGAGAAGGGAGGAAATCGGGCACGTGCGTGAGGAAATGAGCGAAGGGCTACGGCTTATTTAGGGATCGTTACCGACGGAATATAATTCCGTCGGTAAATCATAATGTTGCCGACGGAATATTTCATTCCGTCGGTAAAATTCTTGATTTACCGATGGAAATATTTATTCCGTTGGTAACACTAGGGTTTGCGGACGGAATGAATGATTTCGTCGGTAACATTATGATTCACCGACAGAATTAAATTTCCGTCGGTAAATCCGTCGGTAATACTGCCTTTTTTGTAGTGGAAATTTAACCCAATTGTGCCAATTCCCTAGGTTTGAGACTCAAGTCCATCTCAAAAATCCTTTGGCACATTCCATGGCTATTCTAGACTCCCAAGTAATACCCACTTAAAATCCATTTATCATATGTCTCAAAGACTCTTTGAGCTCCCCTTAGAACTCTTAGCCTCCACCTCCCTAGGGGACTCATCCAATATGGCTAGGCCACTTTGGTGCACCTCGGGTAACACTTGGCCTACAAACTTTACCTTCTTAACCTTAGACACCTTGTCTTTGATTAATTTCTTCTTATCCTTAACCTTGGACACCTCATCCTTGCCATAATTATATGTCACCCTAGCATTATTCCTTCTTATTGGCCTTGGATGACTCTCCCTTACCATTATCATTTGTCACCCTAGTATATAATTTCTCCTTGCCTTGGAGGAACCCAATTTGATATTTTTATGTTTTTGACCATCCAAACACATGTCAAGTCCTTTAGATCCAATAATGAACCTATCTTGAACTTTCTCTAACCTATAAGCTTTTTCCTTAAAGCTTGATTTTCTAATTCTAGGTTTTAACCCTAGAATCAACATGTCCATCATGGGCATTCCTAGACCTACCCTTCCTAGGCAATAATTATTGTTAACATCAAAATATCTATGGAAGATTGCCAAGACACAAATAAAAAAAATTGATATGGTAGAGGAAGAGGTTAGGTATCTTTTTATACCTATTACTAAATGTGATGCACACTTTCACTTGATGTCTATAGACACAAAAGCTATGACTTTCAATCATTACAACTCTCTTGTACATACTAGTAAATCATCATCAGATTTTGAAGCATTAGTGAGAAAATAATAATCCTGTTTATGATATTATTACAGTATAAATTACAGTTGATATTAGTTTTTACTTTTCATTCTTATAGGCATCTCAAATAAAAGATTTTTCTCATGAGAAACTTACTTCCATTCATCTCGATTTAGAATATCACCATCTCTTTGCCAAATGGGTCAGTGTCATAGTTGATTGTCCAAAACAAGTAGCCAAGTCAGTATAAAAGTTAATGTGAATATGTAAATTTATCTTAAAATTCAAATACTAAATTTCTCATGTTATTTATAGTAATGACTGTGACTTATTTGTGATGTAATACATTAAATGTCTACTATATTGCTATATGATCTGAAGATGGAATTCAAATAAGTAGACATGAAAAGATTTAGAATAGATGTGTCAATATTAATTTGGAGGGACACGTTCTTAATATTTTTAGTCTAATTATATATTGTGCTATAACTTGACTACTTGGGCAAGGATTATAAAGCTAATATTGTGTACTTTTGTTATTTGTATTTATATTTTTATAAAATATAGAAGAGCTATGGTTTTATCAATATTGTGTTATTTTTATATTGTATTTGTAATAATATTAATAAAGGTGGCCCCATTCTAATTTGTAATGAAATAGTTGTTATATAGTTGATTTATAAAGATAGTGGTGCTAGTTTTTTAAAAACAATGCCACGTGGGAGTTGGTTTTCCAAGAACAGCACCACTCTGTAGTTGGTTTTGGAAAAATAGCATCAAGGTTTGTGCCACTTGACAATGACCATAAATTCAAGTTGGAGTCTCAGAATAAGATTTGGGGGGCATTAATAGATTCTACACACTCCCCCCTTCTTATCAATACCACAATTTTAAAAATTTAAGGTCTCTAGGTCAATCAATGAGTTTCGGTCAAAATCCATTGACGGACCTAAAGAGGTCGGATCGGACTCATTCCAAATTCTATGGGTTTATATGGATCACATTAGCCGGAATATGCCCTCACTTACATAACTATCTTCCCAACATCAGTCGAAATGGTTTGAATATTTGTAAAGATAGTGGTGTAGGTTTTCCAAGAATAGCATCACACTGTAGTTAGTTTTGGAAAAATAGTGCCAAGGTCCGTGCCACTTGGCATGCAATTATAAATTAATGTTAGAGTCTCAGAACAGGAATTGGAGGACATAAATATATTCTACACACTCACCCCTTTCAATTAATACAAGATTTCATAAATCCAAGGTCTCTAAGTCAATCAATAGGTTTCAATCAAACCCATTGATGGACCTAGAGGGGTCGAATCAGATCTATTCCAAGTTTTATGGGTTCATATGGATCACATTAGTCAAAATCTATCCTTAATTACTATTTAACTATGTTCCCAACATCGGTCCAAATGGTTTGAATATTTGTAAAGATATTGGTGCCGATTTTCCAAGAACAGCGTCATGCTGTAGCTGGTTTTGGTAAAACAGTGCCAATGTCCTTGCCACTTTACACACAACTATAAATTAATGTTGGAGTCTTAGAACAAGGTTTGGAGGGTCTAAATAGATTTTACACACTCATCCCTTCCTATCAATACCATGATTTCATAAATTCAAGGCCTCTAGGTCAATCAATGAGTTCTGGTCAAAATCCATTGATGGACCTAGAGAGGTCGGATTAGACCGATTCCAAATTCTATGGGTTCATATGGATCACATTAGCCAAAATATACCCTCAATTACTGTTTAACTATCTTCCTAACATTGGTCCAAATGGTTAGAAGATCTGTAAAGATAGTGGTATAGGTTTTCCAAGAATAACATCACGCTGTAGCTGGTTTTAGAAAAATAGAGCCATGGTCCATGCCACTTGGCACACGACTATAAATTAATGTTCGAGTCTCAAAACAGGGATTGGAGGGCATAAATATATTCTACACACTCACCCCTTCCAATTAATATTGGTGCAACGAGCCGGCAAGAAGGGAGGGGTGAATTGCCTGAAAAAAAAATACCCTCCTCGTTCTTTCAACTCTTAGGGTGCAACAATAATAAATAAAAATAAAAGAATAGAATTAAAGAAGAACTTAGGGATTGACTTGGTTACAACCTAGTTGGTTGTTAATCCAAGGCGGTTGAAAAGCTCAGTCAGAATCTCCTTCTCTGAAGTCGAAGAAGCCTTTTACGCAATAAAAGCTTAAGTAGTTGCTAGGAAGTTAGTACAAGAGTTGATGATTAATTTCCTAGCTCCAGGGCCCTTTTTATAGGGCCTGGAAACTCTATCTTTGGCTTGAGAGTGCCTCTCATAAGCATGGAGGGCGCCTCCAGTGTGGCATTTAGATAAAGTTTTATCCAAATGTAAAACAATCACTTTAACTAGTTTGAGGGTGCCCTCAACACTATGGAAGACGCCCTCAATGTGGAGGGCTCCCTCAATGCTACATCATATAAATAACTCCAGATTTCCTTTAGATCTTCTGCTGCTCCGTTCTCTTGGGTGATTACGGCCAACCGAAATAGGGCTCACCCGAACCCAATTTCCGACCTTCTTCTCGAGCAGGCTTCCGCTCCAGTTTCTCGTCCCTCAGTGTACTCTTCCGCTGCTCTTTCATCCCTCAGACGCACCGAGCCCGTTGGCTCCCTTCCTGTGTCGTCTTTCTCGCCAGCTACGTCTTCCGCTCGACTTCCTGTGCTCGTAGCTCCTGCACACTTAGACACAAGGATCAAAACCAAATAGGACCTAACTTAACTTGGTTGATCACATCAAAACAACCATGAGATCCAATAATCTCCCCCTTTTTTATGTGCATCAACCCATGTTCAAATTAGGATAATAACAAACAAGTAATAATTTAAAGAAATTACCATACTAATAATTTAAGCATAAAAATTGTACTAAAAGAAATTGCAACATTTAAATTAAAAAATTTCTAAGCTAAAATAAAAATATTATCTGAAGTTATAATAATTTTCTTCCCCTAAACTTGTACCTATTTCTCCCTCTTTGATCACATAAAAAAAATTCAATGTATAAATTTTTAAAAATTCCAAATAAAATTTTTCAAGTTACAAGTTTTCAAGTTAAACAAAATTTGAAACAATTTCCAAGTTAGAAATTTCCAAAAAGAATTTGAAACGTTTAAATAGTTGATAAGAATTTAAAAGCATTATATTAATTGCTTATTAGTTTGTCAATTAAACATTTAATTCGATAATTGGCTTTCAGGCTGTGGCGAGGTACTAGGCCTTCTTGGTTATTGGATCATCAACCACTTCTAGATAAAGCCTTTTAAGGAGTTTAAATATTTAATTTCTTCTGAAAGCCTTGATTAACAGAAGGTTTAATCTAGATATGATTTTGGAACCCAATAGAGGTTCCTTCCTACTGGGTTAGTTAGATATCTGGGGGCTACATATCCTTTAGGTATTCTTCTAAGTTGTCCTTGATATTTTCTAATGTATCAGTTTAATTTTTCATAAAGTTTAAGTTTTGACTTTTGAAAATTTTTTTGTTTTTGACAACATGTATCTGTTTTCAAATTTTTAGTTTATAATTTTAATTTTTTATTTTCTGATTTCAAGTTATCTAACATTATGTTTAACTCAGCACTCTCTTTTTCTATTTTTACTAAATCTTTTGAAAGTACTTTAATGAACTTAAAAGAGTGCTCAGGTAAAAGAGTACGTACGTACCTCACTTACCGTAAGTGCTAATGCTCCCTCTTCATTGCTACTTTCTTCCGAAAATCCTCTCCCTTCATCTATGCTCATTTCTGAGCTGGTCTCATCATCTTCTTGATGGATTGTCATTAGGGCTAGTCTGGCGTATGCTTTGACTTCAGATTTGAAGGATGATGAATCATCCCACGTGGCTTTGAGGTTATGTTTGGATCGAGCTGGTTTCTTGCTCTTTTCCTTATCTTTGCTCTTCAATTTTGGGCAGTCGTCTTTGATATGCCCTTCTTCATTGCAGTTGTAACAACGGGCGGTCCTTTTGTTTCGCTAATGCCTTCTTGATTGCGATTTAAACTTATTAGACTTAAGAAATTTATTGAACCTTTTTACCAGTATAGTCGTTTCATTTTCATCGATGGATGTCTCAGACTCTTGATCTTCCGTTCTTGCCTTTAGGGCAATGTTGAGGTTTGTCTTTTCTATGTCTTTTGAATCTGTGATTCGAGATTCATGAAGTTCGAAAGTAGAAAATAGATTTTTCTAGTGTATTTACCTCAAAGTCCTTAGAGATGTAGTATGCATCTACTAAGGACGCCCATTCTGAAGTTCTCGGGAAGGTGTTGAGCGCATACCGGATCGAATCTTGATTTGTTACTGATTCTCCGAGATTGTTTAGTTGAGTTATCATCTCCTTGATTCGTGCTTGGAGTTGTGCTACCTTTTCTCCATTGTTTATCAGGAGATTTGTTAGCTGAGTTTGGAGGATGTCCCACCTTGCTAACTTCGCTTCTGAAGTATCTTTGAGGAGCTCCAGGAACTTCTCCAAGAGATCTTTGGCGGAGACGTAGCTACCGATTTGGTTGACCTCCTGGGGCGGAAGGACGCTGAGCAGATGGAACTCTGCTTTACCGTTCACCATGAAATCGGCTTGCTCTTTCTTCGTCCATTGATATTCTTCTTTATCTTTTGGAACTACAAAGCTGTATTTCATTATTAACAGAATTTCAAAAGTTATTTTGAAAAATACCTCCATTCAGCGTTTCCATTGTCCGAAGTCTCCATCAAATTTTGGAGGGTGAATGTTTGCATCGACCATCGTCTTGATCTTGATGCTTCAGTTGGCGGTTAGTCCTTTTGAGGCGGTTGGGCTCTGATACCAATTGTTGGTGCAGCAGGTCGGCAAGAGGGGAGGGGTGAATTGCTTGAAATTAAAAAAAAAATACCCTCCTTGTTCTTTCAACTCTTAAGGTGCAACAATAATAAATAAAAAATAAAAGAATAGAATTAAAGAAGAGACTCAGGGGTTGACTTGGTTACAACCTAGGTGGTTGTTAATCCAAGGCGGTTGAAAAGCTCAGTTAAAATCTCCTTCCCTGAAGGCGGAGAAGCCTTTTACACAATAAAAGCTTAAGTAGTTGCTAGGAAGTTAGTACAAGAGTTGAAGATTAATTCCCTAGCTCCAGGACCCTTTTTATATGGCCCGGAAACTCTATCTTCGGCTTGAGGACGCCTCCCATAAGCATGGAGGGCGCCTCCAGCGTGACATTTGGATAAAGTTTTATCTAAATACGAAATGGTCACTTTGACTGGTTTGAGGGCACCCTCAACGCTATAGAGGGCACCCTCAATGTAGAGGGTGCCCTCAATGCTACAGCGTATAAATAGCTCCAGCTTTTCTTTGGATCTTCCGCTGCTCCGTTCGCTTCTGTGATTGCGGCCAACTAAAATAGGGCTGACCCGAACCCAATTTTCAGCCTTCTTCTCGAGCAGACTTTCGCTCTGGCTTCTTATCCCTGGTGTACTCTTCCGCAGCTCTTTCATCCCTCAGACGCACCGAGCCCGTCGGCTCCCTTTCCATGTCATCCTTCTCGCCAGCTGTGTCTTCCGCTCGACTTCATGTACTCCTAAACTCCTGCATACTTAGACACAGGGATCAAAACTAAACAGGACCTAACCTAACTTGGTTGATCACATCAAAATAACCACGGGGTCCAACAATTAATGCCACAATTTCATAAATCCAAGGCCTCTAGGTCAATGAATGAGTTTTAGTCAAAATCTATTGATGGACCTAGAGGTGTTGACCAGATCTATTCCAAGTTCTATGGATTCATATGGATCACATTACTCAGAATCTTCCCTTAATTACTATTTAACTATATTCCCAACACAGGTCCAAACGGTTTGAAGATTTGTAAAGATATTGGTGTTAGTTTTCCAAGAACAGCGTCATGCTGTAGTTGGTTTTGGTAAAATAGTGCCAAGGTCCTTGCCACTTGACACATGATTATAAATTAATGTTGGAGTCTCAGAATAGGGTTTGGAGGACATAAATAGATTCTATGCACTCACACCTTCTTATCAATACCATAATTTCATAAATCAATGGCTAGTTTTTTGTATGAATCACATTGGTCAAATGTCTATATTTATGCTAAGTGTAGTTTTCCATTTAATTTATATTGTAGATAACATGGTGTGAAGAGACACACAGAAGATCATGTTATCAGTTCATTATAAATTATAAATAGTAGCTCACAACCAAGATGGAATGGGGCAAACCATTGGAATGGTTGTAGTGTAATTTGGTATTAGTTTATCTTGACTATAAAACTACACTAGTACACTATGAGTGTATTGAGCAGGACCATTTGAGATAGTTTCTTTTTATACTGACTATATAAAAGAATAAAACCTCTATTATTATAGAAGTATGTACTCTTAATCATGATATAATAACAAGCACATATACTTAATATTTATTTCTTTAATTTATCAAAGGGTGTGATTTAGTTCGTTAAATCAATAGACCCGATAAGTTGGGAAATGATATTATTTATATGGTTTGTTGTTGATTATAGAATGAAATTGTGTCCTAGTAATCTAGGTTGATGATGTCCCCTTGAGGAGCTCATAAAGATTGTCATGTAAACCCTGCAGGTGGACTTAGTCCGACATGACGATAAGGTTGAGTGGTACTACTCTTGGAGCTAGATATTAATTAAGTGAGTTGTCAGTAACTCATTTAATTAGTGGACATTCAATATCTTAAACACAGGGAGACTAACACACTCATGATAAGAAGGAGCCCATATTGTAATATGGGATTGGTGCAGTAGTGCAATAATAACTCTTTAGTGAAATGAGATATTTTTTATAAACTTGAGTTGGGTGTTCGGGGCGAACACGGGAAGCTCAAGCTCATCGGGAGACCAAAACTAATTCATCCTCTAAGTCCCTATTGTAGCCTCTTATATAAAGTCTTATATTCACCCAAAAGCCTAGCTTCTTAAGGCCCAAGCTAGGGTCGGCCAAGCCTTGCTTGGAGACCAAGCATGGGGCCGGCCAAGCTAAACTTGGAGCCCAAGCTAGGGTCGGCCAAGCCTTGCTTGGTGCCCAAGCAAGGGCCCGGCCACACAAAAGAAGAAAAGGAAGGTTTATTTTTTGTAAAATCTTTCTTTTTATAGAGATCCACAAAAAGGATTTAAAAGGATGGTTTTAATATAAAACTTTCCTTTTTTAGATGGGTTACAAAAGGAAATAAAAGGAGTTTTTATTTTGTTAAAAACTTTCCTTTTATGATGGTTTTAAAAGAGAGTTTTAAATTTTAAAATCTTTCCTTTTATAGCTTTCTACAAAGGAATAAAAGAGAGATTTGAAATCTTTCCTTATTTGTAGTTATCTATAATGTGAAAGAAAGATTTTAATTTTTGTAATAAAACTTTCCTTTTTATAATCATGTTTTATTTTAAATATTTTCTTTTATAGATATCTATAAAAGGAATTAAAAGAGAGAGAGATTTTAATTTATAAAACATTCCTTTTATAACTATCCATAAAGGAATTTTAAAAGAGATATTTTAATTTTGTTTAAAATCTTTCCTTTCTTGGAGCACAAGCTTGTGGCCGACCATGTCATGGGAGAAAAAGAAGTTTTATTTTTTGTTATAAAACTTTCCTTTTTTTGACAATATCAAGGAATATAAAAGAGAAGGAGGGGGTGCTTCACCTCATAACACATCTTCTATTCCTCTCTATTCTTCCTTGGTGGTCGTCCCTTGTTCTTTCTCTTCTCTCCTTTTGTTTTCTCTCTTGGAGGCTAACGACATCAATTGTGGGAGATCTCTTGGTGGTCGGTTGCTTGAAGGAGAAGAAGAAGAGAAGGAAGTTCTCTTGTCTAGCATCCCTTGGAGGTTATTTGGTGGCCAGATCTTGGAAGCCTTGGAAGAAGCTTGAGTGGATTTCATCTTGGAAGATCGTCGCTCACATAACGTCCAAGAGAAGGAGAGGAATACAATAGAAGATCAAGAGGTCTATAAGCTATAAAAGGTATAACTAGTTATTAGTTTCCGCATCATAACTAGTTCATCTTTTGTATAGATTTTGAAAACTCAAACACAAGAAGTTATCGGTTTTAAGTTATCATTTTTGTTATCGATTTTATTTTTCGATTTCATGTTTCGATAATGTGTTTCTATTGAGGTCTCTATAGTTAAACCTAGTTTACTGCAAGAAGTTAAATATCCGTTTTCTTTGTGAGGCTTTGTCTAGGAAGTGGTGGATGATCCCATACCTAAGAAGGTCTAGTGCCTCGCCATGTTTAACCTGGAAGTCGATCTTTGAAATAGATATTTGATAACTTCTGTAATATAATTTAACTTAGGAAGATCACATCAGTTGAACTTGGAGTAAGAATGTTAAGTTTCGTTCCCAATCCAAGTTTAACATCTAAAGGGAAATTTGGATTAATAATGTTAAGCATCGTTTGCAATCCAAATTTAACTTTAGTAGAGCACATGGGTAGCTAGGATAGTTCTATGATTGTATAAATTTTTATACAGGGGAACTAGAACGATATTCCGAGTAGCAATCAACAATTGGTATCAGAGCTAGGTTATACCTCTATGTGTTTGGTTTTTAGTTTAATTATGCACACGTCATACATATTTTAGGCAAGATTGTTGGTTAGTCCTAGGAAAATGTACCGGTTCCACTGTACAAAAATTTTTGTACAAGTGTCGAACCTTTCCTTAAATAACCTATTGTGTTCTTTAGAAGTTAAATTAGGAATCACAGACGGAACTTAACATCATTAATTCCAAATTTAACTTATATGTTCTTAATGGTTTAGATTTGAATCGCAAGCAGAACTTAACACTATTGATTCAAATCCACCTATGTTATTAATTTCATTAAATATTAATTTCCAAAATTGGCTTCCAGGATTTCATGGCGAGGCACGTGACCTTCTTGGATATGGGAGCAATCCTAGACAAAGCCTTTTAAAGAAAGCTAATATTTAATTTC
Organism: Zingiber officinale; assembly: GCF_018446385.1. NCBI lineage: Eukaryota > Viridiplantae > Streptophyta > Magnoliopsida > Zingiberales > Zingiberaceae > Zingiber > Zingiber officinale. The sequence continues at coordinate 22,379,214 of NC_055993.1, forward strand.
CTTAAATAACTCTAGGTTAACCAAAAAGAACAATTGAATCACAAATTCGAAAAAGAAGAAAACAAAAACTCGAAAAACTAATTCGAAAAACTAGATCTAATGCCTCTTGTGTTTGGAATTCTTACAAAAAGAAATAACTAGCATGATGCGGAAAACAATTGCTAATTATACCTTCTCTTTGTAAACTAATGACCTCAAGATCTTCTGTCGCATTCCTCGCCTCGCCTTGGACGTCGTGTGGGCGACGATCCTCCAAGATGAACACCACCCAAAAGCTTCCTTCCTCTTCCTCTAAAATCCGGCCACCACCACCACCAAGGAGAAGAGAGCAAAGGGAAAGGGAGAAGAGAGAAGGTCGGCCACCAAGAGATCTCCAAGCAAGAGAATAAGAGTTGTATCTCATGAAGCCTCCTCACCCCTTCTTTTATAATACTTGCCCAAGGCAAATAAGGGAAGAATTTTTACAAAAATTAAAATCTTCCTCTAGTTTTTCCTTTTCCCTTTTTATTTTCCTTTTCTTTCCTCTTGATTGAATCAATCACCAAAAATTAATTTGATGATTTTATTTTTTTTATAATATGGCCGGCCACCTTACTTGGGCACCAAGAAAGGGTGGTCGGCCCCCATAAGAGGAAAGGAATTTTATTTTTTATAAAATTTTACAAGAAGAAAAACTCTTATAAAATTTTACAAGCTCTCTTTCCTAAAGTAGGAGTTAAAAAAGGAAAGTTCTAAAAATTAAAATCATATTTTAAAATTTAAAACTTCTCTTATAAAATTTCCTTTTTTAACATGGTGATAGAAAATTAAATTTTAAAACTTATCTTCCTTTTTTTCTTAAACCATGAGGATGGTTAAAAAAGGAAAGTTTAAAAACTTTTAAAACTCTCTATTAAAACATGTGGCCTAATTCAAATAAGGAAAGTTTTAAAAATTAAAATCTCTTTTTTTAAACTTATAGTTTTCTACAAAGAGAAGATTTTAAAAATTCAAAACAACCCTCCCTTTTTGAATTATTGTGGCCGGCCCCTACTAGCTTGGTCACCAAGCAATAGGGCTGGCCCTTTAAGAGGAGATGTGGTCAGCCATTGCTTGGTCACCAAGCAATGGACCGGCCCCCTTCTTGGACACCAAGATGAGTCTTTCTTTGGATGGACTTGAGACTCTAATGAGGTTACGACAGGGACCTAGAGGAGAAATTGGTTTTGGCCTTCCGATGAGCTCGAGTATCCCGTGTTCGCCCCGAACACACAACTCAAGTTCATCGATAATAACTCATTCCACTAGAGAGTTATTATCGCACTACCATACCAATCCCAAATTACATTATGGGCTCCTTCTTATCATGAGTGTGTTAGTCTCCCTGTGTTTAAGATAACGAATGTCCACTAATTAAGTAAGTTACTGACAACTCACTTAATTAATATCTAGCTCCAAGAGTAGTACCACTCAACTTTATTGTCATGTCGGACTAAGTCCACCTGCAGGGTTTGACATGACAATCCTTATGAGCTCCTCTTGGGGACATTCTTAACCTAGATAACTAGGACACAGATTCCTTCTATAATCAATAACACACACTATAAGTAATATCATTTCCCAACTTATCAGGCATATTGATTTATCGAGCTAAACCTCACCCTTTGATAAGTCAAAGAAATAAATATTAAATATATGTGCTTGTTATTATATTAGAATTAAGAGCACACACTTCCATAATAACTAAGGTCTAGTTCTTTTATTAAGTCAGTACAAAAAGAACTTACCTAAATGGTCCTACTCAATAGACTTAGAGTGTACCAGTATAATTTATTAATCAAGATAAACAAATACTTAATTACACTACGACTATTCCGATTGTTTGTTCCTTTCCATCTTAGTCGTGAGCAACTGTTTATAATTTATAAAGAACCGACAACATGATCTTCTGAGTGTAACACCACACACTATGTTATCTACTTATATAAATTAATTGAACAATTACATTTAACAAATAAATGTAAATATCGACCAATGTGATTCTTTTATTTCAACAAATAAATATTTACAAAAGCTAGGCTTTTAGTATACACTCCAACAATCTCCCACTTATACTAAAAGACTAAGCTGTCATATCTGTTGCCATATATCTGATTCCCATCCCCTCCACATGCCGATCAAAAGCTTTTGCCGGAAGGACTTTAGTGAAAGGATCTGCCAGGTTATCTGCTGATGTAATCTTGGCAACGACAAATTCTCCCGCTTGACGATGTCTCGTATCAGGTGGTACTTGCGCTCTATATGTTTACTTGCCTTATGGGCTCACGGTTCCTTCGAGTTTGCAACTTCACCGCTATTATCACAATAAATTGTGATGATCTTGGGCAAACCAGGAATCATATCTAAGTCAATTAGAAAGTTCTTGAGCCACACAACTTCTTTGGCTGCCTCAGAGACTGCCACATACTCAGCTTCCATGGTTGAGTCTGAGACGTATTTCTTCTTAACACTCCCCCATGCAATAGCTCCACCTCCTAGAGTAAACACATAGCCTGACGTAGACTTACTATTGTCCCTATCTGATTGGAAGTCTGAATCCGTGTAACCCATAGGGAGCAAATCGTCTGCTTGGTAAACTAGCATATAATCTCTAGTTCTTCTCAGGTACTTTAATATATGCTTTACAGCAGTCCAATGTCCTTGTCCAGGGTTACTCTGATATCTGCTAACTATGCCCACGGCAAAATAGATATCAGGTCTCGTACACAGCATTGCATACATAAGGCTTCCTACAGCCGAAGCATAAGGAACTGCCTTCATATCCTCCATCTCCTTTGATGTCTTCGGAGACATCTCTTTACATAAGGCTACTCCATGCCTAAAAGATAAGAAACCTTTCTTGGAGTTCTGCATGCTAAAACGAGCAAGGATCGTATCTATATATGAAGCTTGAGATAGGCTAAACATTCTTTGATCCCAAGAATGTGTGCACATTCTCCTAAGTCCTTCATATCAAATTGTTTGGATAACCATACCCTTATGTCCGATAATACCTTGACATTGTTGTCAATTAACAAAATATTGTTGGATCGAGATGCGCTAGAGGGGGGGTGAATAGCGCTCGTGGCTATTTCGTTCGATTCGTAAAACTATCGGAGTAAAATACGCAGCGGGAAATGTAAATAAACACAAACACAGAGACACGGTCGTTTACTTCGTTCGGAGCCTAAGACGACTCCTACTCGAAGGCCCGCGATCCTTTATCGCTTCCGGTGGGCAACAACTATAAGCTCGATAAAAGATTACAAGTTGAAGTACAATAAGCGACAGTAAATAATTATACCAACGACAAAGAAATGAAGATTCGGAGCTCCTGGTCGTCGGGCACAAGTAGCAGCACTTCGGAACGTCGTTTGGAGCAGCACGTAGCACTTGAACCACTTAAGACTTGATGTTCTTCAATGCTGCTCGAAGTCCCCTTATAAAGGGCATCCAAGGCGCCTTGAAGGCCTCTCAAGGCGCCTCCATATCTCCGAGTCCACCGTGCAGATGAGCGCTGACCATTCTGCGCCTTATCACCTTGAAGGCGCCTTCAAGGGCCTTCAAGGCGCCTTCCAAGGCGCCTCCAGAGCCAGCTAAGGTGCCTTCAACCCTGTTTCGCGGCCAGGTCAGCTTTTGTACCCGAGGCGCCTCCAAGCTCCATGGAGGCGCCTCGGACACTGTTCATCCGAGGAATTAGGTTGCTCCTTTGCACCTGCAAGTTATGTTAGTCCCAAACACAATCCTGCAACACAAAGTTAGCACTATACATATGATAAATAAAGTATAGACAGTCTCCGGACTGCCCAAGTCTGACTTCGGGTTTCCTACCGGAAACCCTAGGTCGACCCGACGTCTACTGTTCCCTCTACGGGGAACGCGTCCTCACCTACTCCACTCAGGAGATTTACCTGTTGCCAGTGCGATCCTCCAGATCGACTGGACTTTTGCTCAGCACTCGACGCTTCCGGACTTTCTGCTGGACATCCACTTCCCCGGCTAGTCCAGTTTTTCACCTGGTTCGTGACACCAGGACTTTCCACCTAGGGTTACCACCCCCTAGGACTTTTGCCTGAAGCCATCGACCTGCCAAGACTTTCCGCATAGGGTTACCACCCCCTATGACCTAGGGTTACCGCCCCCTAGGGTTTTCCCTTTGCCTAACCGCAGCTAGGACTTTCCTCCATCTAGGGTTACCACCCCCTAGGGTTTCACCTGCCTAACCGCAGTTAGGACTTTCCTGAAATACTCATTCAACATGTTAGATAACAGAGAATCTTAACTTTGAATCTCTTTGCCATTATCAAAACTTAGGTTCGATCGTCGGATGCTTCCTGCACCAACAATCTCCCCCTTTTTGATTATGGCAACAAAAATTCAAAGTTAAGAAAATAATGCCATTAAAAGATAAGCATGAAAATACAAGCATAATGATAGTTAAGTGCAGAGCTAAATTAAGTGCAGAGCTCCCCCTTAATAAAAGCTCACTTTTTAAAATTTGAATTCCTTTCAATTCTTTGAATTCTTTAATTCTTTGAATTCTTTAATTCTTTAATTCTTTGAATTTTCTTCTACTCTCCCCCTTTGCCATATATCAAAAATCAGTTGAAAGCAAGTTTTAAGATTTTAAGAAAACAATCTTTTTGAGAGAAGGTAGAAGAAGGCTAATATATGGATGATTTCGAATGATACCTTTAGCCACTTTTGAGACTTGGTTGTTTTTAGAAAGACATACCTAACTAAAGTTAGAAAAACTTAGCTAGATTTTTTTTTTTTTTAATTTTGGAGCCAAATTGTTTGTAAAGAAATTTGAAGTCTCAATTTACTTAGCAAAAGTCTTTTTAAAGCCATGAGTTAAATTTTGCAAGTAAAGAATTATGCTTTTTAACCCTTTTAACTTAGAAAAGTATTTTAGCATTTAGAGTTAAAATTTATAAGGTGGCTAAGTTTGAGAAAGTTTGAAGGTTGCTATATGAGTCACTTTAGCTAAGCCTTTTGCAAACAATGAATTTTGAGAATGTAGGTTCAGTTTAAAAGGTACTTAGCGTTAAAACTTAATTTTGAAAAGATAGGAGTAATAATTTGTTAATTTTTTTTGATAAAGAGGGAGTGACTAAATGTTTAATTTAGGTTATTTATTTTAGTTGGTCTTTAATTCCAAGCATGAGGTTAAATAGATTTTAAGTTATCCAGATTGTTTTGTTCAGGTATCAGAGTCCTAAAGTATGAGCATGCTCAAACTTAGTTTTTCAAGTAAAATTTTCAAGTAAACTTAGTAAATTTAGGGGAGCAAGATTTTCAAGTTAGTTTTTCAAGTATTTTTTAAAGGATTTTGAAATTAATTTTCCAAGTATTTTTCAAAGGATTTTGAAATAAGTTTTTCAAGTATTTTTCAAAGGATTTTGAAACTAGTTTTTCAAGTATTTTTCAAAGGATTTTGAAACTAGTTTTTCAAGTATTTTTCAAAGGATTTTCGAAATAAGTTTTTCAAGTATTTTTTAAAGGATTTTGAAATTAATTTTCCAAGTATTTTTCAAAGGATTTTGAAATAAGTTTTTCAAGTATTTTTCAAAGGATTTTGAAATATTTTGAAAATGATTTTGAAAGATTTTTCAAATAATTTTGAAATGAAGTTTTGAAAGATTTTTAAAATGATTTTGAAAGATTTTTAAAATATTTTTAAATAATTTTGAAAAGATTTTTAAATAATTTTGAAAATATTTTGAAAAGATTTTTAAATAATTTTGAAAAGATTTTTAAATAATTTTGAAAATATTTTTAAAAGATTGTTAAATAATTTTTAAAAGATTTTTAAATAATTTTGAAAATATTTTTAAAAGATTTTTAAATAATTTTGAAAAGATTTTTAAATAATTTTGAAAAGATTTTTAAAAGATTTTTAAATAATTTTGAAAAGATTTTTAAATAATTTTGAAAATATTTTTAAAAGATTATCAAATAATTTTGAAAAGATTTTTAAATAATTTTGAAAAGATTTTTAAAATATTTTTAAATAATTTTGAAACGATTTTTAAATAATTTTGAAAAGATTTTTAAAAGAGTTTTAAATAATTTTGTAAATATTTTTAAATAATTTTGAAAAGATTTTTAAAAGATTTTTAAATAATTTTGAAAAGATTTTTAAATAATTTTGAAAAGATTTTTAAAGATTTTTAAATAATTTTGAAAAGATTTTTAAATAATTTTGAAAAGATTTTTAAAAGATTTTGAAATAAAGATTTAAAAGATTTTGAAATAATTTTTCAGATAATTTTTGAAATGATTTTGAAATAAAGTTTTAAAAGATTTTTAAAGTATTTTGAAATAAAGTTTAAAAGATTTTGAAATAATTTTAAAAATTTTTTAAAATAATTTTTGAAATGATTTTGAAATAAAGTTTTAAAAGATTTTGAAATAAAGTTTTAAAAGATTTTGAAATAATTTTTAAAATATTTCTAAAATAATTTTTCAAATGATTTTGAAATAAAGTTTTAAAATATTTTAAACAGATTTTGAAATAAAGTTTTAAAAGATTTTGAAATAATTTTTAAAATAATTTTTGAAATGATTTTAAAATTATTAAGTTTTGAAAATATTTTTAAAAGATTTTGAAATAAAGTTTTAAAAGATTTTGAAATAATTTTTAAAATATTTTTAAAATGATTTTAAAATTATTATGTTTTGAAAAGATTTTTAAAAGATTTTGAAATAAAGTTTTAAAAGATTTTGAAATAATTTTTAAAATATTTTTAAAATAATTTTTGAAATGATTTTGAAATAAAGTTTTAAAAGATTTTGAAATAAAGTTTTAAAAGATTTTGAAATAATTTTTAAAATATTTTTAAAATAATTTTTTAAATGATTTTGAAATAAAGTTTTAAAAGATTTTGAAATAAAGTTTTAAAAGATTTTGAAATAATTTTTAAAATATTTTTAAAATTATTTTTGAAATGATTTTGAAATAAAGTTTTAAAAGATTTTTAAAAGATTTTGAAATAAAGTTTTAAAAGATTTTGAAATAATTTTTAAAATATTTTTAAAATAATTTTTGAAATGATTTTGAAATAAAGTTTTAAAATATTTTGAAATAAAGTTTTAAAAGATTTTGAAATAATTTTTAAAATATTTTTAAAATAATTTTTGAAATGATTTTGAAATAAAGTTTTAAAAGATTTTTAACAGATTTTGAAATAAAGTTTTAAAAGATTTTGAAATAATTTTTAAAATAATTTTTGAAATGATTTTAAAATTATTAAGTTTTGAAAAGTTTTTTAAAAGATTTTGAAATAAAGTTTTAAAAGATTTTGAAATAATTTTTAAAATATTTTTAAAATAATTTTTGAAATGATTTTGAAATAAAGTTTTAAAAGATTTTTAAAAGATTTTGAAATAAAGTTTTAAAAGATTTTGAAATAATTTTTAAAATATTTTTAAAATAATTTTTGAAATGATTTTGAAATAAAGTTTTAAAAGATTTTTAAATAAAGTTTTAAAATATTTTGAAATAATTTTTAAAATATTTTTAAAATAATTTTTGAAATGATTTTGAAATAAAGTTTTAAAAATCATTTTGAAATTTTTAAATAATTTAATTGTTAATTAACTTGATTTAAGTTCAAGTCAATTTTTATTTTAATTTCTTAGTCATCTCACCCGATCTAAATTGTCAATCAGGGAACCCTATAATTGTTGTGAGATGAATTGAGGTTCAATTTAAGGGTTTGGTTTTACTTTGTGTTAGATTTAGGTTTAGCTTTGAGTTCAACAAGTAAGCATTATTTGGATAAACTTCTGGGCTATGGTGAGTCACAAGGAACTCATTAAAGTAACCATGCCTTCGAGGTTTCCAAATAGTCCTACCCATTGAACTTAATACTAAACCTTGGTCTAATTAGTTAGGATCCATTTAAGGGTAGCTTCGGTCAGTTCCACTTGGCCAAATGCACCAGGTCGAAGCCATATCTTCCTAGACATGCGATGCCCAAGCTTCCCTAACGTACTATCATCCAAAAACTTCACCAGTATCATGGGTCAAGTTAAACCTCGCCCATTTATCTAACCTTAATTACCCTGCCGGGTAGTCTACTCTTGTTTACCCATTCCGGGTAGATTAAGTTCGGTTACCCAGTCGGGTAATTTAGTTAGGGGTGCCAGCTATTCTGGATCCTCCTTCTAAATTTTTATTTGATTAAATTTTGATTTAAGTTCGATTTTTTAATTTGAATTTTTTATTTTTAATTTTCTTTCAAATTTTGAGATTTAAATTTAATTTCGATTTTTAGATTTAAATTTTTTAATTTTGAATTTTGAATTTATAATTTGAATTTTGAATTAAGTTGGTTTGATTAATATCGTTTTTCTTTTTGCTCCCCCTGGATCATGGCCTCGATATGGTCTATCGAGGTAGTGTATTTGATCCTTCGGAACCCAGTATTGGCCAAGTCCAACTTGATTGATCAATTTGGACTTGGGGACCCATGCTTGGACAACCTTTATATTATTTCTATTAACTAATGATAAATACGATTTGTATTTCGTTTTGGTCTTAAATCCAAGTCCGGCTTTGTTGTAAACGGCTCGCTGTTTTCCAAGAATCAGATCCAGATTCTTGGAACCCAAGGTGAACCGTTCCAACGTGTTCTTGAGTTCTTTAATTTGAGCTTTCAGATTGGAATTTTCTTCCTCAAGTTGTTGGACTTGAGTTGAACTTCCAATTTGAACTGACTCAGTTAAAGAACTCGAGTCAGTCGCTTCCTTAAGGGTTGTTACCTCCCTTTGGAGCGACTTAACCCGGACGTTGGATTTAGCCAACTTCTTAAGCAAGTATGGAATTAAATTTTGCGAGTCATCTAAGTTAATACTAGACATTAAAGCACTTACAGTGGTTTTGGGTCCTTCTGAAACGGATACGGATCCGTGGCTTCGCTCGGACTCGGTGTCTGATTCACTCTCGATTTCGGATTCGGACTCGGACTCAGTTTCCACCACAGTTGCTAGTACTGGTAAAGCAAGGAAGCTCGTCGGTTCTTCTTCGTCGGACCCGGATTCATCTGAAGACTCGGACCATATCGCCTTCACCATCTTTTCCTCTGTCTTACTTGTACCTGCAACCATCGTAATACCTTCCTCGGCCGAAGTAGTATTTTTCTGCTCATCTAATTCAAATAAATCATTTATTAAATTATGCTTACTTACTTGAGCGTCGGAAGTACCTTCGTGTAGCTCAATCAATTTTTGCCACAACTCTTTTGCACTTGCGAAGGGGCCGATGCGGTTCAGTTCTTCATCGGTTAGGCCGCATTGTAGCATGCAGGTCGCTTTGGCATCGGCTTCAACTTTTCTCATTGTGCTAGAATCCCAGTTGATACATGAGATAAGTTTTCCGGTGACGTCACGTGGAAGTTCGAGTCCGGTCTGGATGATGATCCACATCTCGACTTGTGTCTTGAGGTGGTATTCTATCCGGTTCTTCCAATATCCAAAGTTCTCGCCAGAAAAGAGCGGCGGTCGGACGGTGCAGAATCCTTCTTGGAATACCATTTTAAAAGAACCTTGCACACAAAAAATAGCAAAAAAAAATGTACCAGGACTTGATCCTGGATTAGCAGTGCGGTATGGAAGGATAGAAATAGACGTTCACCAGTTTTGAGAAAAAATAATAAAATAATAATAAAATATTATTAAAAAATATTTAAAAAATATTATTTCAAATTTTGCCAAATTCAATATTTTATCAATACTAATAAACCGTGAAAAGATGAAAATGAATTTTTCGAAAATAATTTTGGAGGGAAAAAAAACGAAAGGCGTAAGGTTATATTTTTACCTTATAAAAACGACAAAGCCACAAAAGAAATGCTTGAATGGTGGTTTCACCTATTCGAAGCGACCCCGCTCTGATACCAATTGTTGGATCGAGACGCGCTAGAGGGGGGGGTGAATAACGCTCGTGGCTATTTCGTTCGATTCGTAAAACTATCGGAGTAAAATACGCAGCGGGAAATGTAAATAAACACAAACACAGAGACACGGTCGTTTACTTCGTTCGGAGCCTAAGGCGACTCCTACTCGAAGGCCCGCGATCCTTTATCACTTCCGGTGGGCAACAACTATAAGCTCGATAAAAGATTACAAGTTGAAGTACAATAAGCGACAGTAAATAATTATACCAACGACAAAGAAATGAAGATTCGGAGCTCCTGGTCGTCGGGCACAAGTAGCAGCACTTCGGAACGTCGTTTGGAGCAGCACGTAGCACTTGAACCACTTAAGACTTGATGTTCTTCAATGCTGCTCGAAGTCCCCTTATAAAGGGCATCCAAGGCGCCTTGAAGGCCTCTCAAGGCGCCTCCATAGCTCCGAGTCCACCGTGCAGATGAGCGCTGACCATTCTGCGCCTTATCACCTTGAAGGCGCCTTCAAGGGCCTTCAAGGCGCCTTCCAAGGCGCCTCCAGAGACAGCTAAGGCGCCTTCAACCCTGTTTTACGGCCAGGTCAGCTTTTGTACCCGAGGCGCCTCCAAGCTCCATGGAGGCGCCTCGGACACTGTTCATCAGAGGAATTAGGTTGCTCCTTTGCACCTGCAAGTTATGTTAGTCCCAAACACAATCTTGCAACACAAAGTTAGCACTATACATATGATAAATAAAGTATAGACAGTCTCCGGACTGTCCGAGTCTGACTTCAGGTTTCCGACCGGAAACCCTAGGTCGACCCGACGCCTACTGTTCCCTCTACGGGGAACGCGTCCTCACCTACTCCACTCAGGAGATTTACCTGTTGCCAGTGCGATCCTCCAGATCGACTGGACTTTTGCTCAGCACTCGACGCTTCCGGACTTTCTGCTGGACATCTGCTTCCCCGGCTAGTCCAGTCTTTCACCTGGTTCGCGACACCAGGACTTTCCACCTAGGGTTACCACCCCCTAGGACTTTTGCCTGAAGCCATCGACCTGCCAAGACTTTCCGCATAGGGTTACCACCCCCTATGACCTAGGGTTACCGCCCCCTAGGGTTTTCCCTTTGCCTAACCGTAGCTAGGACTTTCCTCCATCTAGGGTTACCACCCCCTAGGGTTTCACCTGCCTAACCGCAGTTAGGACTTTCCTGAAACACTCATTCAACATGTTAGATGACAGAGAATCTTAACTTTGAATCCCTTTACCATTATCAAAACTTAGGTTCGATCGTCGGATGCTTCCTGCACCAACAAATATCATCTACGTATAGTACAAGAAATACCACCATGTTTCTGTTACACTTCTTGTATACACAAGACTCATCCGGACATTGAATAAATCCATATGACTGGATTACTTCGTTAAACCGGATGTTCCAAGTTCTTGAAGCTTGCTTCAGTCCATAAATGGACCAATTGAGCTTGCACACTAGATGCTCTTTGCCCTTTTCAATGAACCTTCTGGTTGCTTCATATGGATGTTTTCTTCAAGACTTCCATTAAGGAAAGTTGTCTTGACATCCATTTGTCAAATCTCATAATCCATATGAGCAGCAATGGATAAGAGTATCCGGATAGACTTAAGCATGGCTACTGGCGAAAAGGTCTCCTCATAATCGATTCCCTCTTTCTGAGTGTACCCTTTCACAACAAGCCTTGCTTTGAAGGTTTCTACCGTCCCATCTGTCCCTCTTTTCCTTTTGTAGATCCACTTGCATCCAACGACTTTTACAACATCAGGTGGTTCTATAAGCTCCCAGACCTTATTAGAATACATAGATTCTATTTCTGAATTCATTGTCGTTTGCCAAGATACTGCATCTATATCTTGGAGTGCTTCATCATATGTCCGGGGATCAGATTCATGTTTGCCCAGGATCAAGTCTGAAGACTCTCCCAAAAATATGAATCTCTCAGGTTGCCTTACAACCCTCCCACTACGACGAGGCACTGTCGGTGGTTGTGTATCATGTGTGACATGTGTTGCAGTCTCTTGTGGTACTTCATCTTGTACTGTTGGTACTAAAGTAGACGTGTCCTCTCTAAGTTCTTCTAGAACAATTTTGCTACTGGGCTTGTGGTCCATTATATAGTGTTCTTCTAAAAACTAGGCATTGGTGCTAACAATGACCTTCTGGTCTTTAGGACTATAAAATAAATTACCTTTCGTTCCACTGGGATAACCCACAAACACACGCACTTCTGTACGAGATTCTAACTTATCAGCATCCGGATTTAGCACATGTGCTGGACTACCCCAAATCCGAATATGTCTTAGACTAGGCTTTCGCCTATTCCACAATTCTGTGGGAGTTGAGGATACTAATTTAGAAGGTACTAAGTTCAGAATGTACGCTGTCGTTTCCAAAGCGTATCCCCAAAATGAATTTGGTAATTCTGAATAACTCATCATCGATCTAACCATCTCCATAAGAGTCCTATTCATTCATTCTGCCACACCATTCTGTTGGGGTGTACCAGGTGTGGACAACTGGGATTGAATCCCAGCCTCTGATAAGTAATTCCTAAACTCTCCTAAGAGGTATTCGCCACCACGATCAGACCGTAGTGTCTTGATACTTTTACCAAGACGTTTCTCCATATCAGTCTTGTACTCTTTAAATTTATCAAAGCACTCAGACTTGTGGCGCATCATGTAAATGTATCCGTATCTTGAATAATCGTCTATAAAAGAGACAAAATATTCAAAACCACCTCTTGCCTGGATAGACATAGGACCACATAGATCAGAATGAACCAGTTCTAACGCTTCTTTGGCTCTATACCCCTTGGCCTTAAAAGGTCTCTTGGTCATCTTACCTTCCAAGCAAGATTCACAGGTTGAAAAATTTTCCAACTCCAATGGACCCAAGAGTCCATCAGCTATGAGTCTTTGAATCCTACTTAAGTTAATATGACCAAGCCTTAGATGCCAAAGATACGTTTGGTTCATCTCCGAAGGTTCTTTTCTCTTATTAGAGTAAGAAGATGTGTTATTAATTTTCATATTTTGCTTTGTGGGAGAAATTGGATTTAAAGTATATAAATTGCCAACCAATGCACTAGAACAGATAATCATCTTATTTCTCTTTATAATGACATTGTTACTAAAGGAAACAGAATATCCATCTAAATACAGTTTAGAAACTGGAATTAAATACTTTCTAAAACTGGGTACATAAAGATAATTTCTTAAAATCAAACTTCTATTCCTATCAAAAGATAAGTAGACGTCTCCCACTGCAACAGCCGCCACCTTAGTAGCATTGCCCATGTAGACAATTATCTCTCCATCAAATAGTCATCGGGTTTCCTGGAACCCCTGCAAAGAATTACAGACATGATCAGTGGCTCCCGTATCTACACACCAGGTGCTGGTAGATAACACCGCTAAATATGTTTCAACTACTAGAGCATGAGATATACCTTTATTGTTCTGATTCCTACGAGGACAGTCCGCCTTCCAATGTTCTGACTGCTTGCAGATGAAGCACTTGCCCTTCGGCTTCTTCATTCCAGCTTTTTGTCCCTGAGGTTTATTCACTGTCTTTGCTGAAAAGACCTGTTTCTTCTTCTTCTTGCCTTTCAGCTTAGAAGTAGAACCATTTTCAGCATAGTGAATCTGAGAACTTTGATGAAATATACCTTCTACTGCCTGTAGTTCTGTCAGAAGTTCCGCCAATGTATACTCTCTTTTGTTCATGTTATAGTTCAGGCGGAACTGCTCAAAACTTCTGGGTAGTGTTTGAAGAATTATATCGACCTGGGTTTCCCCATCGATTTCTCCTCCAAGAACTTGTATTTCATTCAGATAGGCCATCATTTTAAGGATATGATCCCTTACAGGTGTCCCCTCAAACATGATGGATGTCATTAATTTTCTCATTGCCTCTTGCCTAGCAGTCCGACTCTGGTGCCCAAAGAGTTTTTTTGAGATTGTTCATTATATCATAAGCTATTGGTAAGTCTTGATGCTGATGTTGCAATACATTTGACATTGATGCCAAAATGTAACACCACGTCATCTCATCAGCTTTTACCCATTTCTTATGATACTCAATCTCCTCTGGGGTAGAGTCACCGTCAGGTGCATCAGGGCAAGCCTCAGTCAGTACAAACTTATAGCTTTCAGCAGTAAGAACAATGTCCAGGTTCCTTTTCCAATCTATATAGTTGGGACCAGTAAGTTTGTTCTCTTTCAGTATAATGGCTAGTGGGTTGAAAGTCATCCTAAGAATCACAAAAATAAACTTTGGTCAAAACTCTAAATTTAGAATAATATTGATTCCTCAAACAATACTATTTTAAATTAACCAACACCTCAAATCACCATGAATTTTGCATGCCACGATAGTGTGGACGTATACAAAATCAAACATTTATAAGAGGAGGTTTTACCCATTAATTTTATTCTTGTCAACCTAACTTTATGACAAATAAAATTAATAGTTGGTTTTCCTTCGGTCACACAAATAATAGCAGTGACTCCGATGGGGAGGATACTATTAGACGTGCCTAAGTGTATACCATTACTTGGCACTAAGTCCATTAATAAGATTGTGCCCCTTCCGATGGGGAAGATCACACGCTCTTAATTAATTTCCTATAGTCATCCAATATGGAAGTTTGATCTAGTGATCTGCAAACAAACTCATCCGATATGGAGGAAGGCACTCAGAGCCAACGCGCAAGTTTGTTTGCATCACTTACAAACCAGTAATGGAGACCGTGGAATTTATTAAAATAAATCCCTCTCCCACGTAGTTATTTAAAGTGAGGAATTTTAAACTATCCTAGCATACATCACATGCATACAACACATCACAGTAAATAAAAGTAATAAATATGAAAATTTATTTTCCAACTATTATGGCCTTTTTCCATCACTGTCTTCAGTATGCTCCAACCCTAGTTGCTGCCATCTTTAGCCACCGCCATCGGGTCGAGTTGTCGCATCTATCTTGCCTCTTATTTTACTTTCGTTGTGCCTCTGGTCCTGCAATAGCACCACGCCTCGCAAAGATACGATCCGCGACAAATATAGAATTTTACATATATCGATCCTATAATGTGTTTCTATTGAGGTCTCTATAGTTAAACCTAGTTTATTGCAAGAAGTTAAATATCCAATTTCTTTGTGAGCCTTTGTCTAGGAAGTGGTGGATGATCCCATACCCAAGAAGGCCTAGTTCATCTCCATGTTTAACCTAGAAGCCGATCTTTGAAATAGATATTTGATAACTTCTGTAATATGGTTTAACTTAGGAAGATCACATCGGTTGAACTTGGAGTAAGAATGTTAAGTTTATTTCCCAATCCAAGTTTAACTTCTAAAGGGAAATTTGGATTAATAATGTTCAACATCGTTTGCAATCCAAATTTAACTTTAGTAGAGCACATGGGTAGCTAGGATAATTCTATGCTTGTACAAATTTTTATACAGGGGAACTAGGACAGTATTTCGAGTAGCAACCAACAGGACCTAGAGATGTCGAATCGAACCCATTATAAGTTCTATGGGATCGTATGGATCACATTAGTCATAATATGCACACAATTATTGTTTAACTATCTTCCCAATGTCGGTCCAAATGATTTGAGGATTTGTAAAGATAGTGGTGCTGGTTTTCTAAGAACTGCGCCATGCTGTAGTTGGTTTTGGTAAAATAGCGCCAAGGTCTGTGCCACTTGGCACACGACTTTAAATTAATGTTGGAGTCTCACAATAGGGTTTAGAGTGCATAAATAGATTCTACACACTCACCCCTTCCTATTAATACTAAAATTTTAGAAATCCAATGCCACTAGGTCAATCGATGGGTTTTGGTTAAAACCCATCGATGGACCTAGTGAGGTCAGATCGAACCCATTCAAAGTTCTATAGATTCATATGGATCACATTAGTCAGAATATGCCCATAATTTCTATTTAACTATCTTCCCAATGCTAGTCCAAATAGTTTGAGGATTTGTAAAGATAATGGTGCTGGTTTTCCAAGAACAGCGTCATGTTATAGTTGGTTTTGGAAAAATAGCGCCAAAGTCCTTGCCACTTGACACACAACTGTAAATTAATGTTAGAGTCTTAGAACAAGGTTTAGAGGGCATAAATAGATACTACACACTCACCCCTTCCTATCAATATAATAATTTCAGAAATCCAAGGTATCTAGGTCAATCAATGAATTTCGGTCAAAATCCAATGATGGACCTAGAGAGGTCAGGTAGAACCCATTCTAAGTTCTATGGGTTCATATGGATCACATTAGTCAGAATATTCCCTTAATTATTGTTTAACTATATTCCCAACATCGATCCAAACAGTTTGAAGATTTGTAAAAATAATGTTGCTGGTTTTCCAAGAATAGCACCACGTTGTAGTTGGTTTTGGTAAAATGACGCCAATGTCCATGCCACTTGGAACATGACTATAAATTAATGCTGGAGTCTCAGAATAGGGTTTAGAGGTCATAAATTGATTCTTCACACTTACCCCTTCCTATCAATATTAGAATTTGAAAAAAAAATTCAAGACCTCTAGGTCAATTAATGGATGTCGGTTAAAATCCATTGATGGGCCTAGAGGGGTCGGATCAGACCCATTTCAAGTTCTATGGATTCATATAGATCGCATTATTCAGAATATGCTCTCAATTATTATTTAACTATCTTTCCAACAGTGGTTCAAATGGTTTGATCATTTGTAAAGATAGTGGTATTGGTTTTCCAAGAACAGCGCCACGTTGTAGTTAGTTTTGGTAAAATAGTGCCAATGTCCGTGCCACTTGGCACCCGACTATAAATTAATGTGGTTTGGAGGGCATACATAGATTCTATACACTCACCCCTTTCTATCAATAATAGAATTTTAGAAATCCAATGCCTCTAGGTCAATTAATGAATTTCAGTCAAAATTCATTGATAGACTTAGAGAGGTCGGATAGAACACATTCCAAGTTCTATGGGCTCATATGGATCACATTAGTTAGAATATACCCTCAATTATTGT
Organism: Zingiber officinale; assembly: GCF_018446385.1. Lineage (NCBI taxonomy): Eukaryota > Viridiplantae > Streptophyta > Magnoliopsida > Zingiberales > Zingiberaceae > Zingiber > Zingiber officinale. Next base: position 22,396,197 of record NC_055993.1, read on the forward strand.
TTAACTATCTTCCCAACACCAAACCAAACGGTTTGATCATTTGTAAAGATAGTGGTGCTAGTTTTCTAAGAATAGCGCCACACTGTAGTTGGTTTTGGTAAAATGGCACCAATGTCTGTGCCACTTGGCACCCGACTATAAATTAATATTAGAGTCTCACAATAGGGTTTGGAGGGCATACATAGATTCTATACACACACCCCTTCCTATCAATACTAGAATTTCAGAAATACAAGGTCTCTAGGTCAATTAATGGGTTTCAATCAAAATCCATTGATGGGCATAAAGAGGTCGGATAAAACACATTCCAAATTATATGGATTCATATGGATCACATTAGATAGAATATCCCCTTAATTACTATTTAACTATCTACTCAATGTCGGTCCAAATGGTTTGAAGATTTGTAAAGATAGTGTTTCTGGTTTTTCAAGAACAACACCACGCTATAGTTGATTTTGGTAAAACAACGCCAATGTTTGTGCCACTTGGCATGCAACTATAAATTAATGTTAGAGTCTCAGAATAGGGTTTAGAGGGCATAAATAGATTCTACACACTTACTCCTTCCTATCAATACAAGAATATTAGAAATTCAAGACCTCTAGGTCAATTAATGGGTTTCAGTAAAACCCATTGATGGACCTAGAGGGATCGGATCAGACCCATTCCAAGTTCTATGAGTTCATATGGATCACATTAGTCAGAGTATACCCTCAATTACTATTTAACTATTTTACCAATGTTGGTTCAAATAGTTATAAGATTTGTAAATATAGTGGTGCTAGTTTTCTAAGAAAGCGCCACGCTATAGCTGGTTTTGGTAAAATAGTACAAAGGTCCGTGCCACTCATGACTATAAATTAATGTTGAAGTCTCAAACTAGGTTTTGGAGGGTATAAATAGATTCTACATACTCACTCCTTCCTATCAATACCACAATTTTAGAAATCTAATGCATCTAGATCAATCAATGGATTTGGTCAAAACCTATTGATAAACCTAGAGGAGTCGGATCGGACCCATTCCAAGTTTTATGGGTTCATATGGATCACATTAGTCAGAATATGCACATAATTACTGTTTAACTATCTTCGCAATACTGGTTTAAATTATTTGAATATTTGTAAAGATATTGGTGCTGCTTTTCTAAGAACAGCACCACGTTGTAGTTGGTTTTGGTAAAATAGTGCCAAGATCTGTGCCACTTGGCATGCGACTATAAATTAATGTTGGAGTCTTATAATAGGATTTGGAGGGCATAAATAGATTCTCACTATCCCTTTTCTTATCAATTCTATGATTTCAAAAATCTAAGGCCTCTAGGTCTATTAATAGGTTTCAATCAAAATCCATTGATGGACATAGAGGGGTCGGATCAGACTGATTTCAAGTTCTATGGGTTCATATGGATAACATTAGGCAGAGATTGCCCTCAATTTATGATTATGGTGCTGATTTTCCAAGAACAATGCCACGCTATAACTAGTTTTGGTAAAATAGCGCCAAGGTCTCAGAATAGTGTTTGGAGGCATAAATAGATTCTTCAAACTCACCTCTTCCTATCAATACCATGATTTTAGAAATCCAAGGCTTCTACTTCAATCAATGGGTTTCGATAAAAATTCATTGATGGACCTAGAGGGGTTAAATCAGACCCATTCCAAGTTCTATGGGTTTATATTGATCACATTAGTCAGAATATGCCCTCAATTACTATTTAACTATCTTCCTAACGTCGATCCAAATGGTTTGAAAATTTGTAAAGATAGTGGTGCTTGTTTTCCAAGAACAGTGCCACGCTATAGATGGTATTGGAAAAACACTGCCATGATCTATGCCATTTAGCACACGATTATAAATTAATGTTAGAGTCTCTGAACAGGGTTTGGAGAGCATACATAGATTTTACACACTCACCCCTTCCTATTTATACCATGATTTCATAAATCCAAGGCCTCTAGGTCAACCAATGGGTTTCAGTCAAAATCCATTGATGGACCTAGAGGGATATGATTGGACCTATTCCAAGTTATATGGATTAATATGGATCACATTAGTTAGAATCTGCCCATAATTACTATTTAACTATTTTTCCAACACCGGTCCAAATGGTTTGAAGTTTGTAAAGATATTGGTGTTGCTTTTCCAAGAATATCACCACCCTGTAGCTGGTTTTGGTAAAAAAAGTGCCAAAGTCCATGCCACTTGGCACGTGACTATATATTAATGTTGGAGTCTCAGAATAGGGTTTGAAAGGCATAAATAGATTCTACACACTCACCCCTTCCTATCAATACCAAAATTTTAGAAATATAAGGCCTCTAGGGCAATCAATGGATTTTGGTCAAAATCCATTGATAGGCCTAGATGGGTTTGATTGAACTCGATCATTCCAAGTTTTATAAGTTCATATGGATTACATTAGTTAGAATATGCCCTCAATTACTATTTAACCATCATCCCAATGCTGGTCCAAATGATTTGAAGAATTGTAAAGATAGTGGTGCTAGTTTTCTAAGACAGTGCCATGTGGGAACTAGTTTTCCAAGAATAGTGCCACTCTGTAGTTGGTTTTAGAAAAATAGTGCTAAGGTCCATGCAACTTAGAACACAACCATAAATTCAGGTTGGAGTCTTAGAACCAGGTTTAGATGGCATTAATAGATTTTACATGCTCACCCCTTCCTATCAATACCACGATTTTAGAAATTCAAGGTCTCTAGGTCATTCAATGGATTTAGGTCAAATCCCATTGATGGACCTAGTGGGGTCAGATCGGACCCATTCCAAGTTCTATGGGTTCATATGGATCATATTAGTCATGGTTATATGTGCAATAAACATCTACAATGGTTGACTCAGTGGTTTACCATGTGAATTATTAAAGTTATTTTTCCTCCAAACTAAGGGTACTCACACATCACCATCAAAGGAACTACATATCCTATTATTGTATGAAATTTGAGTTCAAGGGTATTCCATGCAGGTATATATTAGCTTATTTTCGTATCAACCAAGTGTTTCATTTGCCTGATAAGTATATACTCAAACGATGGACAAGAGATACAAAGGTTGGTTGTAGTTTTTTTGTAGTGAAGGAAAATATAACCGATGATCTAGAATAATTTTTGATGACAAGACACTCAAGGTTATTATTTAAAGCTTCAGTAATAATTGATGATACATCTTTGACTGATTGAGGGACAAAATTCTTGGATCAATAATTAGATTCTATCTATAGAAAAATTCAAAAGATGAATATTAGTAAAACATGTGGCAATGAAAGTCAAAGAAAGAAATCCATGGATGGGGCCCTTGGTATTCTTGATCCATCTTTAGTAAGAACAAAGAGATGTGGGAAGAGATTGAAATCATCAAAGGAGAAATCAATTTCAAAGTCTAGGCTATGTCGTGGATGCGGGCTTTGAGGTGTTTCACATGACAAATGCAACTGTTTGAATTTGAAGCAAGGGTATGTGTTGATTAATTCTAATTTTGTATTATAATTTTAATTCCTGACCATCAAATAGTTTTATTAAAGTTTGTAAATATGATGTGTTGACTTTTAGATTAATTATTGATGATTAAAATGTGATAAGTGATGATGACACATATAAAGAAACTTTTTTATCTGTAGTTAGTACTATCAAAGTTTCTATTTATTAAATTATAGTGGATGATTAAGAAATTTATAAGTTAGTAATTGTCATTATTATTGCAGGTTCTAACAACATGTTGTAGAATGAATGAAGGTTTAGCATATTTCTTCTATCTGTATTTGTCATTTTGATATTGTAACATCATCTTTCTTATTTGAATTCTTCAACATGCCTATTTACCCTTCGAATGGTTTCATTAACTAAATTATAGCTTGAGAATGCTGAAGTAAGTACTTTGAATTTTTCTCTAGATGAATTAGAGTTAATATCTTTTAAGATTATAATTATGTAAGATCGTTGCACTTGAGGGAGTGAATAGCACTCGTGACTTTTATACTTTCCGAAAAACGTTCAATCAGAATAACACGCAGTGGAAATGGAAAGTAAAAAACAAACACTTGTAACACACCAAGATTTATTTAGTTCGGAGCCTGTGATGACTCCTACTCGAAGGCCTGCATGTAAGAGTACTTTCATTGGGCAATCACTAATCAATTCAGAAAGTCACAAAGACAAATTACACTTCAAGTGCAAGTAACTTTGGATTTAATGATACCGACAACTTTGAAGTGGATCTCGAATGTAGTCATCATCGGAGTAGCTTTTGGGGGTTGTAGAGACTTTATTGGAGTAGCACACAGAAGCAGAAGATGCTTGGAATGATGTGATGAAGCTGCTAGTCGAAGCCTTCTTTTCTAGGCTCATTCGAGCGCCTAGACCGTGCTGACATGGCGAGATCTTGTCAAAACTTCATCCCTGAAGTTTATCCACGTCTAGGCGCTCGAATGCTCTCCAAGCGCCTGGACTGCTGACATGGGTCGGTCACTCGTAGAGCTCCAGCTTAGCGAGAATATGAAGTTTTAGCCGTCCAGGTGCCTGGCCAAGCACCCACCCAAGGACTCTTCCTCGATGAAGCCAGCCCGGGTTCCCGGAGCAACTCCGAGCCACTAGACCAACATTTTTACAACATCTTTTTCCTACAAAATAAAGTTAGTTCAGACAATAATATATAAAGCATAATAAGTTTTAGACGGCTTTCAGATTGTCCGGTCCTAACTTTGAATTTCACTAAAACTCTAGGTCAGACTGATGCCTACTGTTTCCTCTTCGAGGAATGCGCCCTCACTTACTCCTCTCAGGAGATATTACCTTTTACTAGACCAGTCCTCCAGACCATCTGGACTTTTGCTCAGCTTCCAAGACTTTAGGATTTCATACTAGGCATCTACTCCCCGACCCATCTAGTCTTCCACCTGGTGTTCGCGAACCCCAGGATTTTTACCTTGCATCCTCGACTCTAGAATTTCGCCTAATGTCCTTGACCTGCCAGCCCAGTCCCCCAGACTAGGACTTCCTTGTCTAACCGCAACTAGGACTTTCCACCTGCCTAACCGTTGCTAGGACTTTCCACCTACCTAGCCTCAACTATGACTTTCCTTTTCCTAAGATGCTTAGGACTTTCCTACACACTCAGTTCAACTTATTAGAATGACAAAACAACTTAACTTTGAATATTTTCCAACACCAAAATATAAGTTCGATTAGCTGGTGCTTCTAACACCAACAGATTATTGATGAGAATGAGACCCTGTAGTTGCTGGTTGTTATATCTTGGCCGCTAATCGTAGTGTTAGATTTTACCTATATACTTAAACAAGATTATATTCCATTTTATGTTACAAGTTATTAGTAGTTATATGTCACAAAATAAAATATTTATGATTTTCCTATATGCTGTTTATCTTGAATATGGGTTGTTTCCATTAGATAGGATTGCTTACTTATGTTGTTCATGTAAAAATAGAACATTCTCATGTTTTATGATTAAACATGGAAAACTAAGTCTTTTACTATTTATGAAGTAGATTGGTTTAATCCTTTTATGATTCCATTTTAGTGTATCTGAATGCAAATATTGTCAGGTTCACAAAGAATACAAACTTTGGAAATTAATTCTTATATGAAGAATGAATTCGGACATGTATTCTGTATAAACCATTCATTATTTTATGGTTATTACAATTTGCTTACATTGATTTTCATCACACACAAGTTTATATACGAGAACTGGGCATGCCCCATGTTGACTCTCCGTAAGTGTACGGAAATGTCGTAAGTAATAATAAAAGATATTGTATCCACAGGGACTGGAATAAGCACTAAAGATATCTCAACATGAATTAGCTAAACAACTAATCAATTGGTTTTCAAAAGCTAAATGCAACTATGCAAAGTAAAACATAGAAATGAAAGAATAAGAAACAAGAACAAGGGCAATGGTAAAGGTATGTTCTAGGAGTTTTGGTTTCTTTGTAATGTTATTCAATGTAATGATCTACCAAATCTTATTCCTCAATTGACCATCATTTGTAGAAGGTTGTCGGTTCTCTCTTGCAATAGACAACCGGCCTAGGACTGAAATCTATACCTAAACGTGATCAATTAGGAATGAATCTATGTTGTCCTTACACGGGCTTGCCTGTCACGTGCATCCCTCGAATAATCAACATAGAATTCATCATCCCTCAACCACAGTAAGATATAATATATAATCTATACTATCTATCCTACCCTCTTGAAATACCTAATTTCCCTTTTAAGATTACCTCTCAAACGTCCTTACACGGGCATGTTCCTGTCATGAACGTCCCTCAGAAAATCGAATGGGAAACAATTCATACAAGATCCACAAGATATTCAAACATTCAATCAAACATGGTAATTGAGCCCTAATCACAACAATCCACACAAGAAAGAATAGATACAAACAGGGCAAAATCATAGAAATAGGAAATTGGCAAATCCACAAGAGTTTTACATCAAATCTCCATTACAAATACTCCCTCCATCCTAGAACAAGAGATCTAATCCATAGAACAAGAAAGAAATCCAAAGATAAAGAGAATACAAGCATCTTGATCCCAAATTCGAGAAAGAAAGGGAAGAAAAGCTTATCTACGATGAAGAACCGTCTTCGAATCCAATCCTCATTCCCTGGAGTCGAAACGATGAAGATCTGCCCTTAGATCGTCGAAAATCCCTCCCAGAAGGTGGAGGAACGCCCCAAAGGGAGAAGATCCCCTTTCAATTCATGAAGGAGGCCTTATATAGAGGGGAGGTTTGGGCGCCACACGGCCCCGAGGCATGGCTGTGTGAGGTTCACACGGCCAAGGCCACTCCCTTCTCTGTCTTCCTTACACGGTCGTGTGTGATACACGACCGTGGCACACACTGCTTCTGCTTCCCTTGCATGGCCGTGTAGATCTACACGGCCTGCACTGCCTCTGCCTCTGGAAACCTCACATGATTGTGTGGTGCACATAGCCAGAGTCTTCTTGGTCTCTAGAAACCTTGCACGGCCGTGTAGATCTACACGGCCATGTAAGGCTTCAGCTCTGGATGGCTTGCATGGTCGTGTAGTGTACACGGCCATGGTCTTTCTGGCTTCAAATCTTAGTACGGTCGTGTGAGGTTCACACGGCCGTGGCAACTTCCACCTCTACTGCAGCCACATGGCTTGGGCTCTCCACACGGCTTGGGCAACCCCCCATGGTAGGGTCGTGTGACGTTAAGGAATGACACCTTCCTCTCTAGCTTCGCTTGCAGATTTGGCTTCAAACATGAATCCTTCACCAAATTTGACCCCTGTGTACAGAAAACGCACAAAAGTAGATCTTCGTACAAAAAGAGTAAATATGCCAAAAGGAAAGCTGGAAGTACGAAAATACGTAAACAAAGCATGTGCAAAGTGTTGGGTTTTTCGGGCCGCGAAAACCGCTTTTCGCGTCGCGGAACCCCCGAATCACCCAAAGCCGTAGATCCGTGCAAGGGAAAAACCGAACGTAAATTACGAGTACGAGTTTCAAAAACTTTAGATCTACTCCTAGATCTATGTGTTGAGAGCTTTTACCTTTGAAGCGTGCCCTCGCAAAATTCCCGCTCGTCCAAAACGCCGGATCTCGAGAGTATCAAGATAGATACCCCTCTAGAAGTATCCACACGAACACGTAGGTGGAGAAAACCACACAAAAGGTGTGCTAGCACCTATGTATGGTTCGGCCAAGTTGAGGAGGAGAGGGAGAGCTTGAGAGGAAGAAGGAAGAAGATACACCCTTGAATGAAAAATGAATTCCCATTCAAAACCAAAAGTGGCCGGCCACTTCCCATAGTGTAACTCCCCATTAAATGCAATTAATGTGAAGTTATTAAGAAAATGGCTTTGTAACTTCCATGAGGTGGCACCCATGATGATGTGGAGTAACATCATTGGTCCACTTCAATGCCAACTCACCAATGAGGTGACATAAAGTCAAGTCTAACTTGACTTTTAATCTTCCTCTCAAGTCAAGTCAAACTTGACCAAATCTCTTCCATGGTTGATCGAATCCAACCATTTGATTCAAGCCAACTTAATATAATGAATCTAATTCATTTAATTAAATTGATTCAATGAGTCAAAATCTAAATTAGACTCATTGAACACATGAATCAAGTTGAGTCGAACTCAAGTTAGCTCAATTAGGATTACTCTTAATCCAATTTGATTCATCAAATGAATCTAATCCTCTTGGTTCATCATATGAACCTAATCTCCATCTAATTGTCCTAAGTGTGTGACCCTATAGGTTCTTGTAACGTTTGCAATGCCCTAAACCCATTTAGGAGCATAAGTAATGAGCGATATCTAGCAACACATCATTACTACCCAAGTTACAAGAATATTGAGATCCGACATCACCTTGTGACTACTAATTGTGACCCCTCACAATATATGACAAGTGTCCTTCTATCCTAGACATCTAGATTGATTAATATGAGGCATAGACCGTGTCATCCTCTAATCAATCTAAATCTTGAACTCCAAGTAGACACACTAAATCAAATGAGCTCAATATCCTATATTGACTCATTTGGGCATGGCCATGCACTTCGTGGTCTCACTCTATCAAGAATACCGATGTCACTCCCGTCATATAGGAGGGATAGATCCCATCTACATCACTCACATCCCTCCGCATAATTTGTTACATACCCAGTAATCGCCTTTATAGTCCACCCAGTTACGAGTGACATTTGACGAAACTAAAGTACATAACTCCTTATGTAGGGATCTATAGTGACTTCAGGTCTAAGGACTAGTAGTCATACTAATAGCCACATGAGAAAGTATATGACACTCATATAACGATCCATGATACTTTCTCATGGCGGGTCATTCAGTATACATTCTCTAATGTATACCCATGTGTCAACTTGATATCTCTATATCCATGACTTGTGAGATCAAGTCATCGAGTTGACCTACATGCTAGTCTTATTGCATTAACATTGTCCCTGAATGTTAATACTCGACTAGGAATGATTAAGAGTAGTGTTCCCTATATCATCTCACTATCGGTTCAACTAACCGATTGATATAGGTGAGAACCGTCTACTCAGGGACATTATTATACTTAGTTTATTTGGCACCAATACAAGTAAGTATAATAACCAAAATCCAAATGCCTTTATTTATATAGAATATGATACAATAAGTCCAATATACAATCATCAAATGATTGGCTCTAGGGCTCTAGCTAACACAAAGTATGTGAATGTACGTCCAAACATGCATAAAAGGTGTATATAATCTACGCATATCACCCCATACTCCAGACATCGCATTTGTCTTGTTTGGCCTATGTGTAGAGAATGTCCCTCTTATGAACTGGAATTTATAAAGCTGTTATTTTTAAGTTTGGATGATATTTTATATCTGTCATAGATTTAACAAAAGTTTACCATTTTTTATGAAACTTAGCTTTTTTTAAATTCTACCAATCTTGACAATGAAATGATACCATTAGATAGAAGTCATTGATGTTGCTATTCATAAAATGCTCACTAGAAGGATATTGAGTTTGAAGAGGCCAAGAGGCAATGTTGGTACTAGTTTTGCAATACCAGAACCAACGTTAGTACTGGTATTGCAAGATTATGACCAATTTTCGTACCACTTGGCACGTGGCCATACCTTCCTGTGGGAGTGTCAAAATAATATTTGGAGTGCATAAATATATTCTAGACACTTACCTCATCCAACCCTTACCTGAATTTTAAAAATACAAGGCCTCTAGGCCAATCAATGGGTTTTAGTCAAAATCCATTCATGGACCTAGAGGGGTCGAATTGGACCCATTCCAAATTCTATGGGTTCATATGGCTCACACACGTCCAAATATGCCCACAATTAATGTATAACTATCTTCCCAATGATGGGCCAAATGGGTTGAAAGTTTGTTAACGTAGTGGTGTTAGTTTTCTAAGAACAGCGTCATGTGGGAGCTGGTTTTCCAAGAACATCGCCACTATGTAGTTGGTTTTGGAAAAACAGTGCCAAGGTCCGTGCCACTTGGCACGTGATTATAAATTCATGTTGAAGTCTTAGAATAGGGTTTGGAGGGTATAAATAGATTATACACACTCACCCCTTCTTATCAATACCAGAATTTCAGAAATCCATGTCCTCTAGGTCAATCAATGGTTTCAGTCAAAAGCTATTGATGGATCTAGAGGGGTCGAGCCGGACCCATTCCAAGTTCTATGGGCCCACGCAACTCATACAAGTCTAAATATGCCCTCAATTACTATTTAACTATCTCCCTAACGATGGTCTAGACAGTTTGAAACTTTGTAAGTATAGTGGTGTTGGTTTTCCAATAACAATGCCACGTTGGAGCTGGTTTTCCAATAACAACGCCACTATGTAGCTAGTTTTGAAAGACCAACGGCAAGCTTCGAGCCACTTGGCACGCAACTATAAATTCATGTTGAAGTCTCAGAACAAGGTTTAGAGGGCATAAATAGATTATACACAGTTACCCTTTCCTATCAATACCAGAATTTCAAAAATCCAAGGCCTCTAGGTCAATCAATGGTTTCGGTCAAAATCTATTGATGGACCTAGATGGGTCGGATCAGACCCATTTCAAGTTCTATGGGCCCATACAACTTACACAAGTCCGAATATGCCCTTTTAACTATCTTCCCGAAGATGGTCCAAAGGGGTTGAAATTTTATAAACATAGTGGTACTGGTTTTCTAAGAACAGTGCCACGTTGGAGTCGGTTTTCCATGAACAACGCCACTATGTAGCTGGTTTTGGAAACCAACGCCAAGCTCCATGCCACTTGCCACACAATTATAAATTCATGTTGCAGTCTCAGAACAAGGTTTAGAGGACATAAATAGATTATACACACTTATCCCTTCCTATAAATACTAGAATTTCATAAATCCACGACCTCTAGGTCAATCAATGGGTTCGGTCAAAACTGATTGATGGATCTAGAGTGGTCGAATCAGACCCATTCCAAGTTATATGGGTCTATACAGCTCACACAAGTCTTAATATGCCCTCAATTATTATTTAACTATCTTTCAAATAATGGGTTGAAGATTTGCTAAATAGTGGTGCTGGTTTTCCAAAAACAGCGCAACGTGGGAGCTGGTTTTCCAAGAACAATGGCACTATGTAGCTGGTTTTGGAAAAATATCATCATGGTTTGTGCCACTTGTCATGTGACTATAAATTAATGTTGGAGTCTCTGAATAGAGTTTGTAGAGTATAAATAGATTCTGTGCACTCACCCCTTCCTATTAATACCACAATTTCATAAATCTAAGGCTTCTAAGTCAATCAATGGGTTTCAGTCAAAATCTATTGATGGACCAAGAGAGGTTGGATCAGACCCATTCCAATTTCTATGCATTCATATGGATCACATTAGTTAAACTCTACCCATAATTATTGTTTAACTATATTCCCAACACCGTTCTAAACAGTTTGAAGATTTGTAAAGATATTGGTGATGGTTTCCAAGAATAACACCACGCTGTAACTGCTTTTAGTAAAATAATGCCAAGGTCCATGCCACTTGACACATGACTATAAATTAATATTGGAGTCTCAAAATAGGGTTTGGATGGCATAAATAGATTTTACACACTCACCCATTTCTGTAAATACCATGATTTCAGAAATCCAAGTCCACTAGGTCAATCAATGGGTTTATGTCAAAACCCATTGATCAACCTAGAAGGGGTTGGATCAGATCCATTCCAAGTTTTATGGGTTCATATGGATTACATTGTCAGAAGATGACCTCAATTACTATTTAACTATCTTCCCAATGGTGGTCCAAATGGTTTAAAAATTTGTAAAGATAGTGGTGTTGGTTTTCTAAGAATAATGCCACAGTGTAGCTGGTCTTGGTAAAATAGCGCCAAGGTCCGTGCCACTTGGCATGTGACTATAAATTATTGTTGTAGTCTTAAAATAAGGTTTGAAGGGCATAAATACATTTTACACACTCACCCCTTCATATCATTACCACAATTTCAGAAATTCAATGCCTCTAAATTAATCAATAGGTTCGATCAAAACCTATTGATGGATCTAGAGGTGTAGAATCTAACCCATTCCAAGTTCTATGTGTTCATATGGATCACATTAGTCATAATATACCCTCAATTACTATTTAACTATCTCTCCAATGCCAGTTCAAATGATTTGAAAATTTACAAAGATAATGGTGCTGGTTTTCCAAGAATAGTGTCATGCTGTAGCTAGTTTTGAAAAAACAACGCCAAGGTCCGTGCCACTTAGCACGCGACAATAAATTAATGTTGGAGTTTCATGATAGGGTTTGGAGGGCATAAATAAATTCTACACACTCATCCCTTCCTATCAATGTAACGCCCACCCTCCTAGTGCTCTCTAGGGTGAACGATACTTATCTATGAACTTTACTTACCCAGTGTTGCTTATGCTAATGATAGTAGTTCATAAATTTTTCTAAACTTAGATGCAGAACTTTTTCACTAACTTGGTTCTTACGATGAGTGACATCATAACATGCAGTTAAGTAACATAAGTACTACTAGCTTCTTAATACATTCTTACTAAACATGCAACATATAAAGGAACGTAAATGATTCATTTCAACACTCAACTCATAATTCTAAAACAGTTAAAGCATTTCTAACTATAATTGCATGCAAAGGGCCATAATGAATTTCTTGCACTCTTTAAAAATAATCTACATATAATGTATCAAATAGTATACCTCATGTGCCAAAAACATCAATCTCAGGAAAATATGAAATCATAATATCTAATAACCATCCACCAAAACTAGTTTATTCAATCATTAATAATAGAAATACTAGATGACACTCGACCCATGCAAAACTAACAATTTATGACATCCTCTTAACGACCCTGCCCTTCGGCCCATTTGGCGGTCCATTTGGCGACTTCTCATGTCGTCGACCGTCGACCCTCGGCCGTGCCATTACTCACTAGGTCTTTCCACCCCTGGCCAGTGGATTTTTGCCTTCACTTGGCTACCAGGATTTATAAACCTAGTACTTAAGCCTGGAGGTCTAGAGTTCGAATCCTGGGGAAGGCAAAAATCCACTGGCCAGGGGTGGAAAGGCCTAGTGAGTAACGGCAGGGTTGTTACAATAAAAATGTGTCTTTTATTGTAACGACCCGGCCCTTTGGCCTCTTGGGTAGCCCTTGCGGTAGCCCAACTGGTGGCCCTTATGTCGTCGGCCCATTTGACGACCTCTCATGTCGTCGATCGACGACCCTTTGGCCGTGCCATTACTCACTAGGACTTTCCACCCCTGGCAGTGGATTTTTGCCTCCCCCAGGATTCGAACTCTAGACCTCCAGGCTTAAGTACTAGAGTTAATGAATTCTGGTAGCCAAGTGAGACTCTAGTACTTAGCCTGGAGGTCTAGAGTTCGAATCCTGGGGAAGGCAAAAATCCATTGCCAGGGGTGGAAAGTCCTAGTGAGTAACGGCACGGCCAAAGGGTCGGGTCGTTACAATAAAAAAGTGTCTTTTATTGTAACGACCCGACCCTTTGGCCTCTTGGGTGGCCCTTGCGGCGTCCCAACTGACGACCCTTATGTCGTCAGCCCATTTGGCGACCTCTCATGTCGTCGACCGATGACTCTTTTGGCCGTGTCGTTACTCATTAAGACTTTCCACCCCTGACAGTGGATTTTTACCTTCCCTAGAATTCGAACTCTATACCTCCAAGCTAAGTAGTAGAGTTTATGAATCCTGGTAGCCAAGTGAGTGCTTGGTCGCCAGTTGGGACACCGTAAGGGCCGCCCAAGAGGCCAAAGGGTCGGGTCGTTACAATCAATACTAGAATTTTAGAAATCCAAGGTTTCTAGTTCAATCAATAGATTTCATTCAAAACTCATTGATGGACCTAGAGAGGTCGAATTAGACACATTCCAAGTCCAATGGATTCATATGGATCAAATTAGTCATAATATGTCCTTAATTACTGTTTAACTATCTTCCCAATGTTGGTCCAAATAGTTCAAAGATTTGTAAAGATCGGTGCTAGTTTTCCAAGAACAACATTACGCCGTAGCTAGTTTGAAAAAATAGCGCCAAGGTCCATGCCACTTACCACGTGACTATAAATTAATGTTGGAGTCCCAATATAGGGTTTGGAGGGTATAAATAGATTTAACGCACTCACTCCTTCCAATCAATACCATGATTTCAGAAATCCAAGGCCTTTAGGTCAATCAATGGGTTTCAATCAAAATTTATTGATGGACCTAGAGGGGTTGGATCAAACTATTCAAAGTTATATGGATTCATATGGATCACATTAGTCAGAATATGTCCTCAATTATTGTTTAACTATCTTTTCAATGCTGCTCCAAATGGTTTGAAGATTTATAAAGATAGTGGTGTTAGTTTTCCAAGAACAGCGCCACGCTGTAGATGATTTTGGAAAATAGCGTCAAGGTTTGTGCTTCTTGGCACGCGACTATAAATTAATGTTGGAATATCAGAAAATAGTTTGGAGGCATAAATAGATTCTATACACTCACCCTTTACTATAAATATCATGATTTCATAAATCCAAGGCCTTTAGGTCAATCAATGGGTTTCAATCAAAACCCGTTGATTGACCTAGAAGGGTCGTATCAGACTCATTCCAAGTTCTATAGGTTCATATGGATCACATTAGTTAGAATATACTCTCAATTATTGTTTAACTATCTTCCCAATGCTAGTCCAAATGGTTTGATGTTTTGTAAAGATAGTGGTGCTGGTTTTCCAAGAACAATGTCACGCTGTAGCTGGTATTGGTAAAATAGCTCCAAGATCTGTGCCACTTTGTACGCGGCTATAAATTAAAGTTGGGGTCTCAAAACAGGATTTGAGGCCATAAATAGATTCTACACACTCACTCATTCCTATCAATACCAAGATTTTAGAAATCCAAGTCCTCTAGTTAAATCAATGGTTTCGGTTAAAAATCCATTGATGGATCTAGAGGGCTCGAATCAAACCCATACCAAGTTCACATGAGTTAGAATATGCCCTCAATTATTGTTTAACTATCTTCTTAATTTCAGTCCAAATAATTTGAAGATTTGTAAAGATAGTGGTGGTGGTTTTCCAAGAACAACGTCACGCTGTAGCTGATTTTGGTAAAATAACGCCAAGGTCAATGTCACTTGGCACACAACTATAAATTATTGTTGGAGTCTCGGAATAGTTTGGAGGGCATAAATACATTTTTCACACTCACCCCTTCCTATCAATATGATGATTTTTGAAAACCAAGGCCTCTATGTCAATCAATGGGTTTCAATCAAAACCCTTTGTTGAACCTAGAGGGGATGGATCAGACTCATTCTGAATTATATGGGTTCATATGGATCGCATTAGTCATAATATGCCCTTAATTACTATTTAACCATCTTTCCAATGTTGGTCCAACTGGTTTGAAGATTTGTAAAGATAGTAGTGTTGGTTTTCCAAGAATAGTGTCACACTATAGCTAGTTTTGATAAAACAACACCAAGGTTCGTGCCACTTGGCAAGCGACTATAAATTAATGTTAGAGTTTTAGAAGAGGGTTTGGAGGGAATAAATAGATTCTACACACTTGTCCCTTCCTATCAATATTAGAATTTCAAAAATCCAAGGCCTCTTGGTCAATCAATGAGTTTTGGTCATAACCCATTGATGGACCTAGAGGGGTCAGATTATACCCATTCCAAGTTCTATAAGTTCATATGGTTCAGATTAATCATAATATGCCATCAATTATTGTTTAAATATATTCCCAATGTCGGTCCAAATGATTTGAGGATTTGTAAATATAGTGGTACTAGTTTTTCAAGAACAGTGTCACGCTGTAGTTGGTTTTAGAAAAATAGTACCAAGATCCGTGCCACTTGTCACATGACTATAAATTAATATTGGAGTCACATAATAGGGTTTGGAAGACATTAATAGATTTTATACACTCACCCCTTCTTATCAATACTAGAATTTCAGAGATCCAAAGCCTCTAGGCCAATCAATGGCCTTCATTCAAATCCATTGATGGATTTAGAGGGGTCAGATCGGGTCTATTCTAAGTTATATGTTTTCATATAGATCACATTAGTCAGAGTATTTCCTCAATTTCTATTTAACTATCTTACTAATGTCGGTCCAAATAGTTACAAGATTTGTAAATATAGTGGTACTGGTTTTCCAAGAAAAGTGCCACACTATAGTTGGTTTTGGTAAAACAACGCAAAGGTCCGTGCCACTTGGCACGTGACTATAAATTAATGTTGAAGTCTCAGAACAAAGTTTGGAGGGTATAGATAGATTTTGCATACTCACTCCTTCCTATCAATACCACAATTTTAGAAATCCAAGGCATCTAGGTCAATCAATGGGTTTTGGTCAAAACCCATTGATAAACCTAGAGGAGTCAGATCGAATCCATTCCAAGTTCTATGGGTTCATATGGATCATATTTAGTTAGAATATACCCACAATTACTGTTTAATTACCTTCCCAATGCTGATCCAAATGGTTTTAAGATTTGTAAAGACAATGGTGTTGGTTTTCCAAGAACAGCACCACGTTGTAGCTGGTTTTGGAAAAACAACGTCAAGGTCTGTGCCACTTGGCACGCGACTATAAATTAATGTTCGAGTCTCAGAACAGGGTTTAGAGGGAATAATTAGATTCTACACACTTACCCCTTCCTATCATTAGCACGATTTCTAAAATTCAAGGCCTCTAGGTCAATCAATGGGTTTTGATCGAAATTCATTAATGAACCTAGAGAGGTCGGATCAGACTCATTCTAAGTTCTATGGGTTAATATGCATCATATTAGTCAGAGTATATCCTCAATTATTGTTTAACTATCTTCCCAATGCTAGTCCAAATGTTTTGGAGATTTGTAAAGATAGTGGTGCTGGTTTTCCAAGAACAGTGCCACGTTGTAGGTGGTTTTAGTAAAACAGCATCAAGGTCGTGCCAATTGGCACACAACCATAAATTAATGTTGGAGTATCATAATAGGGTTTGGAGGGCATAAATTTATTCTACACAATCACTCCTTTCTATCAATTCAATGATTTAGAAATCCAAGGCTCATAGGTAAATTAATGAGTTTCAGTCAAAACACATTGATGGATCCAAAGCGGTCGGATCGGACCCATTCTACGTTCTATGGGTTCATATGGATCACATTAGTCAGAATATGCCCTCATTTATTGTTTAACTATCTTCCCTATGCCGGTCCAAACGGTTTGAAAATTTGTAAAGACATTAGTATTGGTTTTCCAAGAACAACGCCACGCTGTAGCTGTCTTTGGTAAAATAATGCCAAGGTCCATCCCACATGGCATGCGACTATAAATTAATGTTGGAGTCTCAGAATAGGTTTTGGAGGACATAAATTGATTCTACACACTCACACCTTCCTATTAATTCCATAGAATAGTCAAATCGAACCCATTCCAAGTTCTATAGGTTCATATGAATCATATTAGTTAGAATATGCCCTCAATTACTATTTAACTATCTTCCCAATGCCAATCCAAATGGTTTGAAGATTTGTAAAGATATTGGTGTTGAAAAATAGTGTCACGTTATAGCTAGTTTTGGTAAAATAATGCCAAGGTTCGTTCCACTTTATATGCGACTATAAATTAATGTAGGAGCCTTAGAACATGGTTTGCATGGCATAATTAGCTTCTACACACTTACCCCTTCCTATCAATACCAGAATTTCAGAAATCCAAGGTCTTTAGGTCAATCAATGGGTTTTGGTCAAAACTAATTGATGGACCTAGAGGGGTTTGATTGGACCTTTTCTAAGTTATATGGGTTCATAAGGATCACAATAGTCAGAATATGTCTTCAATTACTATTTAACTATCTTCCCAACACTGATCCAAATGGTTTGAAGATTTGTAAAGATAGTGGTGATGATTTTCCAAGAACAACGCCAAAGTTATGCCACTTGGCAATATAGGTCCCTTATAGCCAAAAACAGGGGGTGAATTGTAGGATCGGAATGACGCTAGAGGGGGGTGAATAACGATCATCTAAAATCGATATCAAAATAAAATAGGTACTCAACGGAAGAATAAAAGAAAATAGAGAAGTCAAGCGCTAATACAAGTTGATTTTACTTGGTTCGGAGCCTTCGACAACTCCTACTCTAAGGCATGCACTTAACGAGTGCTTTCATTGGAAAATTTACTAACAGTTCAAATAGTTACAAATTGAGTACAGGAACTATATATGAAAATTACCGACAACAAAGGAAGTGAGAAAATCTTGATCGCCGTTGTCGGAGGAGCGTCACAGTGTCACAAGAGCTTTTTCGGAGCACCGAGTAAGAGTGAAAGTCGTAGCAATTATTTTTCTAAAGCTCCCAGTTGAAGGCCTTTAAATAAGTCCATTCTGGGCATTTGGAACCCCTCCGGGCGCCTGGACCACGTGACTCGACAAATTGACGTACTCCACATCAGCTTGTGGATGATTTTTTGGGTTCGGGTGCCTAGATCGACTCTTGGCACTCCAACAGCCAGTGTGCTCGTGGCACCCGCCTAGGCGTGACTGCTTTGGGCGCCTGGACTCCTTTTCTTCAGCAGTTTCCTCCCTGCAAGAAAAGGTTAGTCCAAGGAATAAAAAAAATATTTATCCTACAAAATAGAGTTAGCACAACATAATAAAATATGAGTAGTAATTAGATCTTGTCTCCCTAAGACCAAGATCTAGTCAAGGTCTCAGCTTAGATTTCCCAAATAGACCTAAGCTGGACCGATGCCTACAGTTCCCTCAATAGGGAACACGTCCTCACTGGATCTCTCCACCAGTTGCTTACCTTTACTTATCACTTGCAGTCACTTGACTTACCTCTGACCCACTAGGTCTTCCTGCTAGTTGTCAGATTTGTAGACCCAACTGGACTTTTTTAGCTAGTTGTCAGGTCCCGTGGATCCAACCAGACTTCCCGCCAGATATTAGGCCCCGCGGACCTATTTGGACTTCCCACCAGTTATTTGGTCCTGAGGACCTAGCTATATTTCAGCCTTGTGTCAGGTCCTTCAGACCAGTCAACTCCTGCACACTTGGTAGAAAGGTTAGACAAACAACACATCTAACTTTAATCTATTTGTCATACATCAAAATCATATTATTAGTGCAACCTGCACTAACAATCTCTCCTTTCTTGATGTAATGAGAACCTGGGTTAAAGTTAGAAAAAATGCAAAGCAAGCATTAAAGTGAGTTGATTTTTCTACCCTAACTCACTATCCTCCCCTTTGACATATATCAAAAAATAAATGCAGAAAACATAAATAATTAAATAAAGGTTTAACAAAAAGGATTTTTCAACCTTAGTTCGTCAAGCAAGTTTTAAACAATTATGGCAAGTATTTCAAGAAATTTTTAAACAAGGCTTTGAAAATCAACTACTTAAAACAAATTGTAAGTGATGTCCCAGATTCATTTGAAAACTTGTACAGAAAAGTTTCAAAAAAAATTTAAGGAAAAATTTTCTAAATAAAATTTTCAAAGGGATTTTTAAAGAGAAATTTCTAAGTAATATTTTCAAAGAAATTATTTTAAAAAAATTCTAAGGAATTATTTTTAAGAGCAATTTTGAAGTAAAGGTTTTGCAAAAACTATTTTCTAAATAAACTTCTTTAAGTTTGAAAATTTTTCAAAGTAAATTTGTCAAAATAATTTTAAACAAAATTTCTTATATAACAATTTCAAAGTGATTTCAAAAAAAACTTTTCTAAGGGAGACTATAAAAGTAATTTCCAATGCTTTAATACTTTTCTAGGAAATTATTTGTAAAGTAATTGTAAAGAAAAAATTTCTAAGAAAAATTTAAAGTACTTTTAAAGAAATAAATTTTTAAGACTAATTTTTAAAATACTTTCTTAAAAAATAAGGAAAATTTTTAAAGTAAAAAAGATGTTTAAAGTGGAAAAAATAAAATCATTCTTAAATTGTCTAAATAAATCCTCCCCCTTAATTTGATATCTTTATTTAAAAAATAATCATTCAATTTCCCATATCTTTAGTACATGTTTAATCATTAGTTACTGACTCACTATACAGAGGATAGTAGTATTCACTTGATTAGTCAAGTTAAACAAGATTTGATTCAACCTATTGTTTACTAAGAAGGATTGCTTAGCTTGATCATTGTATTTTGGTATTTTACGCGCAGACTTATGTTGATTCACAAATATTAGCATCTAAAGTCCAGGCAAAAGGTGTAAGATACGACAAATTTAATAATAAGTGTTATTGGAGTAATAACCTTATTAGATTTTTTTAGGAATTTTTATAAATTTTTCAGGATTTAAACGGAGTCTGTATGACACGTTTTAAGGGGATGAGTCAATTGGGCTAAGAGAAAGCTTGTTTAGAATAACTCTTATGTGGGAGTTGATTGAGGAATTAACTTAGGGTTTAAATAATTAAACCCTAAGTATTAATAGAGAAGGCTAACCCCTCATTTCCGCCGAAACCCATTCTCTCGAGCATATCTCTGCTGATTTTGATTTCTTCTCATGTTCCTGAACTCTTCTCCTCATCGTCGATGCCGACGCTACCAACCACCATGCACCGACACCACTGTCCACCACGAGAGCCATCCTCCTTTCTTCATTCTCTGATGCAGATCCACATCAAAGCTTTTTCCCAATCATCACTGAGTTTATCCATCGTCGGGGGGTTGTGCCCTAGTTTTGCCATCGTCGACTGAACCTCTCTTCTCCTACTCTGATCGTTGGCTCATCGCACCCCAGATCCACTGCCGGCCAAGCTGCTTTCTTCTCCTCTGATCGTCGAGTTCCATCCGGTCGTTGCCCTCTTTAAGTTGCTACCCCTACATAGGCAGATCTTCGGCCAAGAGGGGAGATACCGACTCTATCCTCGATCTCCCGTTGCCGAACATCTACACATTTCATCTCTAACCATCGGACTGCACTACTTCTACCAGATCATTTCCCCCTACTTTGATGTGAAGCTCCTAGGTAGAATCCCCTAAATCATAGCCACTAGACGCGTTCCTCAGTCTACAAAGGGTATGGTGAGTTTCTTTATCTCTGCCCTTCCTTTTTTCCAACCGTCGGTCGCTGATGTTATTTGACCACCATGTTTGGTTGCAGTTCTATAGTTGTAGTGACCACGTGCTTTACTAGATTTCATCCACCGTCTACCTCTGTGACTAGTGCTTGATCCTACCTTTTGTTCCGGGGAGAAGGTTTCGGTCAAATTGTTCAAGGAGTGATGATCACTGGGAACATTGTTGTCGGCTACTGTATTTGAGGTAATCTATCATCTCTAAGCACACAATTTGGAGCATGGATGCTTACTAGGTGCTGGTTAGGGATAATTAGTGATTAGTGGATTTTAAAGGATTTATGATGGGATTTAATTAGTAATTGATTGGTGGGTTAAGGATGGACTTATCATCTAATTGGATTTAGATCATTAGGTAGAATTAAACATGGTTACCTAATCAAATTAGGATTGGGTTTTGAAGTTTAGCAAGCTGTTGCATATGCAATTAGCTAAATTGCACATCATGTGATTTGTAGGACTTTGATTCAAGATGAGCATCTCAACGTGGGATTTTTTTAGCATGATCGACATATAAAGGCAGATATTTCTTCCTTGGCCTCTTTAGTTCTTTGAACTTAGTGTATGGTTATTATTTGATGGATTAGGATACTTTACCTTAAATCCATTTGTATGGTTATCCTGCTTGATACTTGTGCTGGACCTTTGAGATGATCTATTTAATTCATATACAGTCTTGGTTTTGAATATCTATACTCTGTTGTGCATACACCTTTAGAGTATGTTTCGTAGGGGATGACTTATTGACTGAGTTAACATGTTGATTATGCATATGTTGTTGAGTGTACACATGTTTAGTATGTGCTATAGGAGCTACCTTGTTGACTATCTATTTGTATATTGGGTGAGTCACATGTCTGGTAAGACTATTGGAGGTTTCTTGTTGATTACACCTATGTGATTGTGTGTACATGTATCTGATGTATACTATTGGAGGAATCATATTGATAGTGCCTATGTTGGTGATCTTGTGTGATTGGTGTGATATTAGAGGTATCATGTTGATTATACCTACGTTGTAGGGTGCATACGTGTATATTGTGTACGTGTCTTGTGTTGCTACTTATTGTGTTTATTGTTTAGTAGACACCAGTTAGATCTACACATACATATAGATATAGGTATTAGATGGATCATTGTATTAGAGGTATTTATGATGATTGGGAGGTTGCTTTGATGATGATTATGTCAATATCATGATTATTATATCATGTTCATCATTGCACTGCATGCTGATGACCATTGCTCCCTTGTAGTATGAGCTAATTGATAATCATATATACCTATGCATGCTGACGACCATTGCTCCCATGTGGTATGGCCTAATTCATCGACCATTGCTCCCTTGTGGTATGAGCTAGTTGTCAGTCATGTTAGCTGCCCATTCGGTCACTGAGGGAGAGTGGTAGCTTGGAGTGGAGCTAGTCCTATCGTACCACCCGACCACTCAATGAGAGGAGTGATATTCGGCATTATGAGCAGTCAAGGACTCTAATGCTATGTAGTTAGATAACTACTTAGTGAACTGTCCACCTCAGGCACTATATAGTGACTGGAGAGTACTACAATTGTCACGAACCCAAGCCTCTGGCCATACTGGGGGCGTGGTGTCTTGAGAGGTGGAAGGGGTGACCATGTGGCATACATGCACATTTGCATATGATGCGTGGTGCATCTTGTGGAGATATATTTGCATACATGTCTAGTAGATACTAGCAACATGTGATTGTGATATATTGTATTTGTTTGAGTTATAATTGTTGCATATGGTTGACATGCTTCATACATGTCATCTATTATATATGTATATGTTGTCGGTTATATTGCTTAGGTGTTACGAGCAAATTTGTTGCTAATCCTAAGTGAGTTTACTTATTATTATATCGTATATGTCGATCTCTGATTGGGTATATGTATTTATTATGACATTTTCGATCTTAACCTTATGAGTTAGATCCATATTAGGTATGTGTATTCATTATGCAGTTAGATGCATTTATTATGTCAGTATGATCATGTTCTTATTTTCCTACTAAGACTGTATACTTTGATCTCCATGTTTTATATAGATCATGCACTATCTTGTATATTACCCGATGAGTGACCCACACTCACCACCGTATTTTATGTATTATCTTTTTCCTCAAGTAGTAGGTAGTTGATTGTGGAGTCGCTTGGAGTATCCTGTCGGTCGATCCCACGTTACATCCGAGGATGATTTCTTGTTTAGTTTCCTATGTTACTTGTACTACATATTTATAGTTTTGGCATTGTGCACTTCGATTTTATTTTGGAGTTTTGCTATGTTGGTATCTTGTATTTGTCTTGTTGTGGTTGTGTAAAGCCTAACCGGCTAGCAGTTTTTCATTTTTAGTTTATGGGCTTCCATTTTATTTTCTGCTATGTTTTTAGTACAACCATGTGGGTTGTTTATTATACAACTACATGATTGTGATCATTTTATTCTAGCCGAGTGGGCTGTGTACATAACTGCATGGTTGTGTATGTTCCAGTCATGTAGGCTGTTGATTATAGCTTGTGAGTAGCCTTGTGACATTGTATACATGTTTCAATTATCACTATTATAGGGGAGATGTTGTCCGTTTGTCGGATAGGGACTCCTCTGGGGAATGACAAGAGGTCTACGCATGTCACGCTATTCTATGTGTTTTAATACACAATCAAAGTAGACTTAATGTGTTTGTGAGATGCTCATTTCCTAAATCTACAGGATCATGCTTTCTATGGATTTGATCTAGACTAAGGCTAAAATTATTTTACAAGACTAGAGAAATGAAATGTTTTAGAAAATATAAGTAAATAATTTTCCTAGAATTTGCAAATCATTTAAAAATTTGTTTGATAATAAAAGTCCTACTCTATTGTGCATATTCCCAGTCGTCTTTATAAATTACTGAATTTAGATTCTGGTAGTGGTTTGGTGAAAATGTCAGCCAAATTTGACTTAGACTCAATATAGTTGAGTTCAATGTCTCCTTTGGCGACGTGATCTCTAATGAAGTGATGTTTTATTTCAATATGTTTGATTCTTGAATGATACACTAGATTTTTGGTTAAGTTGATTGAACTGATATTATCAATATAGATTTTTATATTTTTATATTCTAAGTTAAAGTCTTTTAATGTGTGCATTATTCATAACAGTTGTACTACACACTCACTCATTGCTATGTACTCGGCTTCAGTAGTAGATAAAACAACACAATATTATTTTCTACTAAACTAGCTGACAAGTGATGATCCAAGTAATTGTCATCCACCACTTGTACTTTTATGATCTAATTTATAGTCGGCATAATCGGAGTTTGAGTAGCCTATTAGTTTAAAATTAGGTGTTCTAGGATATCAAATTCCTACATTTGGCATTCCTTTTAAATATCTAAAAATTCTTTTTACATTAGTCAAGTGGGATTCATTAGCACAGATTTGGTATCTAGTATACATGCTAACTGCAAACAAGATATTAGGTTGACTTGCAGTTAAGTATAAAAGTCTGCCTATGGCACTCCTATAGTATTTTAGGTCTATGAGTTTTCCATTTGGGTCACTATCTAATATTGTGTTAGTTATTATTAGTGTTTTTATTTCTTTGGTATTTTTCATTCTAAATTTTTTAAATAATTCATTGATGTATTTTTGTTGGTAGACATAATTTTCTTTATTAGTTTGTTTAATCTGTAATCCTAAAAAATAAGTTAATTTACTTACTAGGTTCATTTCAAACTTTTATTCCATTAAGGTTATAAATTCTTATAAAAATTTTGAGTTGGTTGAACCAAAGATTATGTCATCTACATATACTTAAACTATAAAGATATCTTGTTTGACTGACTTTACAAATAGAGTTAGATCAATTTGACCTTGGTTGAACACTTTGGAGATTAGTTAGGAGGTCAGCCGTTTATACCAGGCTCTAAGTGCTTGTTTAAGACTATATAAGGCTTTCTTAAGTTTAAACACATAGTCAGTATGATCTATACTTTCAAATCCAGGTGGTTGACCTACATAAACCTTTTCTTTTATTAGCTCATTTAAGAAGGTGGATTTATCATCAATTTGATAAAGCTTGAATCCTTTATGGGCTACATAGTTCATTAGCATTCTAATAGACTCAAGTCTGGCTATTGGAGGATATGTTTCATTATAGTCAAGTCCCTCTACTTGACTAAACTCTTTAGCTACTAGTCTAGCCTTGTTTCTAACCACGCCCCCATTTTCACTTAGTTTATTTCTGAATACCCATTTTGTTTCTATTACCTTTTTATTATTAGGTAATGGTACTAAGTCTCAGACTTCATTTCTCTCAAATTGGGTCAATTCTTCCAGCATAGCTATAATCCAGTCTGGATCAAGTAGGGATTCTTCTATAGTTTTGGGTTCAATTTTAGAGAATAAAGATATTTGATTTAGATTTTTGAAAGATGATTTTGTCACGACCCCAAAGGAGTCTCTGCCAGACAAAAGTCTGGCAGCATCTTCCCTGTACTTGTGACAATCTGAAGCATCACTACAAGCAAAATAAATCAGCCACATGCGGCTGGAACATTTATATACACAACCACGCAGTTATAATAACAGCCCACACGGTTGGAATGAAACAATCACAACCACGCAGTTATATATAAAACAGCCCACACGGCTGTACCAAAACACAGCGGAAAAATGAAGGAAAACCCACACAACACAAATAAATACAATGCATGCCGGCACGGCTTAAACACAAATACAACACCAAAACCATAGGATAGCCACATGGCTATACACAAATACAATGCCAAAAATAAGAAAAGAATATACAAAAGAAAACAAGCACGGTCTTCGGATGTGACGTAGGACCCGGCAGACAGGATACTCCGAGCGACACCAACCATCTACAAGCTACCTGAAAACATAAATGTATACATGCGGTGGTGAGTATAGGTAACTCAGCGGGTAATAGATAAGATAGTGCATGGTCCATAAACAAACATGGAGATCACAAGTATACAGTCTCAGTAGGGAATAAAGAATATGATCATACTATCATAATCAATGCACCTAAACATATCTGACATAATAACCTGACATATAAACTGTACAAACCACAACTAACATAATGACAGATACATACCAATCTGGAATCGACACATGGTACAATGATCAGTAAACTCACCGGATCTACAACAGACGTACCCGTGACACCTGTGCAATATAGATACGACTGCATATACATGTAAAATAAATGACATGTATGCAGTATGGCAACCAAATGCAACAACCATATCTCAATCAAGTGCAACAACGACAATCACATGCAACTAGTATCTACTAGGCATGTATGCAAATATAACCCCCAGATGCACCGCGCATCATATGCAAAAGTGCATGCATGCTCCATGGTCACCCCCGCCACCCCTCCAGATACCACGACCCCTGTATGGCCGAGAGGCTTGGGTCTATGACGACTGTACTACCCTCCAGCCCACTATATAGTGGTCGAGGCGGACAGTCTGCTAATAGCTATCTAGCTACATAGCATCAGGGTCCCTGACTGCTCACAACGCCGGATCTCACAAAAACCTCGTGACCGGGTGGCACAACAGGACTAGCAGCAACTGCTCCAGCTACCACTACCCATGAGTGGCCGAGTGTGCGGTGTTATTCCCAAACCAACTGATGACTCTCTCAACCACAAGGGAGATAATGGTCATCAGATTCAATGAATGATGAACATGATATATATATATATAATCATCATCCATGCAACAACCCCAAACCTCATAAATACCTCCAACATGAGTATAATCGTCATGATACCTCCACATATCCCACCAAACACATATACACAACTACATAGATGTAATCAACCATGATCTCCGACAATCCCCCTAAACACATGTACACGGAACGTAGGCACAATCAACATGTATCCTCCAGTAAAAACACATCAGACACATGTATATACAACAAATATACAATCAACACAACTCCTCCAATCATCACACCGGACAAATGTGTACACGACATACAAATGGGCAATCATCATATGAACACTGCCAATGAACCATACACTACCATACACACTCTACATGTGCACAAATACCACAGAGTATAGATAATCCAAAGTGTAGACTGTATAAGAATTAAATAGATCATCACAAGGGTCAAGCATAAGTATCAAGCAGGAAAGTAACCAACAAACATGATATAAGGTAAAGTAACCTAATCCGTCAAATAACAACCATGCACTAAGCTCAAAGAAAATCTACATAGAGGCAAAGGAAGAAATACCCGCCTTGTTACGTGGATCGTGTCCTGAATAAATCCCACGTCATGATGATCATCCCACATCAAAGTCCTGCAGAAATCAATATATTTATATTTTATTTAGCTAAATTCATATGAATTAAATAGCTAAATAAAATCTCTAACCCAATAGGATCACTCCAATCAAATCCGATCTCTGATTAATCCTCCAAACAATCCTTAATCGCACAACCCAATTAGAATAGGTTATCCTTGAATCCATCAGAACAACTTACCCACATTCATCACCGAAATGCAAACTAATCTCCAAAAACACAAATGAATCTATTCCACATAGTTCATCCACCTCGATTAATCCAACTACAATAATTCCTCCAATCCACATCACACCCTATCATCATCAACAACTAACCAAACCATCACATCTAATAACCCAACCAACAATCAATCTAATAATCCAAAGAATGATCACATAACAATCTATATTAACCAATCACTATATCCACAAATACCAACCCAATACAAACCTCAATCAATCACAAACTCCAACATGATTCACCTCTAGATTCTCACTCATATCCATAGTTTCCAACCCCAAATCCCTAATCTAATATCCACATAGAGTCAACAATACTTGCTAATATATCTAAGCAAAACAAACCCTATCATCCTGTAAAAAACCAGATTAAGCAACGTACTACTGAATCCAACAGAAACACCTCAATGGAAGTCATTTACCTTGAGGTTTGGCAATGTATTCAACAGCTCACAGCACCTTGATCCCCTGTCCGGAAACTACAAGAGCATTACACGCACTTATCTCTCCAAGAATCAATCCAGAAAATCCATTATACAGCAAAGGATTGCTGAAGCCATAATCCACAATACAAAACTCACCTCAACAGCCCCTTACCACCTCTTCTCCCAACAGCTACCAAAGAACCCAGCCGCAAGAATTGGAGAGGTCAACGAACGGTAAGGAACATTCCACCAGTATGTGAATCCAAAACCTCCTTCTAGTCCAAATCAGAAAGAATACCACAAACAAACCCAATTTACAAGAATTCTTGAATTCACTGCATCTCCAAACAAAGCCTTACCGTAATTGATCACCTACAACCGATGTCGTGCGATCCACCTCGGCTGGTGATGATCGGCAATGCCCTCCAGTGAACAGATCAAGGAGGAAAGCAAAAAGGGCTCGATTAATCCGGGACGACGCAAATCAGGGCCCTCGCTGTGCCCTAGAACCGGATTCCTTTGATTGCGCGCAACAAACAGCCAAAGAGGCGATCGCTCAACCAGAGACGATCTGGACAACTTCAGTATCTTCGCGATCCGGTGACTCTTCTTCAGGCGATGTGGTGAGGACGAGATCGCCGGGGAAAACTCGCCCTCCGTCGGCGTCCGATCATCCGCGCGAGAGAGAAAGGGGAGGGAACTAGCACTCGGCGTGGCTCCTCGCTCGTCGGCTTCATTGCCCGGCAATAGATCGAGCTTCCGAGAGTCGGCAGTGAGGTGAAGAAGGTGAGGCTTGGGAAAAGGCAGAGGGCATTCGGGATCGGGGAATGAAGAAGAGTCGGGGAAGATGTGTAGCGTCGAAGAAGAGGAGAAGGGATCGGGAGATGAGGGAAAGAAATAAGAATTTAAACTTAGGTTTAATTTAATTAAACCCTAAATTAAATTCTCAATCAACTCCTATTTAAATGGGTAACCTAAATAGGCCTCCATTGTACCCCGAATTCATCCTCTCAAAACGGGTCATATGGACTTCGTTTAAATCCCCAAAAAATTTTAAAATTCCCCGAAAAATCCAATAAGATTTTTCGTCCAATAACATTTATTATTTTAATTTTGGTATCTTACATTCTCCCCCACTAATAAAAATTTGGTCCCCAAATTTACTGATCAACTCAGGGATCCTCATCCAAAGTAACCACCAATCAACATCCTCATATACCACTCCATCCAAATATCGTGAACCAATCTCCAACCCTAAAGGATTACTCTGTGAGTCATGAGCTCACCCTACTTCTGTTATTCCCACACGGTTACCTAACCAACTGTGAATAAATCAAACACCTCAAAAATCTAAAATCCACTATCAATAGATCCCCCAACACCTATATAGATCGCTCAAACTATCCATCAGTCTGAGATGAAAATCTATACTAATGTGAAACTCCTAATCCAAAGTCTACTGTAAACATAATCAAAATCATGATTTGAAATCACTAATCTCCATCTAATATAACACTCAGAGATATACCATCCAGTCTGGAAATCCCTCTAGAGTATAATCCTGCTACTCAATCCAAAAGAATCCGTCCCACAAATCGATGGCTAGGGAGCAAAGTCATCACCCAAATGTATCGCAAATCCAGATCAATGTGTTTCATGCAGTAACTTCTCCCGGATAAGAAGTGCCTCAGAAACTCTCATAATCTTCCATGAAAATCAAAGAATCTCATTCCCATCACACGATAATTCTAACTACTGGCACAAGACTACTCTGCTTATGCTATATCAGAACTGCACCGAACCCCAAGTACAATACATCCGTGTAGAGTACAAACCCGTCTACACTAGAAAGTACTACTAAGATAGGTGCAGCTATCTAAACTGATCTCACAAACATTTATCCAGGAAAAGTCCATACTCATCCTATACAGTCCGGTCAACGACATAATGCTGAATAGACCCTCAACCAATCTCATGTAATATCTAGCTAGACCAAGGAAACTACAAGTCTCCTGTATAAACTACGACTACTCTCAACTGGTAATAGTCTCTAACTCCTCTCACAGAAGATAATCACAATACACACTACTGAACTTCGCATATAGATGTCCCCGTCGAAACATCTCTAGATCTATGCTAAGATAATGTACGTAAACCACCTCGGATCAGGAATAGATCATAACATCATCAATGAAGACAATGAAAAATGACCTAACACCCTAAGAATACCAAGTACATCAAGTTCATGAAAACATCTAGGCACGGTATGCCTAAATGGTAACACCAAGGACTCATAATATCCGCACAACAAGTACACTCAACCGTAAGATATCCAACAGCAAACCTATGATCGGATCACCAACCACAAATCGTCAAATCCATAAATATCACAGACATATCACTCCTCATGTCACTATCAACATCAAACACCAAATAATAGGTCATCAAGTCATATATCCACTAATAGATCATCAAAATCCAACATATCACCGCACATGATCTCACAATATCCACCAACCAAAAATCATCCTCAATATAAATCAGTCATACCATATCGTCTCCTAAACAAAGATAGAATAAAAAGGAACGCATCCAACCTTCAACACCCACTACCAACATACTAATGTATCCAAAAGGTCTGCCAAATCTTGTCATCTCATCCTTTCTGATAATCAAATATCCATAGTAAAGAAATGTCAATCCAAAGTCAAAGGGTCACACAATCTGCTGACTAAGAGTCCACCCATCAAGAAGATATCTCCACAACTCTCATAATCATCCTATAAATGGCCCTCGACAAATATCGATAAAAGGTCGAACCCTTTAATCTGAGATATAGACTACAAGATCTGGTAAAATGATCACGTGGTCAAGGTCTTGAGCCACCTGATAGAGACAATGTTAGCTGAGTCGTCTAACCATTGTCTTGTACTACATCATACTGTGATTGCTCCACCCTGAGGTTCAACAACCTCCAGTATCGAGCAATGAACACAAAGATAGAAGAACGCTACAACAAAATAACTGATCAAAATATCTGTCAATCGATGTTATACCCCTCGAAGATCATCATCTGAAACTATACCTAATTATGATCAGAACTCCTAGGTATTACTCAACTAATACCACTACCTCTGTATCATTACAGGTCGTAGATCACTAGGTACATCATGGATATCTAACTATATATGATAAGTCTATGAGTTAGGATCTCCCGTGGAGCAACGTTAGGCGAGTCTCATCGCCTTATAAACCACCATGCTACCGAAAGAGGTAAAGAACTACTCTCTCTCCAAACACCTCAAAGAAATCACTACATGATGTCCTGATCTCCGAAAAGCATTCTCTGCTTCTTCCTTCACATGGTACCTGGTCACGTAAAGGTTAAGCAGCTAATTTCGACTCACGTCAGTACAAATCATATAACCAAATGTACTCTCCAACTCATGTACCCTAGTAACGGCTGTATCTCAAAGTGTTAAGCAAATAGCTTTACACTTTTCCACATCAGTGGAGGTATCCTATCCGAATGTACCTTCTAAGCCCCCCAACCAGGTACAGACAATCCATAGTCAAAGTCCCCATGGAATAGGATACATCGATCCTCTATAAACTGGCTAAGCCGATAATGGTATACAGCCAATTCAGTCCTTTCTACACCGGTACAAGTCAAAATATCTAACCAAGTATGAAACATCCCAAAGATAGGAATCTCTAAAAATAGAGTAAGTCAGTCCCCTACTGGTCGGACCAACAAAATAAATCGATCAACACTATCTGATCCAACAAGAGTAAATCAATCATCCACTGATGAAACTAACTAAGGTAAATCGATACACAACTACCTAAGTCAACAAGGGTGATAAGTCAAATCGAAACCACACAAGTCGACCAAGTAAATCAATCCTAAACAGGAGTAAACTGATACTCTACCAACACAGTCAACATGAGTACATAGATACCCTCCACTATCCATCTAATAATAACAGACACTGGTATGTGACTCTAAATCTCAACCAACTAGTAGTAACAGTAACTAACACAACTGGTAGTATAATATGAAGAATCCCTTGAGACTGTAATCCTTGATCTCCATTAGGTCAACCGTGATCAGTGATTGACCCAACACATGCAATGCATGCTACAAGCAAATAGGCAAGTACTAACAAGAGAACACTAACACATGTCATAACTATCATGGGCAACAATATATACACCAACAGAAATGTATGATAACAATATGCAAACATACCTCCTATAACCTGGAGATGTCCTGCTGCTGCCTGGTCCCAAAGCCCGAAAGTCACATCAAGAAAATCGAAATACGAAATCCAAAAATACGAATAACAGGCATCGAACCTGCTCTGATACCAAAATACCAAAAATTGGTATCAGATAAATCTCGAAAATCCAAAACACATAGCAAGTACCGTATACCTACTCTGATACCAAAAATTGTCACGCCCCCAAAGGAGTCTCTGCCAGACAAAAATTCGGCAGCATCTCCCCTGTACTGGTGACAATTTGAAGCATCACTACAAGCAAAATACATCAGCCACATGCGGCTGGAACATTTATATACACAACCACGCAGTTATAATAACAGCCCACACGGCTGGAATGAAACAATCACAACCACGCAGTTATATATAAAACAGCCCACACGGCTGTACCAAAACACAGTGAAAAAATGAAGGAAAGCCCACACAACACAAATAAATACAATGCATGCCGGCACGGCTTAAACACAAATACAACACCAAAACCATAGGATAGCCACATGGCTATACACAAATACAATGCCAAAAATAAGAAAAGAATATACAAAAGAAAACAAGCACGGTCTTCGGATGTGACGTAGGACCCGGCAGACAGGATACTCCGAGCGACACCAACCATCTACAAGCTACCTGAAAACATAAATGTATACATGCGGTGGTGAGTATAGGTAACTCAGCGGGTAATAGATAAGATAGTGCATGGTCCATAAACAAACATGGAGATCACAAGTATACAGTCTCAGTAGGGAATAAAGAACATGATCATACTATCATAATCAATGCACCTAAACATATCTGACATAATAACCTGACATATAAACTGTACAAACCACAACTAACATAATGACAGATACATACCCAATCTGGAATCGACACATGGTACAATGATCAGTAAACTCACCGGATCTGCAACAGACGTACCCGTGACACCTGTGCAATATAGATACGACTGCATATACATGTAAAATAAATGACATGTATGCAGTATGGCAACCAAATGCAACAACCATATCTCAATCAAGTGCAACAACGACAATCACATGCAACTAGTATCTACTAGGCATGTATGCAAATATAACCCCCAGATGCACCGCGCATCATATGCAAAAGTGCATGCATGCTCCATGGTCACCCCCGCCACCCCTCCAGATACCACGACCCCTGTATGGCCGAGAGGCTTGGGTCTGTGACGACTGTACTACCCTCCAGCCCACTATATAGTGGTCGATGCGGACAGTCTGCTAATAGCTATCTAGCTACATAGCATCAGGGTCCCTGACTGCTCACAACGTCGGATCTCACAAAAACCTCGTGACCGGGTGGCACAACAGGACTAGCAGCAACTGCTCCAGCTACCACTACCCATCAGTGGCCGAGTGTGCGGTGTTATTCCCAAACCAACTGATGACTCTCTCAACCACAAGGGAGATAATGGTCATCAGATGCAATGAATGATGAACATGATATATATATATATAATCATCATCCATGCAACAACCCCAAACCTCATAAATACCTCCAACATGAGTATAATCGTCATGATACCTCCACATATCCCACCAAACACATATACACAACTACATAGATGTAATCAACCATGATCTCCGACAATCCCCCTAAACACATGTACACGGAACATAGGCACAATTAACATGTATCCTCCAGTAAAAACACATCAGACACATGTATATACAACAAATATACAATCAACACAACTCCTCCAATCATCACACCGGACAAATGTGTACACGACATACAAATGGGCAATCATCATATGAACACTGCCAATGAACCATACACTACCATACACACTCTACATGTGCACAAATACCACAGAGTATAGATAATCTAAAGTGTAGACTGTATAAGAATTAAATAGATCATCACAAGGGTCAAGCATAAGTATCAAGCAGGAAAGTAACCAACAAACATGATATAAGGTAAAGTAACCTAATCCGTCAAATAACAACCATGCACTAAGCTCAAAGAAAATCTACATAGAGGCAAAGGAAGAAATACCCGCCTTGTT
Source organism: Zingiber officinale (assembly GCF_018446385.1). Lineage (NCBI taxonomy): Eukaryota > Viridiplantae > Streptophyta > Magnoliopsida > Zingiberales > Zingiberaceae > Zingiber > Zingiber officinale. Next base: position 22,430,676 of record NC_055993.1, read on the forward strand.
ACGTGGATCGTGTCCTGAATAAATCCCACGTCATGATGATCATCCCACATCAAAGTCCTGCAGAAATCAATATATTTATAATTTATTTAGCTAAATTCATATGAATTAAATAGCTAAATAAAATCTCTAACACAATAGGATCACTCCAATCAAATCCGATCTCTGATTAATCCTCCAAACAATCCTTAATCGCACAACACAATTAGAATAGGTTATCCTTGAATCCATCAGAACAACTTACCCACATTCATCACCGAAATGCAAACTAATCTCCAAAAACACAAATGAATCTATTCCACATAGTTCATCCACCTCGATTAATCCAACTACAATAATTCCTCCAATCCACATCACACCCTATCATCATCAACAACTAACCAAACCATCACATCTAATAACCCAACCAACAATCAATCTAATAATCCAAAGAATGATCACATAACAATCTATATTAACCAATCACTATATCCACAAATACCAACCCAATACAAACCTCAATCAATCACAAACTCCAACACGATTCACCTCTAGATTCTCACTCATATCCATAGTTTCCAACCCCAAATCCCTAATCTAATATCCACATAGATTCAACAATACTTGCTAATATATCTAAGCAAAACAAACCCTATCATCCTGTAAAAAACCAGATTAAGCAACGTACTACTGAATCCAACAGAAACACCTCAATGGAAGTCATTTACCTTGAGGTTTGGCAATGTATTCAACAGCTCACAGCACCTTGATCCCCTGTCCGGAAACTACAAGAGCATTACACGCACTTATCTCTCCAAGAATCAATCCAGAAAATCCATTATACAGCAAAGGATTGTTGAAGCCATAATCCACAATACAAAACTCACCTCAACAGCCCCTTACCACCTCTTCTCCCAACAGCTACCAAAGAACCCAGCCGCAAGAATTGGAGAGGGAAACGAACGGTAAGGAACATTCCACCAGTATGTGAATCCAAAGCCTCCTTCTAGTCCAAATCAGAAAGAATACCACAAACAAACCCAATTTACAAGAATTCTTGAATTCACGGCATCTCCAAACAAAGCCTTACCTTAATTGATCACCTACAACCGATGTCGTGCGATCCACCTCGGCTGGTGATGATCGGCAATGCCCTCCAGTGAACAGATCAAGGAGGAAAGCAAAAAGGGCTCGATTAATCCGGGACGACGCAAATCAGGGCCCTCGCTGTGCCCTAGAATCGAATTCCTTTGATTGCACGCAACAAACAGCCAAAGAGGCGATCGCTCAACCAGAGACGATCTGGACAACTTCAGTATCTTCGCGATCCGATGACTCTTCTTCAGGCAATGTGGTGAGGACGAGATCGTCGGGGAAAACTCGCCCTCCGTCGGCGTCCGATCATCCGCGTAAGAGAGAAAGGGGAGGGAACTAGCACTCAGCGTGGCTCCTCGCTCGTCGGCTTCATTGCCCGGCAACAGATTGAGTTTCCGAGAGTCGGCAGTGAGGTGAAGAAGGCGAGGCTTGGGAAAAGGCAAAGGGCATTCGGGATCGGGGAATGAAGAAGAGTCGGGGAAGATGTGTAGCGTCGAAGAAGAGGAGAAGGGATCGGGAGATGAGGGAAAGAAATAAGAATTTAAACTTAGGTTTAATTTAATTAAACCCTAAATTAAATTCTCAATCAACTCCTATTTAAATGGGTAACCTAAATAGGCCTCCATTGTACCCCGAATCCATCCTCTCAAAACGGGTCATATGGACTCCGTTTAAATCCCAAAAAATTTCTAAAAATCCCCGAAAAATCCAATAAGATTTTTCGTCCAATAACATTTATTATTTTAATTTTACGGTATCTTACAGATTTAGTCTGAACTCTTAGGTTTGGGTCACCTATAATTTGTTCAACTAGGTGGTCTGAGTTGACTCTTATTGTTCTAGGCTATGTTTGTTCTTGTGGTTGATTTTGTTCAACTTCATATATATTCGTCTATTAGATTTTCACTTGCTCCCTCTATATCAGTGCTCACTCTAGTGAAATTAATTGGTTGGTATTGAGGTTGAGTTGAGTTAAGTTCTTTAGAGTTAGTAATTTTGTCAAATTTTACATTGGTTATTTCCTCAATTCTTAGAGTGTTTTTTTATAAACTCTATATCCTCTACTGTTTAGGGAGTATGCTACAAAGATTTCCATTTACTACATTTGAGGTAAATTTTCTCAAATATTATTTTGTGTTTAGTATGTAAACAGGACACCCAAATACCTATAAGTAATTTATATTAGCAAATTTATTATAGTGAATTTCAAATGAGATTTTATTATATTTTTTATTTAGTGTTCTTTTATTTTGTACATAGCAGGTTGTACTAACAGCTTCTGCCCAGAGATATTTTGGTAATTGATATTCATTAAGCATTGTTCGAGTGGCTTCTTGGATAGTTCTATTTTTTTCTTTTCACTATCCATTTTGTTGAGGAGTATTTGGACAAGAGAATTATTGATGGTATCCATTTTCTAAGCAGAATTTAGTAAATCTATGGTTTTTGAATTCTCCACCATTATCACTCCTAATTCTTTTGATTTTTGTGTCTTTTTCATTTTCAATTTGTTTACAAAAATTACTAAATATTTCAAATATTTCATATTTATGTTTTAAGAATTTTACCCAAGTGAATCTTGGGTAATCATCAATTATTACTAGACAGTATAAGTTTCCATTTATGGATTTAATCTCATGTGATTCAAATAAATCTAAGTGTAATAATTCGAGTGTTTGAATTAGTTTGAATTTGATTAGTTGGTTTGTGGGTTGATTTTGTCGGTTTTCCTTGTTAACAAGTATTATAAATTGTTAAGTCTTAGTTAGGTACTTTTGGTAATCCTCTAACTAATCCATTTAGTTTAGTGAGGTTTCTAAATTTAGTGTGGGGCATTCTCCTATGCCATAGTCAGGTTTCCTCTTTTGGGTCAAGTGACACTTAATTGAAGAGTTGGCTAGGTTAATTGTATGAATATTATTATTCCTAAGTCCTTTCTGTTAGGACCCTTGGCGGTCGGCTAGAGGGGGTGAATAACCCTTGCACAAATCAAAACCAAAAACCTTTCTCGGACAACTGACTTTATTAAAGAACACTTGCATAAGAAATGATAAAGAAATAAAAAAAGACAGAGGCACAGAAGTTTTTACTTGGTTACAGCCGGGGAGGTTGTTAATCCAAGGAAGTAGAGTGCACTAATATCTCCTTCAGGCGAAAAAGCCTCTTTACAGCAATGATCGCACAAAAAGATGAAGCTAAATGAAAACTAGAAGCGTACAAGTGTTGTTTCTCAAGATGCTTGCTGTTTTTAGTTTCTTGGACCAAGGCTGTATTTATTGCCTTGGTCGAGGCGCCTGGAAGGGTTCCATGCGCCTGGAGGGCGATAAAATTTTATCCCCTTCGCAACAGATCGCGGTCAAACATGATCCGGATAAAACTCCGTTCCGAGCACCCGGACCATGAAAGTCAACCACGTTGACTTTTTCCAGTCCGGGTCTTCCGCTCCAATTCCGCTTGCTTCGGTCTGGGTCTTTCGCTCCAGCTCCACTTGCTTGGGTGATTTCGGTCATCCGGAATAGGGCTCACCCGAACGGGTGAACCCAACTTCCGGCCTTCTCCTCGAGCAAGCTTCCGCTCCCGCTTTTCGTCCCTCTAAAATGTCGCGTGCCTCCTTCTCATCCGCCCGCGTACTCTTCCGCAACACCTCGTCCCTCAGATGCACCAAGCTCGTCGACTCTCTGTCATGTCGTCCTTCTCATTAGATATGTCTTTTGCTCGATGCTCTATGCTCCTAATTTCCTGTACACTTAGACACATGGTGAAACACAATACGACCTAACTTAACTTATTTAATCACATCAAAACAACCTTGGAGTACCAAACATCTCTCCCTTTTTTATGTGAGCAACCCAAGTTAAGTTAGGGTAAACTAACATAAAGTAAAAGCAATAAAAAGGTTAAACTACCTTCCCTAGACTTAATCTTCCCTTCTCCCCCTTTTATTACATAAAAAATGGGGTACACAAAAATCTAAGGTTTTTTTTTAAAAAAGGAAAGTTTTGAGTAAAAAAAAACTAATTTTCAATATTTTGAAGAACTTATCAAGTTTTTGAAAAACTCTGAAACTTTTGAAAATTATTTTGATAGCACTTAAAATAATTTTAGAAAAAATTTCTAAGTAAAAAAAATTGATATCACCAAAAAAAATATCAATAATTTCCTAAGTTAAACAAATTTGTAAAAACTAATTTCATAGAAATATTTTTTAAAAAAAAACTTTAATTCCTTTTTTTAAAAAAAAAATCTAAGTTAAAAAGACCAAAAAAAATTGAGTAACTATTTAAAATATTATTTAATTATAATTAAATACTTTATCAGTTAGTCAATTAAATATTTTACTTCATTAATCGACTTCCAGGCTATGACGAGGCACTAGACCTTTTTGGTTATTGGAACAACAACCACTTTCTAGATAAAACCTCTTAAGGAAATTCAAACATTTAATTTTCTCGCTGAAAGCGCTAAGTCTAATTAAAATTCAAGTTAGACAAGACTTTGGAAGTCAATATAGGTTCCAGCCAACTGGATTAATTAAAAAAAAATTTAGGAACATATTTCTTTAAAAATTTTCTAATTTGTCCCTTATGAAATCTAAAATGTCAGCTTAGTCTATTATGATTTTGAGTTCTAACATTGAAGCATGTATGATTTTTCAAGTTCTTTATTTCATTTTGTAAATTGTCATTTTTTAATTTTATTTTATCAAATTCGTTTAATAGACAAGATTTTGCCAGAATTAGTTTTAACTCTTTAATTTCTTTTTCTAGCTTGCAACAATTCTTTGATAAATATTTTATAAACTTAAAAGACTTATCAGGAGGAAGAGATCATACCTAACTTACCTTGTCGATCCTGTTATCCGTAGCTTCCCCTGAAGTGCTTCTTTCTTCCGATGTCGCTCCCCCTTCATCAATGCTTTCGATGCTCATTTCAGATAAGCTTGCTTCATTTTCATTGTCTTGATAGCTTGCCATTAACGTGAGTCTGGAGAAAGCCTCAATCTCTGATTCAGATGACGTTTCGTCCCACGTCGCCTTCAGGTTTTTATGTTTGTTCATTTGGGTGGGCTTCTTGTTCTTGCCTTTGTCCTTGTTCTTCAATTTAGGACAGTTGTCTTTAATGTGCCCTTCTTCATTGCAGTGGTAGCATCTAATTTTTCTTCTCTTTCTACCCTGCAGATGATTAGTTTTTCTAGATTTAAATAAAATTTTAAATTGATTTACCATCATCGTTGTTTCCTCGTCGTCGAAAGAAAATTCTGACTCTTATTTATCCATCTTCACCTTGAGGGCAATATTGTAATTTGACTCCTTCTTTAAATCTGCACATCTCGATTCATGGACTTTAAACATTGAAAATAACTCTTCTAAGGTAACATATTCTAAGTCCTTAGAGATATAGTAGGCATCTACTAATGATACCCATTTCGTATTTCTAGGGAAAGCATTAAGAGCGTACCTTAGCGAATCATGGTTGCTTACCTTTTCTCTAAGATTCGAAAGTTCGGTGATGAGCTCCTTAATCCTCGAGTGAAGGTGTGCAATGGTTTCGTCTTCTTCAAATCGAAGGTTGGTGAGCTGGTTGCGAAGTAAGTCTCGTCTCGCGAGTTTGGCTTCAAACGTCCCTTCGTGTAGCTCAAGGAACATCTCCCAAAGCTCCTTTGCTGAGTTGTAGGCGTCGATTCAGTTGACTTCTTGTGGCAGTAGGACACTCAGCAGATGGAACTCTGCTTTGTCGTTTGCCATGTAGTCGACCTGCTCCTTCTTCGTCCACTAGTATTCTTCCTTACCTTTAGGTGCTACAAAATCGAACTTCATTATTAAAAGTAATTCAAAATTGATTTTAAATAATACCCGCATTCTCTTTTTCGAGCTTGCGAACTCCCCCTTGAACTTCGGTCGGTATATGCTCGGTTCGGCCATTGATTCGGTGCTTTGATCAGCGGTTAGTCCTCTTGAAGCATCCTTGCTCTGATACCACTTGTTAGGGCCCTTGGTAGCCGACTAGAGGGGGGTGGATAGCCTCTGCACAAATCAAAACAAAAAACCTTTCTTGGACAATTAACTTAATTAAAGAACACTTGCATAAGAAATGATAAAGAAATAAAAAGACAGAGGCACAGAAGTTTTTACTTGGTTACAACAGGGGAGATTGTTAATCCAAGAAAGTAGAGCGCACTAATATCTCCTTCAGACGGAGAAGCTTCTTTACAGCAATAATCGCATAAAAAGATGAAGCTAAATGAAAACAAGAAACGTACAAGTATTGTTTCTCAAGATGCTTGTTGTTTTTAGCTTCTTGGACCATGGCTATATTTATAGCCTTGGTCGGAGCACCTGGAAGGGTTCCAGGCACCTGGAGGGGGATAAAATTTTATCCCCTTAGCAATAGATCGCGGTCAAATATGATCCGGATAAAACTCCATTTCGGGTGCTCGGAAGGGTTCCAAGCGCCCAGACCAGGAAAGTCAACCACGTTGACTTTTTCCAATCCGGACCTTCTGCTCTGGTTCCGCTTACTTCGGTCCGGGTATTCTACTCTGGCTCCACTAGCTTGGGTGATTTCGGTCATCTGGAATAGGGCTCACCCGAACCCAACTTCTGGCCTTCTCTTTGAGCAAGCCTCCGCTTTGGCTTCTCGTCTCTCAAAAACACCGCGCGCCTCCTTCTCATCTCTCGAAAACGCCGCACGCCTCTTTCTCGTCTGCCCGCGTACTCTTCCACAGCACCTCGCCCCTCAGATGCACCGAGCCCGTCGACTCTCTGTCGTGTCGTCCTTCTCGCTAGTTGCATCTTTTACTCGACGCCCTGTTCTCCTAAGTTCCTATACACTTAGACACATGATTAAACACAACATGACCTAACTTAACTTGTTTGATCACATCAAAATAACCTTGGAGTACCAATAATTTCAATTTTATTGTAGGGTCTTTGATATGTTTAATTAAGCATTCAGTGGATATAAACCTAACCTTAAATTCAAAGTCACACAATTGACTAACACTTAGTAGATTAAATTTGGAATTTTCAACAAGAAGTACTTTATTCATAATAAAATTAGATTCTAATTCAATGTTACCTATTCCAATTACCTTCAGTTTGCCATTGTTTCCAAAGGCAACTATTCCTAGCCTTTTGAAGGTCAACTTTGTGAACATTGTTTGATCCCCAGTCATGTGTCGGGAGCAACCACTGTCCAATATCTATTTAGATTCCTAAGAATTAGAAGAAATAAGCTTTTAGCTCAAGTGTGAATTTTTAATTTAATTTAATTTTTTCCTTATTCATCTCGTCAGTCTAAGTTTTCAAACAAAGGATTCTATGATTTTGTGAGATGAGTTAGGTAGAATTTTAGGGTTTGATTTGACTTGTGTTAGATTCAAGTTTAGCTTTGGGTTCAACAAACAAGCATTCTTTGGATAAACTTCTAAGCTCTGGTGAGTCACCTGGACATCCTTAGAGTAACCACGCCTTTGAGGTTTTCCAAATAGTCCTATCCACTAAACTTAATAACAAAACTTTGGTCTAACCAGCTAGGATTGGTAAGGGGTAGCTTCAGTTAGTTCCACTAAGCCAAATGCACCGAATCGAAGTCATATCTTCCTAGACATGTATAGACAGAGCTTCTCTAACTTACTATCATCCAAAACTTCTCCAGTACTATTTTTCAAGTTAAACTTTTGTCCCTTTTTAACCTAATCCTAAGTACCCAGCTAAGTAAACTATTATTTTGGAGGTGCCACCTAATTTGGAGCCTCCCCTAAATTATTGAACTTTTAGGTTCAGGTTTTAGGTTTATGTTGATTATTTTTGTAGTTATAATAAACTTGATGGTAATTTAAATTAGCCTTGTAATTATTTGATTTAAATTTATTTGAGTTTGTATTGTTTGACTTTATTTTATGATTTGATTTTATTTCATTCTTTAGTTTGGAATTTAGCTTTGAAGGTTTATTTTGGTTTGGTTTTGAATTAATAGGTTTAGTTAGATTTGGTTTTAGATAATGAATTTTTTTTAGGTACATAAAATTGATTGAGTCCTACTTGTGTGGATAGGCACGCTTTCGGAATCCAGGTTATAGTTTGTTTCTTATTTTGGCTTATGAGTGATATAAATATTTTTTTTTATTGAGCTGGACTTGTATCCAGCCCGGATTTATTGTATACAACTTTTTGGGTTTTAAGAATTAAATCCAAGTTTTGTGATCTAGTGGTGAAAGTTTCTAATAATCCTTTGAGTTTATTAATTTTATTTTTTAAATTTGTGTTTTCCTCCTCAAGTCTTATATGTTGATTTAGATTGTTATTTTTAATTTGTTCCTTGAGGCGTTGATTTTCCTCAAGAAGTGATTCATTTTATTTTTCATATTTAATTAATTTTTTGTTTAAACATGTAGTTATTCTAAAAATTTAGAGGTTAGGATAGAAAATACCTCGTTCTAACCTTCAAAAACGAGTGCGGACTCGTGACTTGATTCATATTCAGACTCATCATCTTGTTCCGACTCACTTTCTGATTCTAATTCCATTGCCATCAGTACAGGGCAGTTGTGATTCTTTTGATCTTCGTCATCCCAAGGCATCTTTTCTTCTTCCTGCATTTCAGTGTTAACTAATTTATTCATAGGTGAGTTTAGTTCAGTTAGCTTGGCATCGTTTGTTCCCTCTTGTAATTCTATGAGTTTGTCCCATAGCTCTTTAGCGTTCTCGAATGAGCCGACGTAGTTCAGTTCTTCTTTGGTAAGTCTACACTGGATGGTGTTCACTGCCTTCAAATCAATCTAGGCCTTTTTCTTGTCTTCCGAATTCCATCTTTCTGGATCAACTAGTACTTTTGTTGCCTCGTCTATAGGTGCACGATATCCTCATCGAATTGTGAACCATTGATCGATATCGGTCTTCAGGTACACCTCCATCTATTTCTTCCAATATGGGAAATCGTCACCGTTGAAGTGGGGAGGATGAACGGTGTTGTATCCCTCATTTTGACCCATGAATCTTGCACACAAAGAAGAAAAGGAAAAAAGTCTCAAAACTAGGTCTTAGATTAGTAGTGTGGGAGAAGAGAGAAAAATTATTAAGACTTGATTGGTGTTGCATTAATTCAGAGTAGTTTGTAATGAAAATTTTTATCCAAAGAGGTAATTATACCAGTTTGGATTATATCGAAAACCCCAAAAAAATGAAAGAGAAAGGAGAGAAATCAAGAAAAATCGCCCCTTGCCTGATTGGTGGTTGCACCAATTCATAGCGATACCTACTCTGATACCACTTGTAGGATCGGAAAGACACTAGAGGGCGATGAATAGCGATCGTTAAAAATTGATAGTAAATTAAAACAAGTACGCAGTCGAAGAATAAAAGAAGAAAAGAAAATAGAGAAGTCAAACGCTAATACAAGTTGGTTTTACTTGGTTCGGAGCCTTTGATGACTCCTATTCCAAGGCCCACACTCGACGAGTACTTTCATTAGGCAATTCACTAACAATTTGAATGACTACAAATTGAGTATAGGAACTATATATGAAAATTACTAACAATAAAGAAAGTGAGAAAATCTTGATCGCTGGTTGTCAAAGGAGCGTCACAGAGTCGCGGGAGCTTTTTCGGAGCACCGAGCAAGAGTGAAAGTCGTAGCAGTTGTTGTTCTGAAGCTTCTAGTCGAAGGACTTTAAATAGGTCCATTCCGGGTGCCTAGACCATGTGGCTTGGCCAATTGATGCTCTCCACATCGGCTTATGGATGATTTTTCGGGTTTTGGCACTGGGACCGACTTCGGCCTCCCGGACAAACTCCGGATGTCTGGATCACCCATGTGCCCACGACACCTGCTTGGGTGCGACTGCTCCGGACACCCGGATCCCTTCCGAGTGCCCGAACTCCTTTTCTTCAGCAGTTTCCTCCCTGCAAGAAAAGGTTAGTCCAGGCAATAGAAAAATATTTACCCTGTAACATAGAGTTAGCACAACATAATAAAATATGAGTAGTAATTAGATCCTATCTCCCTAAGATCAGGATCTAGTCAAGGTCTCAGCTTAGGTTTCCCAAATGGACCTTAGTTGGACCCACGCCTATAGTTCCCTCAACGGGGAACGGGTCCTCACTGGATCTCTCCTCCAGTTGCTTACCTTCACTTACCACTTGCAGTCACTTGACTTGCCTCTGACCCACCAGGTTTTCTCGCTAGTTGTCAGGTCCACAGACACAACTAGACTTTGGCCAGTTGTCAGGTCCCGTGGACCTAACCAGATTTCCCGCCAGATATCGGGCTCCACTGACCTATCTGAACTTCTCATCAGCTATCGGGTCTCGCGGACCTAGCTGGATTTGAGCCTGGTGTCAGGTCCTTTAGACTAATCAACTCCGACACACTTGGTAGAAGGTTAGACAAACAACACATCTAACTTTAACCTATTTGTCATACATCAAAACCAGATTATTAGTGCAACCTGCACCAACATGAATTTCCCTGCACAATATAAAATAGCAATACACCTTTCTTAAACAATCAGATTTTATCAATTACACACTTTAAACAAAATATAATGAAATAAAACAAGTACGAAACAAATGAATTTTTACTTGGTTGGCAATCAGAGGTTTGCTACTCCAAGTAATGTAAGCTCACTATCAAGATCTCCTTCTCAAACAAAATGTCAGAGGCAGAGAAGCCTCATATACGAAAATAATGTTCGAAAATGAAACACAGAAAAGATTTCGAAGTACAAAGTGTGTTGTTCGAAAAGGTGAAGACTAGGGTTCTTTTTATAGTACACTGGTCGAAAGCGACCGTTTGTTGACGTGGCACGATCCTAGCGCTCAAACCCTTTCTGGGCGTCCCTAGCGTGACAAATCTTATCATCATACAAACTGTAATGCAACGAGCATTGGATAAAATTTTATCCCACTTTGGGCGCCTGGAGCAGCTCCGGGTGCCAAGACCCTTGTAAATCTGATCCACAACGTCAAAGAGGTCTAGGCGCCTCATATAGCACTGAACTGGTCCGAGCGCCCGGAGTAGCTCTGGGCAAAAAAGCTTTAAGCGCCTAGACTAGAGTCAACTCAAAGTTAACTTTCTGTCCGAGCTTCTGCTTTGGCTCCACTCGCTTGGATGATCTTGGTCATCCGGAATATGGCTCACTCGAACCCTTTTTCCGGCCTTCTCTAGCAGTCTTCCCCTCCGGCTTCTCGTCCCTCAGAAACTCCGCACGGTTCCTTCTCATCCGCCAATGTAGTCTTCCACAGCACCTCATCCCTCGGACGCACCAAGTCCGTCGACTCTCTCCCGTGTCATCCTTCTCGCTAGCTACGTCTTTCGCTCGAGTTCCTGTGCTCCTAAGTTCCTACACACTTGCATACAAGGCATCAACAAACAACAGGACCTAATTTTGACTTAGTTGATCACATCAAAACTACCACGGAGTACTTACAATCTCTCCCTTTTTGATGTGAGCAATGCAAATTAAGTTAGGATAAATCAAAACAAATAACATTAAAATAACAGGTACATAATTTGTAATTAATAACATAAAAAAATCTACCATCCCCTACACTTAATCTCTAATTTTCCCCCTTTGATCACACTAAAAATAAGGGAAATCATAGAAGATAACTTTGAAAGATATCTGAAATAATTTCTAAAGAAAAAATTTACTAAGAATCATAAAAAAAAATTGAACTCGTAAATTTTGAAAATATGAACTTTTGCAATTTATAAACAGTTTTTGAAAAATATAATTTTAAAATTAGTTTTAATTGATTAAAAATTCTGAAATTTTTTTAAAAATTAAACAGACACATTCAAATCTATGATAAAATTTCACAAAAAATTAAAAATAATTTAAGCAGTAATAAATTATTTTCTATAGCAAGAGATAGTTTCTTAAAAAAATACTTAAAAATAGTTTTTCAACTCAAAAAATCTTGAAATAACTTATGAAAATGTAATAGAGCATGTATTTTTATAAAAAAAAAATAAATTTATAAAAAATGAACTTTCAAGAATTTTCAATATTAAAAATTATTATTTTTATAAAAAAATTCAGACAAAAGTTCAGTAATAGTAAAAAAATCTAAAAATAATTTCTTAGATAGAGAACCTAATAAATTTTCAAAGAAAAATAAAGTTTGCCAAAATAACTTTGCGAAATATTTTTAAATCAAAAAAATATAATTTTTATTAAAAAATTCATAAAAAATAATTCATTGGTCAAAAAATTATAAATTTTTTTCTACAGAGAATTAATGAACTTTTCTTTCTTGGAAAAATTAAGATAAAATTAATTTCAACAAGAAATTATACGACCTGATTTATTTGGACAATTCTAAGCAAAAATAATATTAAATAGAAATTAAAAATAAGACTTGCATAAAAATTTAATATAAGATGATTTTAGAACTCAATATAGGTTCCTACCTATTAGATTAATCAGAGATTTTTTTGAAATATATTTTGATGATAATTTTCTAATCTAACCCTTATTATATTTAAAATATCAATTAATTCCTTGATAATTTCTAAAAGTAGTAAAATTTGAACATGCAGAATTCTTGATATTTTCTATTTGTTCTTTTAGTTTTTCATTTTATATTTTGTCAAAATCTTCTAGTCGACGCGATTTTTCTAAAGTTCATTTTAGCTTTTTATTTTCCATTAATAATTTTTTTTGACATTTTCTAATTGATAGGATTTTTGGATAATATTTTAATAAACTTGTAAAGCTGGTCAGGATGTAGAGATCGTACCTGACTTATCTCGTCGATCCCTTTATCTGAAGCTCCCCCTGTAGTGTTGCTTCCTTCCGACGTTGCTCCCCCTTCATTAATGCTTTCGATGCTCGCATCGAATGAGCTTGCTTCATCATCTTCCTTGTGACTTGCCATCAGTGCAAGTCCGGTTTAGGCTTCACTCTCTGATTCTGATGACATTTTGTCCCATGTTACTTTTAGGTTCTTGTATTTTTTCTAAGCCGGTCTTTTATCCTTGTCCTTGCCCTTGTTCTTCAATTTTGGACAGTTGTCTTTGACATGCCCTTCTTCATTGTAATGATAACACCTCACTTTTCTTTTTCTTCTTTTAACCTGCACTTGATTGAACTTATTAGCTTTAAAAATCTTTTAAACTTCTTTACCATGAATGTCATTTCGTCATCATCGATGTTTTAGAGTCTGGTTCATCCATTTTTGCCTTTAATGCAACATTTTACTTTGCTCCTTCTTTAGATCTGCACATTTAGACTCATGAATTTCAAATGTAGAAAATAGTTCTTCTAAATTACTTACCTCTAAATCTCTAGAGATGTAATATGCATCTACTAGAGTTGACTATTCAGGTGTTTGAGAAAAGGCGTTAAGCGCATATCTTAGCGAATCTCTGTTGGTTACCTTTTCTCCGAGATTCGTGAGTTCGGTGACCAGCTCTTTTAGCTTAGCGTGCAATTGAGGAATTGTTTCACCTTCCTTTAGTCATAGATTTGTCAATTAATTCCGAAGAAGATCTCTTCTTGCAAGCTTGGCTTCGGAGGATCCTTCGTGAAACTCCAAGAATTTTTTCTAGAGGTCTTTTGCAGACTTATAGACTCTGACTCTATTTACCTCTTATGGTGGCAGTGCACTTAGCAGATGGAATTCTGCTTTCCCGTTGACCAAAAACTTGACTTGGAGGTCAAAGTCAAGGAGGTCAATGCCAAAGGACCAATGGGCTCACCCTCCAAAAGGGGGTTGAGCAGAGCTCTACGGCAATGGCCGATCTGGTGTAAAGCTTTCGACCGGCAAAGGGCTAGTCCAAGCAGAACACCCCTATATCCAAGATCATGAGGCGCTCGTCACGGAGCATAGGACCGTTGGAATGACCGGAGCGTTAGTCCGGTTGGATGATAACAAGCTACTATACCCAGTCACCACAAGGAAGAACAGTAGAGGCCGATCGATTGACGGAGTCCCAGCCGATCGGTCACCCCACTCGGCTGAATAATAGGATCATCATCGTATCTCTCGATATTCTTTTGGAAGATAGTGTCGCTGACACGTGGCATGACTAATAGGCGGATCGTATGATGGAAGCTTCTACTGGCTTGTCAGGGATATACATGCCTTGTTAAGGTATAGTGTCAGAGGCACTCTCCTGACAAGTCCTTTTATAGGACAAATTGGAGAACGTGTCCACGACCACATGGAGAACGTGCCCACACCTCGAGGAGCATGCACGTCGCCCACTAGGACACTATATAAAGGGAGTTTATATACCGATAGAGGTACGCATTATTCACTATTCATGCCTATGCCTACTGTTGCTCCGTCTTTTTTCTTCTTTCCCATGATCGACTTGAGCGTCGAAGGGCCAATGTTGGGGACCTCTTCCCTGGCTCGACACTAACGTTTCTTATGTTGTAGAGCAGAGCAGAGTCTATATCTAGTCAACGTAGTAGTCACATCCCTAGCTTGCCATCTCCATGATTTTCGAATAGGATCATATTGGCGACATCTGTGGGAACGTAGCCTGCATTCGATATGTGAAGATGGAGGATGCTGGATGACTCACCACAATGACTTTAACAAAGGAGAAGCTGAATATGCTGATACAAGCCCGAGCGACAAAAATTAGTGGAGCAACAACAGCAACAAGCGCTGGCTGAGCGCTAGGTACAGGAGCCCGCAGCCTCAGCAGCGGGTTATCATGCCAGATATGGAGACCGAGCCGAGCATGTACCCATTCGGGTACAGAGTAAGAAGCTGATCGAGACATACAGAGACGCGCTTAATCCGTCGATTCCCTTCCATCGGGCACTGCTCTACACTCCATTAAAGGAGCTTGACCGAGCGAATAAGGAACAAGGATCCTCCTCGGACAACACGCTCGTTCGGGATGCATGTAAAGGAAAAACACCAAGAAATGATGATTTACCTGAGCGGATCAATCAACAGTTCTCTCAGGGGATCTTGGACGACCCCCTGCCAAAACACTACACCCCATTGACGATTGGGGAATACAACGGAACGACCAATCTGGACGACCACCTAGCTAAGTTCAACAATGCGACCACGCTCCATCAGTACACTAATAGAGTAAAGTGTCGGGTCTTTTCTCACCACCCTTTCCAGATCAACACAATGCTGGTTCAAACGCCTGCCAGTCGGATCAATTCACAGGTTTAAGGATTTTCGAGCGATGTTCTTACACCACTTCGCTAGCAGCTGTCGCTACAAGAAGACGAGCATTAATCTATTCATGTTGAAGCAAGGGTCCAAAGAGGCATTGAGGGCCTACATCATATGCTTCAACCAGGTGACCATGAATATTCTATCGGTCTCCTCTGAAATATTGGAGAACGCCTTCGCCCAAGGGCTCACCGAAGGAGAGTTCTTCCGTTCACTTATCCGAAAGCCGTCGAAGGACTTTGACCACATGCTCAAGAGGGTCACGAAGTACATAAATGTGGAAGAGGCCTAAGCGGTATGAAGGAAGGAAGCACCTGCCGAGCATGCTGCTCCCGCGGAACGACGACCGACCACCAACCATCACACCACACTAAGAGAGGAGACTGACGTCACACCGTTTCATCTGGTCTATGGAGGAGAAGCAATGGTTCCAATGGAGGTTTGAGTAGAGCCCGATCGGGTGTAGCTCTACGACGAGGGGAACGCCGAGTAGAAACTCATGGAGCTCGACTTGGTGGACGAAGCTCAGGATAAAGTCATCGTTCGGCTGATGGCATACAGGCAACGACTGAAGTAAAATTATAACCAGAGGGTGATCCCAAGATCATTCCAGGTCGATGACCTAGTATGGAAAAAAATAAAGTTGGTTAGCAATGCCACCAGGTTGAAAGCTCCCTGGGGAGGACCTTTCAAAATCGTTTAAAAGCTCTGCTTGGGAGTCTACTACCTACAGGATGAAGACAGCAGAAGGCTCGAGCGGCCCTTGAGTGCAAACCATCTCTGGCCCTATAGGTTAGGTGAGAGGTGCGTGGTTAAATCCAGATATACTTGTATAAGTGTGTGTCTTGTGATGTAGGAAGACAATGAATAAAAATCCCAAGTATTTTAGACTCTTGTATCGATCAACCAAGTTAAAAGTCGAGCGATGACTACAACATTAGTCTTCGTCAACAGTCCAGCGACGATTATAAACTATAGTCTTCGTTAACAGTTGAGCGACGACTATAAACCTTAGTCTTCTTCAACAGTCGAGCGACGACTATACACCCTAGTCTTCATCAACAGTCGAGTGACAACTATAAACCCTAGTTTTTGTCAAGAGTCGAGCGGTAATTATAAACCCTATTCTTCGACTATAAACCCAAGTCTACGCATCAATAGCCAAGCGGTGCCTATAAACTCAAGTTTACTACGAATAACAACTGAGCGGCGGCTCTAAAATTGAGTCAGCAATGAAAAAACCCGAGCGGCTTCCATAAAGCCCAAAAGTAAAGTTTACAGGTCGAGTAGTGACCAAAGTAGAGACACATCGCTAAGATATAGTCGTCTGACTTATGCTGGAATGAGCATTCGGGCATCTCTCAGACTAGTTACACTAACGATCAGGGAAGCAGTGAATTATACTTGGAGAAATTTCACAAAACGTTAAGTAGTATACGACCCACTTGAGCCGAACGACAAGGCATGAAGGGATGTTTGCAAAAATTTAACAAAGTAAAGGAACGCCGAATAGCAGGGCGTGAAGGAGTGTTTTTAAAATCTAGTGAAGTGAGGAGACGCCGAACAACGATGCATAAGGGAACACTTGTGGAAAACTAAAGAAAGATGCGCCGAACGAGCAGTTATGCATTGACACTTAGGAATTTTTTAAAAGGCATCAGAAGATAGTACAAAAAGAAGGCCTGCAAAGCAGAGAGGGGGATCACTCAAGATAATCCAACACGTCATCTGGCAGTGACTCGGTCAACTTCTCTTGATTGATGATCTTGTTGATCACTATGGAAGGGAGATATCCGCCATCCTTCAATTGATCGAGGGTCCTATCGATGCTGAAGTTGAAGAGGCAGAGCACGCGGTCCGTGAACCAGTCATTGAAGGCGTCCAAGAGGAGATAATCCTGCTTGCAGACTTCAAAGTGACCGGGCTCTACATCTTGATAAATTTGTAAGGCTGATCAGGACACCTCCAATTCAGCCTTCAGCGAGGCCAAGTTAGCATCCTTGGTGGCGAGCTGGACCTTTGCTGCGGCTTGCTTTGCTGATCGACTTTCCCGCTCAATACTTAGCACAGTCTCAGCCTCCTTCAAATTCTGAGCCAAGACCCAGGCCTCCTTATTTTTGATATCTAGGTCCTCAATGGTTCGGAGCTTCCGGGCGTTAGCAGAGTTGATCTTTGACTCAAAAGAGATGGCCTGCTTATTGAGCCTTACCAGTTGCAAAGCCTACTCGACACTCTTGCTCCTCTTCGCTTGTAGTAGCTTGGAGCTCTTCTGCAGATCAGCCTTAAGTTGGCCCGCCTCGGTAGTCAGTTGCTCTAAATGTGCCTGAGCAGCCTCTGATTGCTCGGTTAGAGACTCAGAGCGCGCAACTATTGGACTTCATGCTCCAGAAGGTTAGCCTTTGGCATATGGCCAAGCTCTCGACCCAGTACTACAGTGGCAATAAGTTAGTACGTGCGGAGTGGATAATAAGCAAGTAACTATAAAGACAATATATATACCCCCAGTAGCCATTTATGTATGACTATTCGCAAGCTCCACTTGTGAGATGACTGTCGCGCGAGCTCTGGCATCGGCCCATACCTATGCAAGCGATCCTTGAATCCGAATATGGTACTCGAGGTACGGGACACGGCGTCGTCCGGAAGGCGCCATTCATCAGTCGACAAGTGGATGATGGCGGTTATTTGCCGCTGGCCGCTTGGACCAAAAGGCTCAGAAGTCGCTTTGCCCGTGGACTTGAACACCGGGGATGACTGAATGATGGACACTTGTGCTGCTAGCGAGGAGTGTGGCGGCATGAACGCGATGGGCGGTGCACAGATAGTCCCCAACGGTAGCCCAGATAGAGAAGACATTCGGTCGGATAACACGAATGTAGGGATTGGGATGCCCGCTAGCTTGGGAAAGGTGAGTGATGAAGTTTCACCCCGCTTGGAGGAGAGGCGTGAATCGGTACGTGCAGGGGTCTGCAAGGCGAAAGTGGCTGATCGAGAAGAAGCTTCCCTGCGATGCCTCTTGCGTCATATTAGAGTCTCGCTTGATGTGGCCGACTCTGAGGGCACCGTGATCGGCAACATGGAAGGCTGTTCGGGAGGTAGGTCTGCTGTCACGCCCCAGAGGAGTCCCTGTCCGAAGAAATTTCGGCAGCATCTCCCCTGTACGGCGGACAATCTGAAACTTCTACATAACCCATATACCTCAGCCACAGGCGGCTGGAATAATAACAATAAATAAAAAACAATCACCACGCAGTTAATAATAGTAATCACAATACTACACTGACTCGAAATCCACCCTACTCCACTACACTCGTAAAACTCAAATCCGACGAAACTCACCTCTTCTGCCGTCCAGGCAGGCATGTAGTAAAAACATATCGAATAGAACATCCATCAATATTAAAAGAAAACATACGATGTCCAAGTATCCAAATAACCAAGTACACACATAAGCAAATAAAAAACCAAACCAAATGGTAAATAAATCCTCGAGGTCTGCAGGGATCTAGCACTACGTGCAGTGAGGACTAGCGACTGGAACTCCCTCCGGACAACATCAACCTGAAAATAACAACAATGGAGGCGGGGTGAGTCCAACACTCAGCAGGTACAATTGATATACAAAGTAGGGAAATAACACCTAGCACTAATCATGCGTACAGTCTCTTGATAAGAAAGATAAAAATACATCTGAAGTAAACAGAAGAATACTGTACCAACCAGGTCCTGAGTATAAGGTCAAACAGTCCGAGGGATAAGGAAATCCTGTATGCATGTCAAACATAGGTATCCAAACAATATGTAGCATATAAATGCAGCAAACACAAGCACAAGAAATAAATGCATCATGCATATGATGCCCATGATGCGTCCTGGTCACCCCTGACGCCAGTCGATCATCTCACACAATAGTGAGGCCGAGTGGGTAGGGCTGTGACAACCGTGCACTCTGTCGTCACTACTCCTGATGAGTGACCGAGTGGACGGGATGCTGTCGGAGTACACCTATCCTCCTACCCCAAATCATAAATGGGGGAGCGTAATGCTCTCAACTCCCGGTACACAGTGACGGGGAGGAATCCCTGCCGGATAACACGTTGTGTCACACTACCCATGAGCGGACCAACGGTGCCTAACAGAGTCCCTGCTGCAACACACTCTGCCTGAATCGACCACTAACCCATGAGTGGTGGTGTGTGCAGATCCATGTAACTGGCGATGTGCTCAACAATAATGGAGCGGACTATCGCACAGCATGCAATCATGCAAATGGTGCATGACAATAACCATAAAAACATACTGACCAAATCCATATATATAGAAAAGTGCACCCTAGGTCAACGAATCATATCGAATCAAAGGTACACAGAAGGTATAAAAACCTAGGTCCTGAACATGGTGAAGCATGGTATATCACTACCCCCTATAAGCATGTATAAACAAATAAAGTATACATGGGATGTAAATCAAGCAATCAATCAATCATGTATCAGATAATGGGTAGTGACTAACCGAAAGAAATAAAGGACATAATTAATGCAACTTCTTAAATTCACTACTATGTATATCAAATGGCATAAGTCAAAAGTACCCGCCTCCAATAGGAAAAGTCCAATCAGTCCAAATCCGACGCCGAGATACTCGTCTCGCGTCTAGGTCCTGTATATCAAATAGATAATGTATTTAGCTATATAGCTAAATAAAAATCTCCAAACCTATTTAATATTCTTATCTATTCCTTAATTCAACACATATACCTAGGTTAACATTAGTTATTAACCTATCTATCAACCATCGACAAATGATCAAAACCCAATACCTTACCTCAATTCACAACCATTCTTGTTGCCAATGAAGGGTTGTTTGCTGCTGTAATTCAAGGTAAGCATCTGTTAGAACAAAGTGAGCCAATCCGCTGTGATTCCGGGTCGAAGTGCGATCAAGCAACAACACCCAAACATAAATCAAGCCCAAATTCACAGCTAGATACAATACTTACCTCTAATATCGCCAATCTGTTGTATCAAGGATCTGAAAAAAAAAAACAAAAGATACAGATATAATGATATGATCTATAGTAGCTATAGAACAAGAACAGAACACTAGATCACGATCTAAACCCTCACCTTTCTGTCACAATACCGTATCACCAATGCTCTGAGGAGGAAGCAATGCTCAGAGCTAGGGCACGCAAGGTGAAACTTGGGCTCGGCTCTTGGCTCCTATCTGAAGCCAACTCAAACAGAAGTGGCAGTAGCGCTGGGCCGTACCTGCAGCCGGAAAAGAGGCCTCGGCAGAATTCTGGCACGACTCGAGAAGAAGGAATAAGAGTCGATCGGCCCCGAACAGTGAAGGTGTCGGAAAGCAAGGAGTTGGCTAGGGCACAGATAAACCTCGGCCGGCAAGATGGCGTTGGGCACTAGAGTTCGGCTTCAGTGCTAGAGCACGGGTGAGTAGTTGGCGTCGCTGCAGGGAAGAGGGATCGGGAGGCAGAGGCTAGGGCACCGGCGATCGGAGTAAACACCGGCAGTGAAACTAGGCATAGGAGCAGTCGGCGGTGTGCTCGACTAGGGCAGAGGATGGGTCGCCAGCGTCGGCACCTAGGGCTCGGCACTGCTCGGCGTCGGGAGAAGGAGAAGATGTAAGAGGAGAGGAGGAAACCGAGAAGAGGAAGTGGAGGAAACCGCCGTGAGCGCCGGTTAGGGCTCGGCGTCGGAAATGGCTCGGGCGTGCAGAGGTTTTCGGCGAGGAGGAGAGGAAGTAAAGAAAATAAAGAAAAAGCAAAATAAATAAAGAAAAGGAATTTAGAAATTCAACTTTTCCTCATTTAATTGGGGAAGCCTAAACAAGCTTTCCCGGAACCCAAATTTTATCCCCCGTTAACTCGCCCATACAAGCTCCGAAAAATTCCCGTAAAATTCCGTAAAATTCCCTTATTAATATTTGCCTATTTTCGGTATTTTACATCTGCTGTAGCAGTCACGGCTTCGCTAGCCACTGTCTGACTCACTCCATCGTCGCTGGCCAGCACATTTGTCTCTCCAACATCATCGAGCGGATTGTCCGAATGGTTGACCGACGCTAGGCCACAACTCTCTAGCTCGGCCACGCCCGTAGCATGATCTCGACATCCGGAAGCCTGTTCTTGCCGGCCAGACGTGCACTTAATATGATTTAGGCTGCATAAAAGGAAGAAAAATCAGTTTGATTCAAAGTTAAAGAGAAGAAAGAGCATACCTAGGCTGGACGGAAGCCGCGTTCAGATCAAGCTTAATTCGAAAATATATAAGACGCTTTCCAACAGTAACTGGTGGATATGATACTTCTGACTGGCCAAGGCGGAAGCTAATTAGAGATAGTCCAAGCAGCTTAAGTATCTCCTGAGAGATGGAGGTGTCATCACTTCCATCTGCCAACTGGTCGGGAAGTCTAGCCGAACGGGAAAACGGACGAAAAAATAATATTCCCTTCAATGCTTATTGGAGGTCGGCATTTTATCAAAGAATACTAAGTCTACTCGGGCTTGGAATAAAAAGGTGTCGGACTCGGATAACTTAGGATAATAAAAGTAATGGAAGACTCGAGGCACTAAGGGATGCCGTACAGATGAAATAACACGATAACCCCACACAGCAACCTAAACAAGTTCGACACTAGTTGATGTAGAGAGATGTGGAAATATTTACTGATGGCGGAAAAGGAAGGATGAATCAGAAATTGAAGACTGGTGAAAAATTGGTCCTTAAAAAAGAGAAGCAAGTCGGTGGGAGGTTTGTGTGGCCGGTCGTAGGCAAAAGGAATGACAATTTGATAATCATAGAAAAAATGGTATGTGGATTTCAGCTGGTCCATCTCCTCCCCGTTAAACTTGGATTTGGTGGAAGTGTACCAAAGCCCGGGAATAGACACGGGCAGTTGCGGAGAACCAACCATCGAAAACAAGGAAAGCGAGAAGGGGTAAAGCATGGATTCAACTAAAGGAAGGAAGAAGAACCTTACTGAGAAAGGTTGTCGGCGAAGATGAGGAGAAGAAGTGTCGCAGAGAGTGCTCAAAGACGAAAGCGCAAGGCAATGACAACGACAAGCAAATGAAGGTTTATAAACCTCACGATCGATTGCCCAAAACCATCCGATCAAGGGTTGTATAAAACTAGGATGAAATCTGATCGTGAAATTTGAAAAGGCGCCTGTCACATCACTAGCAGATATCTTCCTATCACGTCAAACGTGCGATGACAGAAGGTAGGACACATGACAGTCGACCACGAGAGAGCATTAATGAGACTTAATTAAAAGACATGGCCGCATGCTCGGCCATAATAATCAAAGATTTGCATAGTTTTCTAGAAATTTAGATGATGTCAGCCACTATGAACTAGCGCTCGTCCGAGAAAGTGTAGAGAAATGGAAAAATTCACTAAGTGCTGGCATCAATGATCTCGATCGGCACAAATATCTTACTATGGTATAGCTGAGTGGCCGATCTACCACCAGGCTTATGAGGAGCTCGGGACAGAAAGAGGAATGATCGGTCGACGAATTAGATTTCTGAGTCGACGATAGAACTTCGATGCTCAGTATATCCGAATGGCACTTGGGCTCAAGTTAATAAACTAACGTTGAACAACGATTAGAAGATATGAGCTGACCGACATCCAAAGCACAGACAATGTCCAATCGGGGGAGGTCACCCGATGCAGTGCTCGTCTAGTCAGTCAGACTTGCAGCATCCTTCGACTACACTTGAGGGGAAGGCTTGTGTTGCGGTGATAAAGAGGGGTCCATTAAGTGTGGGTCAAAGGATGGAGATAGCAGCTGACATAGAGGTCAAAGTTAAAGAGGTCGATGCCAAAGGATCAAATGGGCTCACCCTCCAAAAGGGGGTTGAGCGGAGCTCTACGACAATGGCCGATTGGTCATAAAGCTTCCGACCAGCAAAGTATTAGTCCAAGCAGAATGCCCATACATCCAAGATCATGAGGCGCTTGTCATGGAGCAGAGGACCATTGGGACGACCTGAGCGTTAGTCTAGTTGGGCAATAACAAGCTACTATACCCAATCACCATAAGGAAGAACAGTAGAAGCCGACCGATCGACAAAGTCCTAGCCGATCGATCACCCGCTCAGCCGAATAATAGGATCATTGTCGTATTTCTCGATGTCCTTTTGGGAGATAGTGCCACTGACACATGACATGACCAATAGACGGATCGTACGACAGAAGCTTCTACTATCTTGTCAGAGATATGCATGCCCTGTTAAGGTATGATATTAAAGGCACTCTCCTGACAGGTCCTTTCATAGAACAAATTGGAGAACATGCCCACAACCACATGAAGAACGCGCTTATGTCTTGAGGAGTGTGCACGCCGCCTACCAGGGCACTATATAAAGGGGGTCTATATATTGGTAGAAGTACGCGTTATTCACTATTTACGCCTATGCCTACTGTTGCTTCGTCTTTTTTCCTCTTTCCGGTGACCGACTTGAGCATCGGAGGACCAACGCTGGGATCCCTTTTCTAACTCGACACTCACGTTTCTTATGTTGCAGAGCGAAGTGAAGTCTACATCTAGTCAACACAATAGCCACATCCCTAATTTATTATCTCTATAATTTTTGGACAGGATAAGAGGTAATCTTTCATCTCAATAAAAGGAATCTAGGTTATTATATCTTTAGAGTGATTGCCGATAATTCATAATCACTTGAGTAGAGTAATACCATTTTAATAAAAGAAGAGTACTGACCTTCACCTTAATTGAAAATGATGATACTAAGAAATATACATCTATTATCTAAAGGAGTATCTTGATAATCAACCGGGGTGTGTAGAGAGTTTAAATAAGATAAGGATCATGTTACCATAAAATTCTATCGATTTGAATCGTCAATTTATCATCGATTATTTGTTGATTCATGGTCGAGCTAACTAATTAGGCTCAACTATTAGATTAACACTGTCAATCAATCTAAACAATATATTTTTTTAAAAATATAGTGACCTTATAAAGTGTGATGTAGTGATAAAATAAGAGTAATAAGAGGGTTTAAATTCCAAATGAATGACTATTTATTGTGGATAAGCTCAGGGAAGACCGGCTAACTTTAAAATTATTCGAATGAAGTTCACCTTAGATTATAAAAGAAATAGTATTTTATTAAAAAAACTAGTCGAGATTATAAAATAACCTTATGCTTTACTTCTTTTATATAATTTAAGGATGAATTATAAAACATAACCCTAAAAGAAAATTAAAATACAGTGCTCCTTTAATGGGCAGGGTCCTTTTAATTTTTGCCGATGTTATTTGGAATATTGTCTCATTGACGCTGTTGTACATGCAGTCCCTATTATAACGAGGCTTTTAATGGGAATAAAACGAGGCGACCGAAGCTAGAGATGCACGAGAGACACCCTCGCTCTCATTGCTCTTCCTCCCGTAGCCCGTAGGTCGTAGTGACTTTTTTTGTACCCTCGCCGGAGTCTTGAACCACCAATTTTATTCCCTTCCATTTCCCTTCTCATCCCATCGCCGGCGCAGCTCCCCCATCCGTGACGCTTTCCTTAACAACCTCTCCTCTGGCTTATCTCATGGCCGCAGGCGCCGCCGATCCCTCTTCCCCCTCCACCTCCCCCCGTTCCTCACAGGCCACCCTCCACCCCGGGCCTCAAGTCAACGGGGCGGAGACCGGGGCTCCTCCCTCCGGTGTCCCGCCTTCCCCTTCCTCCCCGTTGCCGGTCGTCGCGATCCCCGACCTGGAGATCTCAGATCGATCCCCTCATGAGGCGTCTCCAGAAGATGCGTCTAGGACTCCATCGGACGCCGCCCAAGGTAAGAAGCAGGCTTGGATGCGACCGCCCAATGTGTCGGCGAAGGGGGGCGCCGCCGTGATTGGAGGAGCCGCGTCTTGGCCCGCTCTCTCGGAGTCCGCTAAACCCTCCCCCAAATCATCCTCGTCCGATGCCCTGAAATCCCTTTCTGATGCACCGCTTTCTGCGCCGGCGGTGAGATTTTCCTGATTTTGGTCGAATTGCATAGGTTTCTAATGACATCGATCTGAGCACCTGTGCGTGCTACTCTGGTAATCTATTTTATGGTTCTCTATTCTGCTTAGGGCTCTGCGACGTCTACTTCTTCGCCAAAACCCAACTCTAATCCTTCTCTACTCCGGAACCATGCGACTCCTGCCCGTCAGAAATCAATGAAACGTGGCGGAGGCAGTCATATTAGTAGCAGTGGCACAGCTGCTGATGGCGGGATGTTACTGTCTTCACCACCACCTACTTCGTCACCTATGGCAAATTCGGAGAAGCATCAACCTTCAGAAGTCACACTCTCACCTCGAGATCAAATTCCTAGAAAAACCACTAATTGGGACCGTGGAAACACCACGGGCGGGTCTGGGTCACATGCCGATGATGGTGGCGACCGTAGAAGCTATGGTGGTAACCGGAGGTGGAACAATGGTGGGGGTGCTGGTTCTCACAACAACTATAGTAACCACCGTGATGTTGAGCGTGGAGCCTATGATGGATATCGTCGCAATGCAGGTGCCTCAGACGTTCGCATGCAGCCGCGGAATACCAGGCTCATCAGGCCGCCTACACCCGTGTCACCTCCTTTCCTTGGCCATCATCCTCCTCAGCCGGGGCCTTTTGAGAATCCAATGGTCTTTCCTGGTAAGTGATCTGATCTGAATCTTTGATATGCTGTTCTCCTTGATAGTTCCGGTATGGTTCACCTATCATGGCGATGATTTTAATCTGCCTTCAGATGTACCTTCTCCTATCTTTTATATTGCTACTCAGACACCTCCTGGAGGTGTGCCCTTCGTACCTCATCCAGCAGTGCCTCATCAAATGTTTATTCCTGCTATTGATCCACAACGTGCCAATTTATTGAAGCAGATAGATTACTATTTCAGGTGAACATCCCTTTTTCTATTTGATTCTGGTTTTTGAAATAATTTAAGGTGTGTTTGAATTCATAGCAATTGCTTTGCTATCCTCCAGTGCAGAAAACTTGTGCAGAGATGTTTATCTGAGGCAGAACATGGATGAACAAGGATGGGTTCCAGTGTTTTTGATCGCTGGTTTTAATAGAGTGAGTAACCTATAACTGCCTACCTTTTAGTTTTCCTGTAATCAGTTCATGTTCATGCCATGTATCCTAACTCTAGCTATATGTCACCTTTGTTGTGTATGGTGCTACATGAACTGTTATCTGCATATTTAACATAAACTTATTCTACACTTTCCCTCTCAATTATTGAAGAGCAGGTAATTTTTTTTCTGTATAAATGTCATAAATGCCATAAATCTCCTATTTAATAGGGTGCAGTTCTATTTCCTTAGTTATCAATTAATTCAGTGCATTTTTGTTTCTTTTCTCGTTTGGAATTTTGAACGGTACTATGTTTCATCAGTTGTATTTTACATAATTTGTTATTATAAAATCAATGCATATGTTTAAAATAAATAATGTAGAATCATTCTCTATTGTATATTTATCTTTAAAATTTTTAGAGGAAGTATTGATATAACAACTAAAAATTATGAGTCTACTATTTGGGGTTGCCTAATTATATCTATATCTATATCTATATCTATATTCTATTATTGAACTATATAAAACTATATTGTTAGAAATATCCAAAATTTTTGAATCATTTTAATTATGTTAAGTAGTGGTTCTTTACTCCTTTCATCTCGAACACATTCAACTTCTCTGGCTACAAAATGTATTACATTTTACATAACTTAATTGCTTCTTTTGTCTCTCAATTTATCACCTGTTATTGATGCACCTAATTGCTATTGAATAATAGTAAATTTACCTCTTATAACAAGCTTAAATATTTATCTTACGTCTTGTTTGGTAAGTGAAATCTTTACTATATTTAGTTTCTCTCTGAAAATCATGTTTAAAATGTATATTATTACAACATCATCAATAAATCTAACATACATCAAGAAGATTTAATATGATTATTAATTTATTTATTCATTCTCAGCAAAATTTAATAGTTTTAAATGCTCAGATTCAATTATATGGATATCTCCATCCATTGAACACTGTGTGAGACTACATCATTAGCAATACATATATCTCTTAAGATTACTTTTAGTTAGATACTTAGAGTAACTGGAGTTGTTTGGTCTCATGCCATCCCTTGCAAGTTCAAGTATAATCAATTCAACTTATCTAAGTATAAAATCTTTGAATTGCCTTATGACATCTTAACAATAATTTTAAAACTACTAGTACATAGACATGTTTATCACATCAGTATAGTTACTAATTTTTTTAAACACTTGCTATAGTTATCTTAATTAATACATTTTTCTTAATTAATAAAAATCATAGGGGAATAATTCTTTTTCTCTTTTCTTTTCATTAGTTATCTTATTAAATAATTAATAATGTAATCAGTCTTCCAAGCACAGGATCAATTTAATTCAGATTCTGTATTCCATCTCTTATTTTTATCTGAAGCACTATTTCCTAAAGTTTCATAATGACTCATCAGCTTATTTAACTAAAAGCACTATGTCTAAAAACTTTGACAAATGACTTAGTCAAATTATACCTTAATATTCTAAACTCTTTCAAATTTGGAAAACAATTCAACCTCTCCCTTTGTCTAATAGTCTAATGCACTTTCTTGTACCACCAACTGTAGATATATTACACGTCTACTTTTGGCAAAGAATTGACATATTCCTAATCTTTTGTATCTTTAAAATCCACATGACATCAATTTTTTCAATCTCTTCTTCCAAATATCCTCTTCATACTTTTGAAAAGCCTTACATTAATTCCTTAAAATTGCATCTTTTACTCCTGGATAACTAGAAATGATTATTTTCGTACAGTTTCTAAGGTCTACATCTGGCACCATTAATTGGTTTTGATTAGTTAAGCATTCCCCAAATATGTTCTTATAGGTTTACCTTTGTGGTCAGTTAAAATCCTATTGAACTGATGTCTTTTATTCTTAAATAGGAGTTGAATGCCCATTTTTAAAATGAGAAACAATAAGATATATCAAAATCCAAATTCCTACTACTTTATTTCTTTCCAATTAAATTTCTTTCTAGTAAATGTTTTTGATCATAATATGCGATGAATAGTTTCATTTATGGTTTCTGGAATTCTATCTGATTTGATGATGCAATCCTACTTGTAGTACTAACAACAAATTGTGTTAGTCCTTAGTATTGAAGAGCGATTTCATGGATCTTTTATCTCAATTGAACTCCATGCAAGATTATATCACTAGTCATATGTAATCTAATAATAATATAGTTTTATCTGTTCTTCGCTACCTATCATGCATTCAAATCTAACGGATTCAACTTGTGTCATTATAGTTTTTACTAGTCATCTTTGAACATGATATATCATTTTAGTCCATTCTTTTCTCATTTTATTGTTAAATGAATCTATATTTTTTTGATTGGTCATCTTTTGGATTAGTAATATTCTTTATTATCTTGTAATCTCACACTAACATGCATAAATTAGCATTCTCATATTTGACATTTTGTTCTTGTTGTTTCCAACTACCTAATGTTTTGACCAAAACAACTGTCTTGTCTTACCATTAGCACATAAGATTTGTTTTGCTAAGAGACACGACAATCACACAAGATTCCAAAACTTCTTTTATTCCAACCATTCATTCTTTATATTATAATGATATCTTTATCAATATCAAATAGATCCAATATATTATTATTTTTTACTTGTTGAAATTTCTTGGCCATCCATTTTAATTATTTCTCACTTCTTTTAGTATTGTTGAAATTACATTTTTATTTAATTTTGGTGCTACTTAAAATCTATAGTTCATTGACATAATTGACACAATGATATAGAATAGATAAGATGTGCCTAGTAGTATCAAATTTTGATAATTTTTTGATTGTGCCTCTTGACATGATATGACATGATATGAGGTTTTACACCGTGATGCCACTTTCATTATTAACATTGATACTAAAGCCTGTTTGGAAATTGTGTTGTGCTTAGACATGATTGAGTAATCTCTCCCATGTCTCCTGTCCCAATGAATATCATATTATATTACACTCAACAGACTTTCATACACATCAAAGCATACAACTACAACCACAACACCCAAATTCTTTATTTCACTAAGTAGAGTCAGCTATATTGGGCTCAATCCCTTACTATATCCTCATCCTGATTTGTCGTTGCTAACCAAGTCTTCTTTAGTCACCCTATTCCTCTATTTGTCATGATCTCATATTTCCTAATTGGGATATTTATTGGACGTCTACGTAAGTGCCTGAACCATCTTAAATGTTTCTCTTAGAATTTTTCCTTAATAGGGAAACCTCGACAATTATACCTTCACTATTTTGTTGATTTAGGTATTGTGATTTTGTCATTTACTTTTAATTTTAATCTAATTGACTATCTGATTCTTATAACCTTATTTTGTTGAAGTAAATAAGTTAAGTGGAAGGTGATTAATAGTCTTAAATTCATCTTAATGTATCTAATGCATGTTGAAGTGTACCAAGTGTTGATATAATATGGTATGGTAAAAATTTAATTTAATTGATTATCTAATTATTATGGTTTTGCTTCTAGAAGTAGAAAAGCTAAGTGGAAGAGAATTGAAAGGTGTAAGACTCTTCTGAATTAATTTTGAAATTCTGTGTTGGCATAATTTGACATAACAAAATTTTAATTTAATTTACTACCTAATTGCTATAATTCTGTAAATATACCTTTGATGGCATTATCCTTTTTAAATATTTTTTAATATCAATTATACAACTTTTATATTGAACTTTTCAGTAGATTGAATTTGAAAATTAGAATTATGTATTTCTTTTTGATTTTTTTCTATATTATATTTACTCTTCTATACTTGTGCTTCAAAGTATTATTTTATTGCAAATTAAATTCATCATTTGCATATTGAGCATATTGAGGTACTTAGATGGTGAAGGCATTTTCTGTTCTTATCAATGATAATTATAATCCATTAAATTAAAACTCATATTCTTAAGGAAACGCCTTTGACACTGGTTTACTCTGGGACCTAGCATTGCCCTTGATTTTGTTATTCAGATTTGAGACTGACATTAACTGTTTTTTAATGCATGTATATGCATATTTTTGCATTTCTTTTTTTTCCCTTTTGTAATGGTTGATAACTAAATTTTAACATGGTTATAGAAGATGCAAAACCATTGTCTTTAGCTACAATGATCTCCATAACTGAAAATTTAAAATATAAATGATAGAGTAGACTTATGTCCTAGGTATTTTATCTTCCTTACCTGAGTTAATGAATTATTTATGAGAAAATTAGGTGACATGCATATTAGGATAATATGTAGATACTTCACAGGAGACTTTAAAACAACTATTGTTTTTTCTTTTTTCTTATAGACAAGACAATGGCGACTAGTATATTATTTTGTATTGATTTGAAAACATCAGCTATATCACATTAAGGTTACTGATGGTGAAACATAGACTATATTTGCTAACCAATTTTGTTGTTTGTCACTGCCTTTAGGGTTTTCCTTCCAGAAAAATATTCCTTTGTAATAAAAAAATAAAAAACTGCGATGGTATCATTTATATTCCAACAATTGAATGTATAGTCATTAAAAACAATATTGGGATTGAGATCGTATAGCCAAATAGTGCAAGTATTGTTGCAACAAATGAGTAGGATTAATGAAATTGGAATCAATAGAAAACATTACCAAAAAAAAAAAGAGAAAGATATAATAAAATTATTGTATCCAACAACAACAACAACAACCAAGCCTTTTCCCACTAAGTGGGGTCGGCTATATGAATCCTTTTACGCCATTGAGCTCTATCGCCTATTATATCATCATCTATATTTAAATAAATTTTATCTTGTTTTATTGTTGCTAACCAAGTCTTTTTTGGTCTTCCTTTTCCTCATTTGATATGCATGTTTATCATAGTTTCACATCGCCTAACTGGAGCATTTATTGGTCGTCTAAGTACATGTCCGTACCATCTTAAACGTGTCTCTCGGAGTTTGTCCTCAATAGATGCAACTTCGACTTTCTCTCTAATGCTCTTATTTCTTATTTTGTCCATCTTTGTATGCCCACACATCCACCTTAACATCCTCATCTCTGCAACTCTCATCTTTTGCTCATGTGCTCGAGTCATAGCCCAACATTCAGCTCCATATAACATAGCAGGTTTAACTGCGGTTTTATAGAACTTACCTTTAAGTTTAAGAGGTACTTTACGGTCACATAAAACACCCGACGCTCCCTTCCATTTCATCCATCCTGCTTGTATTCTATGTAAGACATCTCTCTCAATCCCTACATCATTTTGTAAAAATGATCCTAAATATTTAAATCTCTCGGTTCCGGGCAACTCGTCCTCTCCTATCTTAACAATTGTTTCATTACTTCTAATATTGCTAAACTTAAATTCCATATATTCTGTCTTTAATCTACTAAGTTTAAAATCTTTCCCTTCTAGTGTTTCCCTCTAAAATTCTAGCTTAGCATTTACTCCTTCACGTGTCTCATCTACCAAAATAATATCATCTGCAAACAACATGCACCACGGTATTGTGTCTTGAATGTGCTCAGTGAGTTTATCCATAATTAGTGTAAAAAGATAGGGACTTAGGGCTGATCCTTGATGTAACCCTATCTTTATTGGAAATGCTTCAGTTACTCCGCCTGAAGTCTTTACTCTGGTCGTTACATCCTCATACATATCCTTAATAAGTTCAATATATGTTACGCTAACACCTCTCTTTTCTAAAATTCTCCATATAAGTTCTCTTGGGACTCTATCATAAGCTTTTTCTAAGTCAATGAATACCATGTGTAGATCTTATTTTTGCTCCCGATATTTTTCAATTAATTGTCTAAGGAGATGTATAGCTTCTATTATCGACCTTCCAGGCATGAACCCAAATTGATTTTCTGTCACTGTGGTCTCCTTCCTTAATCTTTTTTCTATTATTTTTTCCCAAAGTTTCATAGTATGACTCATTAGTTTAATACCCCTATAGTTTGCACAATTTTGTATGTCTCCCTTGTTCTTATATAAGGGAACTAGAGTACTTATCCTCCATTGATCAGACATTTTTTTTGTTTTCAATATCATGTTAAATAATTGTTAAATAATTATTGTATCCAACAAATTACCAAATTTTTTATTATATGTCATTGCACCTCTAATTTTTAGTAATGCATCAAGCAAATATTGTCATATTTATTAATATAAAATTAATAAATAAAAATATAAAATCATATTTTTTTATTATACATAATAACACTAGATTGCATTTAAAAAAATATAAGTGTTATTATTTCATATTCAATGTTATAATGTTTAATCAAGTCTCTTCTAATATTCAAATTAATTTTTAGTTGGTGTTAGTTTCAAGATTATTGTTGAACAAGCTAGATTTTTATATTCTCTATTGAACCATGATAATGACTGTTGATTCATGATAACCTCCCTCGAAGGACAATAAGGGAGAGAAATTTATGAGTTGTTGATTCTAATGAATGATATTAAGGTTGAAGTAATGATCCTTGATCTTTATCTCATGGTGAATCTTGAGCTATAGCGAGGTTAAGAAATTTAAGAGAGTGAAAGACTCTCTCATTCCCGTGTTAGGATTCTCTCATAATCAAGCTAGGATTAAAGAAAAGGTTAGACCGGTCACTTTATTTTTAAAAATCATCTCAATTTGTCCAAAGCTTACCACAATTTTATCCATTTTCATTCTCAATTTGAATTAAACAAATTTAAATGGATTTCAGTAGTTCTCTTATATAATTTGACTGTATATATTTTTTTAATCTAAAATTTATTTAAATTTCTCTTGAATCTTTGTGAGACATCGATTTCATTGAAAAATAAATTGGATTGAACCTTCCTGATAAATGAACTGCATCATTGTCATGTGCTTTTACCAATTATACATGGAAGTGCTTCTGTATCAATACAAGGAAGTGGGAGGGCTACATACCAACTTGACTTCTATTTGGGCAAAAGATAAAACGGTGCCCCTTATTTTCATTATTATCAAAAGGTGCCCTATCTTGAAAAAAAAAATATCAAAAGGGCACTCCATCCTATTTTCCATTCCACCTTGTTGCAACACTATTATAGCAGGCTAAAGTTGCTACAACAGTGTTAAGATGAAAAATAAGATGGGACATTGTTTTGATATTTTTTTTGTCAAGAAATATGGAATGAAATTCTTACTTTTTTCATTATGCACGATAATGAGTGTCTATATATATATATATATATATATGTTGCACATTAATTATGTATATAAATCAGAAAAATAGAAAAGAATAATTAAAATATTTTATTCCTAAACTGGATCCTCATATTAATTGTCAACTTTTCAATACTCCCCCTCAAGATGGTGAATTGATATCAATCCATTTCCAGCTGGATATAATCATTGACAAGTCATGTCTATTAAGTTCCCTTGCAAATGCATCTGCAAGTTGTTCCTTTATAGATACAATAGGGAGTACAAATTAACTTGTTGTCTAACTTCTCCTTTATAAAGTGCCTACTGATCTCGATGTAATTTGTCTTGTCATATTGTATTGGATTATAAGCAATATTGATAGCTAACTTATAGTCGCAATATAGTTTCATAGGCTCCTCCCACTTTATTTTGAGATTTTTCAGGATGATCTTCAACCATAGTAGTTCACACACACTTTGAGCCATAATAGCCCTAAACACTGCTTCTGTACTTGACCGAGCTACCATATTTTATTTCTTTCTCCTCCTCATGACCAAATTATCACCTAGGAACATGCAACAATCTGTCGTAGAACGTCTATGATATCCTACGTAGTCTGCATAAGTGTAAGTTTGAAGAATCAACCTCTCACCTTAAATAAAATTCCTTTTCCTAAATTAACTTTGAGATAGTGGACTATTTGATTTGCAGCTTGTAGATGGACTTCTTTAGGATTATGCATGAACTCACTTACCACACTCACAACATAGACAATATTCGACCGAGTGTGTGGCAAATATATTAGCCTCCCACTCAATTTCGAGAACCCTTCCTTGTCTATTGCCTTATCATCATTCGCCTTTCCAAGTTTGTGATTGGGATCAATCAGAATTGATGCATATTTACATGCTAATTTATTAGTTTCCTTCAAGAGGTCAACCACATACTATGTTGGGAAATGAAGATACTTTGCCAAGATCGATCTATTTCTATCCTAAGGAAGTATTTCAAGTTGTCCAAGTCTTTGATCTCAAATTACTTTGCCAAGCAGTTTTTCAAGACCTTCATTTTTTTTTTCTCATCGGTCCCGGTAACAATTATGTCATCCTGAAAGTCGTGTGTTTAATGAATAATCTATGATCACTTTAACTTTGTTCACCTTTGTAGATCTACTAAACTAAGCTCTTTGAGAGTCCATATAATAACCTTTCTCCCTTTGATCTCTCCTCTAAAGTATGATGGAATCACCATATATATCTCTTCCTCTAAGTCACCACTAAGTAAGACATTCTTTACATTAAACCAGCGATTGAAATGTCTAGCGTGCCGGGTAGCACGGATGGTTTTTACCTTTACGTGCCGTGTGACATGGACGGTTTTTACCATTCGGTTGGAGAAGCGAAACCGACATCCTACACGT
Organism: Zingiber officinale; assembly: GCF_018446385.1. Taxonomy (NCBI): domain Eukaryota; kingdom Viridiplantae; phylum Streptophyta; class Magnoliopsida; order Zingiberales; family Zingiberaceae; genus Zingiber; species Zingiber officinale. Next base: position 22,465,606 of record NC_055993.1, read on the forward strand.
GGCTGTTTCAAGCATGCATCATGAGTAGTAGGGCATCCAGAATGCGTCGCCGGATGCTTTCGGTGCCGCTGGAGGCGTTGTGGGACACCTGAAGCGTCACGGGCGTTGGAGGCTTCGCAACGCTTCTGGCGGAGCCGGAAGCGTAGCGGGATGCTTTCGGCGTCGCTAGAAGCGTCACCGGATGTTTTCGATGCTGCTGGAGGCGTTGCTGGATGCCTCAGGCACCACCCGAGGCGTCACGGGCGCGCGTCATAGAAAGAGCATGTCCTATGCAAAATTAATATTGTAATTTAAATAATTCAAACAATTTCCACATAAATGTGATATTTTGAAGAGACTTTCATAAATCCTAATTAAATTATCTTAATAAAATATAAAAAATATATTTAAAATTTTAAAAAATTAATAAATTTTATTAAATAATATTCTTAAATTATTTTATTTAAAAATTCTAAATTTTTTCATAAAATTTTTAATAAATTAAATTTATATTTTGATATATTTTTTAATTATTTTGTATATTTTTACTATTTTAATATTTAATTGATATTTTAATATTTTTATTATTTTAAATATATATTATTTAAATTAATAATTAATTAAATGAATAAATAGTTAATTTATATAATTATTATATATAAAATAGCATATTTATATTAATTTATATAATTATAATTATTTAATCTGGACATTGGAGAACTATAGAGGTTATCTAAGCAAAATGTTACAAGAACCAATGCTTCCATCTGATTCATGTCACTCATTTTAGTATTAGCAAGGTAACATATTATGATGTATTAATTTTAATTCAAATTATTGATAGATCAATTTTTTTTATAGAAAACTATATTTAATTATTTTTTCTAACAATATTAAGTTGTTTAATAATGGAGAACTTATATAAAATCAATATACAGCTTATTTTTAAATTATACACAATAAATATATTTATCTAATAATTACTATATATAAATAAAAAAAATACCGAAACCATATCGGTACGGCACGATACGATACCGAAATTGTATTGTTCCAGTCTGGGACCGAAATCTCGGCACGGGTCGAAATTTTAAACCTTGCATCAAACTATTGTAAACCTCAATTGAAATTTGTGGCAAGGATATAGAAGCCTCACTGTATTCATTTTAGCTACCGGTGTAAATGTTTTTTTGATAGTTCACTCCATAGGTTTGTGTGTATCCCTTAGCAACCAACCTCACCTTATATCTCTCTAGAGACCTATCTGATCTTTACTTCACCATAAACATCCATTTGTATTCCACTACTCTTTTATTTTGTCTCAACTCTATGAACTCCTACATTTTGTTCTTCTCAAGTGCTTCTATTTCTATTCTCGTAGCTTCTCAACATTTCTCATTAGATAAAGCCTTAGATAAGGCATTAGGAATTGGGATGATATCTAAATTTGCTAAGAAACTTATATGTGAAGAAGAAAATTGTGAAAAAACACGGACTCTTATCTTATTTAGAGGCACAAGATCCTAGAACTCTGATACCATGTCAAGAAATGTGGAATGAAATGATCTCTTATTTTTTTCCATTATGCATAATAATGAGTATATATATACATTGTACATTGATGATTTATAGAAACTAGAAAAATAAAATCGTATAAATTAAAGTATTTTATTCCTAATGGATCCCCATATCAAGGGTTTCATGTGTCAACGGATTTCCATGATAAGAGCAGTGTTATAAATGATGGTAAGCGGTGGTGAGGCGGTCAGTGACCACCTACCGCCTTGGCAACATAGTTGGTTGAATTTTTTATATACTATTTTTATACATAATATTATAAATAGTCATCATTCTTTATGATATATTTAATTAAATGATGTTTATTCATAAATAAGCTTCAGATAATACAATACAATTTATATAAGGTACAAATAAATATATAAATATAACTAACAAGATAATTAATAAAGATTCATCACCATATAAATACTAAGAAAATAGTATCATTACTTTTGTCAAAAGCCTATGTTTAAAATTCAAAGTTTCAATTCAACATGGCAACAAGCCAACAAAAATTAGACTAAACATAACTAATCTTCTAAATCATCCACACATGCACCATCAACTGCATCCATAATCCTCTCATCATCGAACTCAAAATCAACATCTTCATTCTCTTCCTCGATGTATCTAAATCCTTATCAAGTTCCCTAATAGGGATGCTCCTTGCACTCTTTGGTTTGTAGCACTTCATCCGCTCCCGAGGCCTTTGCCACCATTCTCTAATTAAGTACTGAACCCGACTCAACCTCATCTTCATCACCACCATCAATAAGTCAATCTTGAACTTCACTAGTTTGAGAGGATAGAAACAAATCTTCGTCTATTTCTCTTTTACTCTTCTTCTTCATAAGATTGACGTTGAATTTGACATATACAAGATCATTCAATCTTGATATCTTGAGCATATTCCTCTTCTTTGTATGTATCTAAACAATTAGAAAATTATTAAAAACTAATAAAAAGAAAGGATAAATAACATAATTTATGAATTACTATTTACCCTTTCAAATTGGTTCCAATTTCTTTCACACCCGATGAACCACTTGTCAAAGATAGAAATCTCATTGCTATTTTTTTATAAGTGAGTGTCACCACCATAATTAGATCATCCAACTTCAAAAAGTAAAGAGACAAAAAAATAATAAACCAAGAAAAAGGTAAAGTGACATGTATGTTAGTGAATAAAAATAAAGGAAAGAGATGTACTTGATCAAAGTCATGATACACATCCACCTTCTCATATGCTGCGGTCGCTATTTTTCTTCCAAAGTTTCCGGATTTACTCTTAAACTTCAACAATTCATCATTAGAAATGGTAGATTGCATGTCCTCGTCGGTGGAAAAAATTCTCTCCAATTCAAGAACTCATTCATAACATTGATATTATTTTGTATGGTTGGATTTTTGAAGTAAAAAAATCAGATTTAACAAGTAAGCGACATGATGCAAAGAACTATCAAGTCTAATCTTATACTTCTCATTAATAATCTTCAAAATAGGGATGACATTTTGAAACCCTTTCTAATCTCTTTCTTGGCTTATTTAAGTGCACCAAATAAAAAGACCATTGAGAGCTTTTTGTCACCTTTCGCTAAGGGTGAAAATATTCAAAATCAAAGAAACATCATTCCAAAAGAGATACTTTTACTCTGTCGCCTTCACTTGAACTTTCTTGCCTTTGATACTTCCCAAAGTAAAAAATGAAGTAGCAAATCTAGTCATCCCGGGCCTCACAATATCCCTCTTCTTGGTATATTTCTTTATAATAGTCAAAGTTCCATGATATGCATAGATGAATATTGTTAAGGCTTTTGCTTTCTCAAGGATTTTACTAAACTTGGGTAACTTTTCAATTGCTTCAAGTATGAGGTTGATTATATGAGTCACACGAGAGATTCAAAAAATTTGGGGTTGTGTAACCTTGAACAACTCTATTGCCGCTATATTATTTGTAACATTGTTCATCACTACTTGAACAACATGTTGGGGGTCAATTTCATTGATGTATTTTTCCAGAAACTCAAATATGTAAGCCCTAGTGTGTGCCTCCATGGATTCATCAATAGAACCAAGGAATGAAGTGCCTAGTTTGCAATTACTACATAAATTCGTAATGCTTCTCTTGCGATCCGTCCATGCATAGATCATAATTGAACATCCATTTTTCATTGACTCTTTTTTATGTTTTTTTAGAGATAATTTGGTCCTCTCAACTTCTTGCTTCAAAAGTGACTCTCTTAGAAGATATTAACCAAGGTTTGCAACCCAGGTTGAATTGACCAACTGCCTCTACAAACTATCTAAAATTTTGATAGTCAATTGCATGAAAAGGAATCTCCGCCTCATAAATCCATCTTGCAAGGTACTCATGCACATCATTTGTAAACTTTATGTCACGCCCTGAGGGTAAGGTTGTCCAAAGAAAATCGGGCAGCACCTCCCCTGTAGCAGTGACAAATGAAACCAGTATACAATGCACAATGCTACTCACAAGCTATTAACAACAACCCACATGGCTGGAACAAAAAAAGGATAACCATGCAGTTGTATAATAAGTAGCCCACACGGCTTTAGCAAAACACAGCGGAAGTCACAAAATAACGATCACAAAATCATAAAACAATCAACTCCGAGCCGGCTTGGCTTGACACCACAATATCAAACCAAATACAAAAATCCACAAAGTTAAACTCTATACAAAAAATACATATACACGAACAAGTCCAAAGCCAATAATGCGAATGGAAGCAATAACAGAAGAAGTCGCTCGATGTGACATGAGACTGACGGACAGGATCTCCAGGCGACTCCACAAATCTTTTACCTGCTACCTAGTGAAAGAAAACCAGTTAATGGGGTGGTGAGTGCTAGGACTCAGTGGGTAATAGACAGATAGTGCATGAGCATAACATATATATCTAGAATTCATAAGTATACAGTCTCGTAGGGAAACGTAACATGAACTACAGTGAAATCATAATAAATATCCATAACTGAACCCATAAACTAAACTAGCAATAGAAAGTCAGGGGTAGTGAGGATCTGCAATAGTACTGCTCATACTACAAGGGTAACATGTGAGGTATATACATACTACCCCAAAAGAAAGCTAGTGTCTTAACACATGCAATAGGTATATAACTTAACATATGTAAGTATATCACATGGATACAATAAAGCAACAGTATGAGTAAGCAAACAACAACATAAGCAAATATAATAATAAAAGCTTATGAACGGATGGTCACTCCCGCCGACCCCTCTACACCACGACCCTTGTATGGTCGAGAGGCCGGGATAATGACAACTGTACACACTCCAGTTACCATTACTCTCGAGTGGCCGAGTGGACAGGCACTGAGTAGCTAACTAGCTACGTAGCAATGGAGTCCCTGTTGCTCGCAACTCTAGCTACCACTACCCATGAGTAGCTGAGTGGGGACACGACATGACAAGCGGCATGTACTCTAGCTACCACTACCTATGAGTGGCCAAGTGCGCGGCTCTAGCCAATGGCTCAACCACAAGGGAGACATGGTCGCCGACATGCATGTAATGATATGATGTGCAATCATTGTATATATATATAAACAGAAATCAGGTATGCTATAGTAAGCCAGCATGCTCAATAAGATATGTGAATAAACAGCAATCAAACCAAATAGACATAGTATCTAGTATTTGTTAAGTATCATAGATGGCAACGAGAGACTGTATATAGACATCAAATCGATTATCTCAAATATCGAGTGAATAAGTATTAAGCTTAGGAAAAAATACGAGTGGAGTCAAGGTCAATACAGTTACTATCCAAATACAGCTCATGCACTAAGGTCAAAGAACTAAAGAATCAAGGTAAGAAGTACCCGGCTACTCGCCTTTATCTATCAATCGTGCTAAACAATCCCACGTAGAGACGCTCGTCTCGTATCAAAGTCTTGCAATCACGTAATGTACAATTTAGCTAATCACATATACAACAACTAACTAAATTCAAAGCTCAATCCTAATTCAATTAGGTAACCATGTTTAATTCCATCTAATGATCTAAATCCAATTAGATGATAAGTCCATCCTTAATCCACCAATCAATTCCTTAATTCTCACCAATCAATCACAAATCAAACCCATCATAAATCCTTCTAAATCCACTAATCACTAATTAATTCACAACATCAATTTAATAATTCCATTAGTCACAACATCAATTTAATTAACAATTCCAATACAGAAAATGAAATTAATTCTGTATTAATCCCATCATCAACTAATTCATCAAACCACAACCGATCACAACTCAACAACCTATTGCTACTAATCAAAGGTTAATTAACAACATCATCTATAAACAATACCTCCTATTCTTTCAGAAATGGAATCACTCCTATAATCAATTAACCCATTCTTCAATCCATTGTATCAAGTACCAAACATGATAGGAAAAATGAGCGAACTAATCATACCTAATCCAAATGCATCACTGTTGACTCATAGACAGAGAGGCTTATTGTCGGAAATAGTGGCCGAAACTAGATGAAGCTGCTGTCGGAAAACAGTGGTCAGAGTTACAGTGGTTGGCCAAACTACAAATCACAATCTCCCAATACAAAAAATGGAAATCAGATCGCTACAAATACAGATTGCTACTAATCTGACACTAAGCATCCTTACCTCAGTTATGTATTGATAGATTTCTCTTCGACAAAGACCAACCTCTTGCTTGTGGCCGAAGCAAGGATTAGGCAAGCTATGGGCGACAATCGGTGATGGCAATCAAGCGGTGGCAACGATGTAGCTGCCAACCTTGGGTAGATGCGACGCTAGCTGCTGCTAGGGGTTGATGTCGAGCAAAGAAAGGTCGGATGAGGTGTGACGACGAATGATTGCAAGGTGACAACGAGATCGGGAAAGAGGCGACGAGAGGGGAAATGGACGATAGTACTGGCTACCGTGGCTGTTCCTCTGTGCTCTGCCGGTGAAAGAGGCGTCTACGATGCTGTCGGGCAGGGATGCACGAGGAAGAGGGGCGGTGAAGATGGGATCGAGAGAGATGGAGAGAAATCGGTGCATTTAGATTTTGGTCACTAATGCCACCTTTATACTTAGTATATCCTTAGGGTTTAATCAACCAAAACCTAAGTTAATTCCTCACTCAATTCTTAGCTTTAATGATATTCCAAACAGGCCTTCTCTGAACGTACAAATTCATCCCCTTAAACATGTCACACAGATTCTGTTTAAATTCCGAAAAATTTCTAAATAATCTAATAAGGTTATTTCTCCAATAACACTTATTATTAAATTGTCGGATCTTACACTTTAACTTCAATGCATCATTTGTGTTTTGTTGTCTTGCTTTGTTGGATTGATTGTGGATCTCCACTTATCAATAGGCTTGAGGTGCTTTGACTTCTTTTTAGAAGAATCTCCCTCTACTTGATAATCATCATCCTCTATAGTTACTTCTGCCCTCTCTTCTCGCTTCTTATTCTTGCTATTTTCAAGATAAACTCATACTCTTTTTTTTGTCTTTATCGGATGCTTTTGGACATGCTACAACTTGTCTTACAATATCCGCAATATAATGCTTCATTCAATAAACTCCTCCTTTAATAAGCCTTTTACATAATTTGCATGTGATCCGATCTTTTTTTTTCTTTACAATACAACACCCTATAATCTCAAATAATATCACTGGACTTTTGCTTCAATTTCGTCTCCGGTTGTTTCTCATTTTCCATCATTAATCTTCAATAACCAAATAAAAGATCAAAAGCTAGAACAAAAACTTATTAGAAATATATAAAAGTTAACCTAGTGTGCTGGTGGTGACAACAGGCAGTAGTGGTGGGGGCGGTTGGAGGTGGGTTGTGGGTGACTTAGTGGGTTGGTGGAGTTATTTATATTTTGAAAGGGAGATAAAGTGTATTGATACATCTAAGGTTTTTCTAAATTTTATTGACTTTAACCGCCTCACCTGCTCTCTTGACCGCCTCACCCATTGCCTCGTTTGCCTCGTACGCCGCCTTGTCCGCCTCACCCATTGCCTCGTTTGCCTCGTACGCCGCCTTGTCCGCCTCACCAGACTCGCCTCATCTTTGACCGCCTAAAACGCCGTCTAAGGCAAAGTCAATGCGGTTGATGTACGCCTCTTGCCTCGGCGGTCACCTCGGCCTTGCCACTGGAAAAAGGACAGGGTCTAGGGTTTCGTTCTGTGCCGAGCGGAACGGGGGAAACTTACCGTTCCACCCATGCACCAAAACCGGCATCGGAAGAGCAATGATTTTGGCGTGCGTCACGCAACAGAAGGAATCGCGTGCGCTCGTCGTCACGCTATAGAAGGAATTGTGCATGCTCGCGCGATAGAAGGAAGGAGGAAGAATGAATCATTGGGATAGTTTACGGATCACTTACCTGGAACATCTGCCTCGGCGAGGCCACCGGTGAGAGATTAGTAGTGTTGGTGGTGGTGAGGCGACGACGACGACGACGACGACTCCCGTGCGAAGGGAGGCGGCGAATCGTGTATCGCGATGAGAAGAAAAAATAGGGTTTTTAAAAAACTTATAATTAAAATTTAAAATCATTATTATATATATAATTTCAAATTAATTATTATATATTATATAAATTATTAATTAATTAAATAAATGGTTAATTAATTAATATAATTATAATATATAATTTTATTTTATTTTGTTTTTTTATTAAAAATATAAAAAAATTAAAGTAAAAAATTAGATAATTTATATAATATATAGTTATATAATTTAAAATAATTTTAAAAATCAAACTTTAAATTATTTTTATAAATTAAAAATAGATAAAAATGTTATAAAAATATTTAAAATAATTTTAAAAATTGATAAATAGGTTTAAAAGTTTATAAATAATTCTAAAATTTTAATTGTTAAAAAATTTAAAAATATATAATTTTTTAAAATTAATTTGATTTTAGAATGCAGCCAAGTTAATAATTCTCTCTTTATATATAAAATATTTAATATAGATTATTTAGAATATCTATAAACTATAATTATATAAATATATATTAAATAAATTAATAATTAAGTAAATTAAAATTTTATATAATTATAAATTATTATATATAAATTAGGCTTTTTCTATTAATTTATATAATTATTATAGATAATGTATATCTTTTTATCTTAGAATAAGAGATTTAGAATTATAAATATTAAAGAAAATACTTTAAATTACCTATCCTTTATTTTGAATGTTTTGATAAATGTATGCTATCAAGTTACATAAAGTTAATATAACAACTTATTTTTAAATTTTTTATATATATATATATATATATTGTATCGAAACTGTATCGGCAGGTCGAGATTTTAAACCTTGATAAAGGATTCCCCGTATCAAGAGATTTCCATAATCAACTATCCTAAAATTGTTGTAACTTTCCAACATTTTCAACATAGGGTGCCCTTTGGATGACAATGAAAATAAGGGGTGAGTAGGAATTTAGTGACACTGAATGCTGTTATGTTATAGGCATTAGCTAATCTTTACATAATCCAACTTTCAAATAATAGATCCGTAACTAGATTAAATTTCATTGACTCCAAGTGTAGATAATGAATAGCTGCAAATGAAATCTCATAGATTCTTAGTTTTGCAATTGTGATTTACCTTTGTTGCAACTTTACTACCATCGTTGATGGTATAGGAATAAAAAATCGATGATGCAGTTGCACTTTAGTAAGATGGAACAGAGATTTAATGAGCAAAAGAATGCTAGCTTAAAGCAAATTCAGCTTATAATCTACAATTTGGTATTCATAAATAGAGAGACACGTTGGCATTTGATGCTTCCTTTTCTTGCTTTAGTGGATATTAAAATTTTGGATAAATATTTTGATTTCATCTTTTAAGTACTCCCCTCTACTTATATATATAGTGGTATTTATTAAAAAAACGAATGGACGATGCGCATAATATGCCTATCTAGGTATTTGTTTTTTCTTTTGTAATGGACAAATTTTAACAAAATCATTTTTTTATTCAGTGACACTCAAATTTAGTTTCACATTTGAATTTGTGCATTAATAATAAAGTAGTTTTAAATGTTTAGATGAGCTAGTTACTATGAATTTGGACTTCAACATTTTGGGCTAGTTGTTGAGCCTCAAGTTAATTGGTCAAATCTCTTATCTACGTGGCTTATGACAATTGGTGTCAAAGTAAACCATTTTATGTATTTGAAAAGCGATGTATGTATGACGTTATAGACACCATTAAGTCTCACATGCTGCCAGCCAGTTAGGCATGCTTCAGCTCAATGAGTTTGGCTATTTGGGATATCAAACTTTAATGTGGTGGCTCAGTTTAGTTATACACTGTGAGTTGTGAGCTAATAAAGGGATTTAAATGAGTAAGCTACTATGAATTTGAGCTTAAGCATTTTGGTCAGTACTTGGATCTGACAAGTTAATGTGGATCTTACAAATTTATGGGCTATTGCTCTCAACTAAGTGGGTTGGTATTTTGTTTCAATGAGCTTATAGGGCCTCAGCAGACTCACCTATATAATGAAAAAATAAGAATACTGTTTGAGTCAGTATTTAATCATCCTTATATAAGTTGATGAATGATTTCTGAGAAATTTGGTATCATACTCTTCCAGTTAATATGTAGATACTTCCCAGATGACTATTTTAAAATACCATTGTTTTTTCGTTTTTAATATGGCCAATATGAGCAGTGAATAATGTATTCTTCCATTAAATACACCACATTAAGAATAATGAAGGTGAAATACAGACTCTGTTTTACTTAATGCTTTTCATCGTTCGTCACTGGACTTTAGTATTTTTTTCTTCTAGAAAAATTTCTATTGTAATGATTAGGTTGGAATTATATCATATATATTCCAATACACGAAAGTACTGTTTCTGTAGCAGCAAGTGGGAGGGGGTAGATATCAACCAGAGATTGAAAGTTCTATTTGATTTATTATTCAACTTCAGTCTTTACCATGTAATATCATATTTTGATTTAATTAACCTTACAAATATATATCATGTTTTATTTATAGCTCAATATTGGTTCCGTGTGTATGAATTTAGTTATATACTAATTTTTGTTTTGCTCTAGGGAATAGCTAATCTTACATATCTAATAAATCAATCAAGGTTTGAGCCATGTTGATTTTTTGTTCTTTAATTGGGATGATAATATTTTATTATTATGTTGGCATTTGGATGTATAGTGCCGCTATAGATTTGGAGGTGGAGGAAAGAGATGAAGAAAAAATTTGACATTATCTTGTATGGACACAAATTTAAAAAATACTTAAATTTGGATTTTGTGTTCCATCTGAAAGGGTACAAATTTGACATTATCTTGTATGGACACAAATTTAAAAAATAACAATATTATCTCAATTATCAAGGGGCATCGAGTGTTGGCATAATGCGTCACCCATCAATATGATTGATGCAATGACATTAGAAACATCGTATGTATTGAGTAATATTGAGTTTAGATAATTTACCACAATAATATGTTTCGATTATGTCGTTCGGCATGATATGAGATTTCAAACCATGAAAATTTAATTTCATTTACTCCCAAGTGAATTTAGGTATTCAATGAATAATACTTAGTTAGACGATGTGAGAGCATGACAAATACACACGTTAGTAGAGGAAGAGGGAGATCAAAGAATACTTGGTTAACAATGATAAAATATAATAAAATTTATTTAAATATATATAAGGATATAGTAAGACGTCAAACTCAATGGCGTATGAGGATCTATGTAGCCCGACCCACTTAGTGGGGATATAGACTTTGGTTGTTGTATTCCCAAGTGAACTTAGAGTAGTATGAAATCTTATAGATTTTTAGTTTTGTAATTTTGACTGATGTTTATTGCAACTTTCCTAGCATTGTTGATGGTATGCCAATCAAAAATAGATTATGCAATTGCACTTCGTTAAGATGCCACATAAATTTAATGGTCTAAGAAATGAGAGTGCAAAGGAAATTGAACTTATAGCAAACAATTTGGTATTCATAAATAGAGAGAATGACATTTGATGCTTCCTTCTTCTATGGATATGAAATTAAAATTAAGGATAATTTTTTTGCGTTCATTCCTTAGGTAGTTCCCTTTACTTATATATATATATTAATTTATTATCATTATTTTAACACCCATATAATGTTTCTTTTTATAGATATGCCCTTATTTATTTGTATCCCTAGAATTCCTTAAGTTAATTTAAGATTATTATTTAGTCTGTGCTTGTTATAAATGCATTTAATTCAAGGATCTCTTAAAGACTTAAATCAACAAATTCTCTAACTTATTAATGTGGTGTTAACAGATGAAGTGAATCTTCTTCAATTACCTTTTCCTCCACAAAGTGGGAATCAATCTCTTATATGTTGTCTTCTTGTTAAATATTATATTGGAAGCAATGTCATTGGCAATCTCATTGCCACGGTATAAACTTTATTTGCTTGGTAGGAGGATTATCTAATTCAACCATCAATTGTTTAAGCCAAACAAGCTCCCGTGTAACTAGAACCATAAGGGCTACCTTTATGCTTGACTTGACCCCCCTAAAATTTGCTTCTTGCCCTTTAAGACCATAATAATTCAATGTGGATCACCTATTTATAGGGGAACATGCTTAATAAGTACATGTATATCCTATATAATCTAAAGATGACTGCAGCCCAATGTAGTAACCTTTTTAATAAACATAAAAGAGCGGTGGAAAATATATTTTCATCAACTTTTTAATTAAAATTTAGGTGACCAACTTAACTTAGGTAATTTAAGTAGGTTAAATGAGTATAAAAATTTAAATTTAAATTTAAATTTTTATCATAGAATTCAAACTTTAGAAGTAGAACAAATTTTAAATAGGATGCATAATGGAAAAATCGTTGGACTAGATGATATTCCGATAGAGGTATGAAAGTGCTTAGAGAAATAAGGTATTGAATGACTTACAAAATTATTTAACATGATATTGAAAATGAAAAAAAATATCCGATTAATGGCGAGTAAGTACTCTAGTTCTCTTATATAAGAACAAGGGAGACGTACATAATTGTGCAAACTATGAGAGTATTAAACTAACAAGTCATAGCATGAAACTTTGAGAAAGAGTAATAGAAAAAAGATCTAGAAAAGAGACCCTAGTGACGTAAAATTAATTTGGGTTCATATTTGGAAGGTCGACAATAAAAGCTATACATATTCTTAGACAACTAATTGAAAAGTATCTGGAGCAAAAATAAGATTTGCACATGGTATTCATTGACTTAGAAAAATCTTATGATAGAGTCCAAAATAAATTATATGGAGAATTATAAAAAAGAGAGATGTTAGTGTAACATATATTAAACTAATTAAGTATATTTATGAGGATGTAATGGCTAGAGAAGACTTCAGGTGGATTAATTGAAACATTTTCAATAAAAATAGGATTATATCAAGGATAACTCTAAGTCCCTATCTGCATGTTATTTTAGTAGATGGGAGATGTGAAGGAGTAAATACTAAACTAGAATTTTCTCGAGAAACATTAGAAGTGTAAAATTTTTCACTTTGTAGAGTAAAAATAGAATATATTGAATTTAAGTTTAGTAATATTAGACGTAATGAGACAACTGTTAAGATAAGAGATGAGTTGTCTGAAACTGAGAGCGTACTTTAAGTATTTATGATCATTTTTACAAAATAATGGAGGGACTGAGAGAGATATCTTACATAGAATACAAGCAGAATGATTAAAATGAAGGAGAGTGTCAGGTGTTTTATGTGATTGTAAAGTACCTTTAAAATTTAAAAGGAAGTTCTATAAAACGGTAGTTAGACCTACTATATTATATGACGTTGAATGTTGGCTATGACTGAGCACATGAGCAGAAGATGAGAGTTGTAGAGATGAGGATGTTAAGGTGGATATGTGAACATACGAGGATGGACAGAATAAAAAATGAGAGTATTAGAGAGAAAGTCGGAGTTGCATCTATTGAGGAAAAACTTCGAAAGACACGTTTTAGATGGTACGAATATGTACTTAGATGACTAATAGACGTTCTAGTTAGGCGATGTGAAACTATGACAAATATGCACATTAAATGAGAAATAGGAAGATCTAAAGAGTCTTGGTTAACAACAATAAAATAAGATAAAATTTATTTAAGTATAAACGATGATATAGTAGGAAATAGAGTCCAATGACGTAAAAATATCCATATAGCTGACTCCACTTAGTGGAATAAGACTTGGTTGTTGTTGTTGTTATGAAATATTTGATATAACCTCTAAATTATACATAAGCTTTATTAGTGTCGGCTCGGTTATTAATTGAGACCTGATATCACGCATATGCCAACCATATTGCATGAAATTCTTGCGGTTAGCCATGGGTTTTTTCGCATGTTCATGGTTGGCATAGAACAAGACAGAAGGATCACTCAATGTTCTATTGATTACGTGAGAGGTACTATAAAAGACTTGGGATCTTATCAGCAAGTGATAGTAAGTGTTGATTGTCGAGAAGCTACAAACAATGTTGGCAGAAGGTTTCAAAATCTCTTCGTCTTTGGAGTAGTGACGTGCATGCACACGTAATGGGTCTATTATCGAAGCTAGGAGCTGTGGTTCAAGGAGGGAGTGCAAGTGAGAGGAGGTGGTCACCAGTTGAATGCGATCTCGGTGCAGTGGGAGAGGAGGAATCACAAAAAATCAAGAGAGTTATTATTAAATTCTCAAGAGAAATCATGAAAATTATAAGGAATTGTAATCATGGCGTGGTTATAATGATTGTTTTAGGAAAAATAATCATTACGTCATAGTTCACAAATTACATAATAATAATCCTCAATTAAATAATATCACAGACCTACTTGTTAGTATTGGAACGACCCTAGAACTACAGCAAAGACAGAATAACCAAATATTGGAACAAATATCCTTAACACAAGTACACCAAAATCAGATCCTAAGCAACCTAAGACAAAAACTTAGATTTTCTGAAAGAATCACAAGATTCTTTAGATAGGAAGGTTAGCCAACTTAGTCTTCATATTAAAAAGGACCTTATTCTACTAGATTTTGAAACTCACTACAAAACAATATTACTTCAAATTAGAGACTTAATTCAAACATACAAGAACCAAATAGAAAAAGAAGTAAAACTTCTACATACAACACTAGAAGAAATCAAATTTAAATGAACAGACTGCCGTACAAAAATACCCATTATGAAGAAGTCCTTGATTTCTCCAAACAATTCTCTAAGACAAAAGATAACGGATATTGTAGCTTTGAGCTAATAGGACTAGGAGACCAAGTATTAGTTCAACAAAATAATACTATACTCGTCTTACTTCTTTACACTACATAATAACATTATTGGAAAACAAACTTTTGACAATAGAAAATCATATATAGAAGAGTAATAAAGCTACAGATCTAAAAGAAGCATTAGGAAACATAAACAAAGACCTAAGTAAACTCTCACTAGGAAAAATAGTGCCTAGACAACTGCTAGTACCTATAAGTTTCTTACGTATAAAGAGGACAGTCAGATGAGTCTCACAAGAACTTAGACTGAACCCTTCACAAACAATAAGAGTACAAACAGAAACAAATACAACCAACTCCTGGTTTAACACTATAACAAGGAGATGAAATAGTACATCCACATATCAATTAGCAGAACTGATAGATGTAGAAAGAAACTTAGTGCTTTTTCAAATGAATAATTAAATTCACTTAATCTAAGACGCCTATACAAAAAAGGAATCTTATCCTTCTCAACAGGACACAACCCCTTCACCTGATGGAGGAGAAAAACAATTAAATCTTATGATCGAAGAAAGAACACTCGGAAAGGAGACATAATTATATACATCTAGGACTAATTGTGTTTGACCTTCAAGGTCTAACACGAAAGGGTATAGGAGCTAAAGAACTTTTAGTTCTCTATGACTCTAGATTCTCTGACAATGAAAAGACAATTATAGGACTTTTCGAGGTAGATATGAACACTAATCTAATACGGTCATTACTTTTGCCCAAATTTTAATATGACTATTATGGATTTTATCAAATACATTAAAATCTCTATTCAAGCAAAAGGATAGAGATTTTCAAAAACATAACATACAGATTGATATAATTTTCTTAGGAAAAACAATGACTCACATTAATAATAGTTTTCGGGTATAAATACATAACATCATTGAAGCCCTAACTACAAGAGGCATCTATTTCCTAAAACCCAAAGACTTATCTTCTGAAACTCTAGCAAGACTAGATTGGAATCTTAGGGGGTGTTTGGTTTAGGGGAATAGGAGTGGGGAATGAGAATGAGAATCATTGATTGCCATTGTTAATGTTTGGATTATAGGAATAGGAATACAAATAAGGGAATGAATCCTTGAAATTGGATAATAACTCATTCCCATGTACCTCCCTTTCAATGAGTCATTACCCTATTTTCATCAATCAAAATATTCCCTTATTCCAAAAATACCCTTGACCTAAAACTAAAATTTTCTCCCTTAATATCAAATATCAAAATATATTTATTTATTTTTTCTTTCATATCACTTCTCTCTCCTTGTTCTCTCTCATCATATTTTCTCTCTCATCATTTTATCACACACTTTCTCTCTCCTTAATCTCTTCTATCACACTCTCTTTCCTCTTTTTTTCTCATTACACTTTCTCTCTCATCATACTTTCTCTCTCCTCAATCTCTTCCATCACACTCTCTTCCTTCTTTTTTTTCTCATCATACTTTCTCTCTCCTCAATCTCTCTTGTCACACTCCGTCCTTTTTTTCCTCAACACACTTTCTCTCTCATCATACTTTCTCCCTCATCATACTTTCTCTCTCCTCAATCTTTCCCATCACACTCACTGTTCTTTTTTTTCTCATCACACTTTCTCTCTCATCATACTTTCTCTCTCACCATACCTTCTCTCTCCTTAATCTCTCTCATCACACTCTCTCTCCTCATTTTTCTCATTACATTTTCTCTTCATCCTCTCTCATCATACTTTCTCTCACATCATATTTTCTCTCTCATCTTTTCTCATCATGCTCTCTCCTATCACACTCTCTTTTCTCATTTTCTCTCATCACACTTTCTCTCTCTTTATTCTTTCTCATCACACTTTCTCTCTTATCATATTTTCTCTCTCATCATTCTCTTTCATCATATTTTTCTCTCACATTCATCATTCTCTCACATCTAATTTTTTCTCTTACTTTCCTTTAAGGGTAAAAAAAGAAATTTTGATTGATTCCGATAGAAAATATGCAACTAACCAAACATTACTTTTAAGAGTGATATCCATGCTCATACCCATTCCCATTCCACAATACAATGATTCTCATTTCGATTCCTATTCCTAGGAAAGAACCAAACGCCTCCTTAATATAGATTTAAACACTCAACCATAAACTCTGCAACCGACGAAATCAATAATCTATAAAGATAGGCATGGTGGTTCTATAGTGAGATTTAACAATTATAAGCCCTCCACATCACAAAGAGAGGAAAATGAAGATGAGTACAGAAGAACAAAATATAGAAGTTAGATAAGGATTGAGAATTATATTTTGATGAAGAACAAAATATAATTGCTAAAAAACAATATACAAAAGTCAATCTCAGGAACCCTACAGAATCCAGTGCCACGAGTACATCTCGACCAACCATTGCAAGTACGATATCACGAAAGTATAATGAGAACAATGGATTATGAAGAAGAACATCCCTCGAGAACAAGAATAACTCCATATACTAACAATAATCCTTTACTTAGAACCATAGGCAAAATGAGGCCACCCGAAATTACCTACTTTAGGAAAAACTCAGTACTTTTAAATATAGTTGAATGCGATGATCCCCAAATGTACGACACCTACCTAGAGCAATGGATAGTCTCTGTCAAAAGATATTACCAAGCAAGACATGAGCTTGACATAGAATATGGTGAAACTATGATGAGGATAGGAGAAAACTACTTAGGTGATGTTGCTAGAGCAGCTTAGGAAGCCTATAAAACAAATTTCCCAGAAGAAATAGCTTGTATAGCCTCCCAAGGAAACAACATCCTAAATTTCTATTATACCATTCGTAGGTTATTTACAGCCAGAGATGCAATTATAGGATTAAATTTACGACAAGGAGAAACCATGAGAGACTTAGAGTAACTTCAACTATTTAGCTGAAATTAGATTAAGCCATTTTATAATGACTTTCTTTCCTGTACATCGGTCTCGGGAAATTATTGTAATCCCAAATTAGGAGAGATTATTTAGTAAACTACTAGGCGATTTTGGAAAAGAAATTCATAGGGCTGAAAGAAAATTTTCTGGCTTGATTATAGAACGAGGACCAAAAGTGTTACCTAGTTAACTAGATTCACACTAAATATTTTGTAGAGTCAACAAGGCTGAGAAAAGTTTTTCGTAGATTATGTAATCCGCATGCTTCAGGTTCATTTCAAGAGGAGTTATTAGAGTAGATGCACATGTAACTGTTATTCCTTGATACAATCCATGTGATTCAAGCATCTACCAATTACCTTTTTAGTCTACAAATCCTAAATATAAACAAAGTCAACAGGAAAAGTTATTGGGCAATTTAGTCACCTAGTTTTCTTATAGATATAAAATCAAAGAAAATTTAGGAATATCAACAAAAAGAAAATGTTAAAGATGAAGTAGGAGTTATCTCACGTGCTCTTTCCTGTAGTTGATGAGAGAGAACCATTTTCTAGAGTAACATTAGTAGAATTAGATGTCGGTTTAAGGTATTAATGTGTTATCAAATATATGCTTTGAGGCTATTTTTGAGTTCAGAGAGAGTGGGCGGCTAAGCAAACCCTAGTAGAATTAGATGTTGGTTTAAAGTATTAATGTGTTATCAAATATATACTCTGAAGCACTTTTGAGTTCGGAATCTAAATTTTTGATTCAAGACATGCATCATATGAGCACAAAAGTGCCTTCATCAACTAAGGATGTCATGGATCAAAATGGCTAATTCCTAGTAGTACGCCACTGAAGAAAGTGTAGGTATTCCTTAACTGATATGCCGATTGTAGATCTAACATTGGAGGGTTTATTACTAAGAAGACCATTGTTGCTTGAGCTGTGACATGCTGCTAGGTTATGTGATGCGGTTGTGATAGGAGAGAGGAGTACTCAGTTTGGCTAATGGAATTACAATACTCAGTGTCGCTGCAACACAACCAGGAAGGTGCATATATTGTTTGAGATTCTAGCATGCTTGCTTTGGCTACTAGAGGCAAGGAACTCAATTGATGATGAAAAAGAGAAAAAAAATCATTTGTGAAGAAATAACTATGAAAGAAGACTCTGGAAGCCTCATTAAGAAACAGAACCAGTTTGAAATCCACACCAAGGGAAATTATCCTGGGGATGTAGCTTGTAATGTTTTGGAAGATGCAGGCAGTAAACAAGGACAAGCAACAAACCTTACTGCTGGATCTGGACATGAACGGCTCTGCAATTGATGGAGTTTGCTTGACAGAACAAGAAGCTTGATGTAGATACAAAAAGATTAGTTAATATAATGAAAAATGACTTTAATTAGTTTGAATATTGCTACTGTTATTTTTTTGCAAAGTGCTCACTGGAAGGATATGCTTTATGTAGTTGACCATAGATAGTTGGGCCCGATAATGACTGTTGGATAACAATGATATTCAGGACGAAGGTCTTCGTAGTATTTCTTAAGTGTTATTTGGAAGCTTCAAGACAACTACAAATAGACTTATAAACCATTTGCGTTTGCAATCAGAGACTATAAATAGGCCATTTGCTTGAAATGTCTTTGCTATTTGCCACTGCCTATTTGTTGACATCTAAACCCTTTGAAGTCTGAAACTACATGTATTTCTACTTTCTACCCCTAGGTACAAAAATTATGATATTTAACTTCGGGGGTAGTCACCAAATTATGGTTCCTTGATATTTTCCTTTTGCCTCTTAAATCTTCATTTATTTTGCCAACAAGAGAGTTCTCATGCCATTCTTAAAATTTATCTATGTTTTCCAGGTCAAGCAATTAACAAACAGTGTGGAATTCATATTAGAAACCTTGCGGCTGTCAACTGTAGTGGAAGTTCAGGTACCTCCATGTTGTTGGTTTCAGTTTATGAAACAGTTTCTAAGTCCTGTTATGCATGATTTTTTTTTGCTAGATTGCCTTTATTGTTATTCATATTGCAGGGCGATAAAATAAGGAAGCGTCATGATTGGATGAATTGGGTTTTGCCACCAACTGATAGTCAGTCTGCTAATGCTTCTGTAGCATATCTAAACTTCAATAATCTAGCAGCTCGTTTGCAGTCTCTTGGAATTGGACCTGCGTACCAGAACAGCATGAGATTTCCAGATCCCAATGAGGTTTTACTCAGCAGATCAGCATCCGGTAATTTGAGTAACCAGTTTCAGGTGCCTGTAAATCATAATTGGGATGCGAATAGTCAAGTCACTATTGCAGATTCAGATCGGATCAAGTCTGGACGAAGTTTACACAGGAGCGACACATTTTGAAGTGCATTCACTCTTGATGTCTAAGGCATAGGTAAAACATTTGCTATGCCAAAACTGGGAAGCTTTTCTGAGATTGAAAAATTTAAAATAAAAATAAAATCTTCCAAAATTCTAAGAAAGAGGAAATTTGAACAGAAAAAGGGAAACAGAAATACAAGCTACAATTATGAGGAGGTTCTATTTCTGGACAGATGGTGTTACTGCTGCCTATCTTTTGATCATTAGTAGCTGTTCCTCTTAATTTTCAGATCAAACCATTTCTTTTCTAATCAAGGGCCTGGACTAGGCTCATTTTGAGTTCCTCTTGTAAGACAATCAAAACATCCCTTAGGATATTAGTTTTCTTTCTCATCTTTTGAGGAATTTTGCTGCATAAATTAAGGGCTACGCTGGAATGTCAGACTATTTTGCTAGGATTTCGTTTATCACTGCTGACTGAGATTCAATAAATATTTACTTGAACTATATCGTAGATGGGTTGTTCTGAGCTTTTGCATTCATGCACATTATCTATGCTTCATTATAGCATCACTAGTTTCTGATTGTTCTGCAGTAAAAGTTTGATATTCTGTGTGAAATAATAAAAAAAATGTCTTCTTTATCTTGTACTCTAGCCTCATTCTTTGTTTGAAAGAGAATTTAGAGAAGTTGAAATGTTAATACAATTTATTGAGTCGGTATGTGGTTATAAGAAACAGCATCAAAGATAAAAAAAACACTTTCCCAAAGCCATCAAAGTGCTGCAGTAGTACGTAGTATATAATTTGGAATAAGAAACAGTATCAGGATAAAACATTTCCCCAGAGCGAATCTAAAATATGGACAGATCCATACACTTTTAGTATATGGATGCTCCATTATGGAGTATGCCCATACCTTAGTCCCCACAACTTTAGGGTTGATTTACGGACATCTCTCCCAAATCTTCACGAGCTCGGGATCGAGCTCCTTCGTTTCCCCATGGATCTGGGGTCAGCCTGTGGACATCTCTCCCAGATCTCCACGATCTCAAGATCGACCTCCTCAGCCCCATGCAACTCTAGGGGCAGCCTCTTGACGTCAAGTTCACTTGCAATTAGTATAAGTGGGCTTTTCCCATACCATTTTATTCATTCATAACAAGTTCATTACATTGTTTCGTTACAAGTTGCTTAATCAAACATATTACAAATCTACTTGAGCACAAAAGCCTAAGGATGAAGACTCATCAAAGCTCTTGGGAACGTAAGCAGCTCAACCTTGTTCACTTCCAACTCCATCAGAGAGGCGTTCTATTTGGACTTTTTTCAGGGGCACTTCCCAGCTTAGCTCAGTTGCTCAAGGCTAACTTCAGCAAGGCTTTGTATATCCTGCTAACCTTAACACTCGAGCCCGTTTTGTACATCTTGACTCAACCTGAAGGGGGGCTTAGTAATGGTCTCACCCTAGTTTAGCAAGTCATCCCTACGTGGCCTCACTCCACACTAGAATTTCATGTGTTCTAAGACCCTGGGCTAGGTTGGCACATCACCACTTTGGGAGGTCGATGGATAAATGCTATTAGGTATGCCAAGTTGTCTACTTTGAGCTCCCAAAGCTTTCTACTTTGAGCTCCCCGAGCTCATCTCTGAGAGCCTCCATAATGGTTGGAGCTCTTAGAGAGTTTATTCGTTGCCATATCCGTGTCACGTCAAAAGTAAAAAAATCTCATATATTTCTACATTATAAAAAAATCTCTCAACAACTCATTCATGAGTCTCATACTTTTCATTATATATATATTTCTCATCTCTTCCTCGTATTTTACATTAAATATAATTAAATTTTTATAAAATTAAAATCCATAAATTGCTAATATGAAATAACATTAATAATTAAAAAAATAATAAATATTATAGTACATCAAATAAAAAGATATAAATTATAATAATATATAAAATAAACTTAAATATATCTACAATAGACTACGTCTCCATTTAATTTTTTTAACCATTTTCTTATGTATATGAAATTGTTTTAATGTCTTCTCACTAGTATCCTTCATAAGAATTTCATAATCCTTATGAAAGATCTCGGTTTCCCGCAAGGTCATTTTTTTTTACATTTGATATTCTTTAATATCTTATCATTCATTGTTGATGTTGTGTTCCATTGTATCGTCCTTTTTGACTTTGGATTTACTCCTCCTCTTTGCTACCTTTTGCTTTATTGGATAAATGCAGACTTTAGAATCATCCACACTAACACTCGTATCTGGATTTGATGTTGAAATGTCCCCCCGATTCAAATGTTTTTGCCTTTTTGCTAAAGTAATGAGATTGTGGAACATATTTCTCATACTCTCTGAGAACCCTCCACATATGCATATACTTAAAGTCCTTGTTATTATTATTGGCTTCCACATATTTAGTGCATTCTCCAACACATTCTCATCACTCCAACCTCTTTGACGATGAGTATAAAAATTATTATAGGTTGTAGAAAATTCATTTACCATCCGTGCAAAACTATAGTAATGCGATTTTAGTCGCTGATAGCTTCTCGTCATAGATCTAGTGGGATGATGCTTGTTTTAGTAATCAACTATATATTTTCAAAAAGCTTGATCATTTTGGTCATTAACAATGACTGTATCAGTGCTGATAGTTGTCCATAACTTCACAAGGACCACATCTTCATCGAGAGACTAAAATCTTCATTTCGAATCATCTTTCTCTAGTTCAACTTACGCTCTTCTTGTGATGAGTGTGGCGGCCATTGAGTTGTTGGAGTAGATGATGACGTTAGAGATTTTTTGTCGCTAATAGATGGGTCAAGAGTAGTTCTTGATTCA
Organism: Zingiber officinale; assembly: GCF_018446385.1. NCBI lineage: Eukaryota > Viridiplantae > Streptophyta > Magnoliopsida > Zingiberales > Zingiberaceae > Zingiber > Zingiber officinale. Next base: position 22,488,559 of record NC_055993.1, read on the forward strand.
TTCGAAAGCATGACTAATAGTTGAGTAGGAGAAAATACATAAGGAGAAGACATCCCAAATTTTCTACCAATGGCTAACTAATCTTGTGGTGGATACATACCAAATGGAGCTAGGGCGGCGTTACTTGGATTCTCAAAAATTTTGAGAACTTTGGGAATTTGAAAATTTTGGAGGATATTGTGAAACATATAAAATGTTTTAAAAATTTAGAGGGTATTGTGTTTGAGAGAAAAAATGAGGATATTGGACATTTGGAGGAATATGAGTATTTTAAGAAGATGTATTTTCTTCTATATTTGAAGAATTCAAATTTGTAAAAGAAATATTGAAATTTTCATCTATCTCGAATATAAATAGAGAATAAAAAGAAAAATAAGAAGCAGAGAGTGAAGAGAATAATAAGATGAATAAAAAAAAAATGAGATTGAAGATGTATTTATAGATTTTTAAAATTTTAAAAAAATTGATCATTGAACAATGACTAAAAATTAGCCATTATTCAACAACTAAAAATTAGTTATTGTTCTTGATGCTATTTTTTTTACAAATATTAAAAAAAGAGTTTATTTTAATATTAAAAAAATAAAAAATTTGAAGAAGCAGCTCCATGGTTATGGAGTCGCTTCTTTGTTTAATCCAAGGAACTCCCTCCCACTATGGGAGGGAATTCCTTCCCATTGGCCACGCAGACAGTGGGAGCTTCGAAGGAGCTCCCACTGTGGATGCTCTGAGTACTCTTAGCTCCTTGAGCTATCTATGCTAAGCTCCTTGAGTTATCCCTTTTTAAGTTTAATAAGTTGTACATGTCTTTGTTGGGATTGTTGACGTTGCTAAGTGGGGTCAATAGTGATTTACTTGGATTGTGCTTGTTTGTGTGCTCGTTTATAAAAGATTAGTATGTATTGGAAATAGATATAAGAATAATAAACGCACGCATAGGAGACACAAGATTTTATGTGGTTCAAAATACCCGGTTCCTACTCCACGAAGAACCCTAGCGGTGTTCCACTCATGAAGGCGCCCCACTTGCGAAGGTGTGGCTTTCCCAACTCACGAAGAACCCTAGAGGCATTCTTCATAGGTATATATTTGGTCATTGTGGAAACTAGACCTTGAATTGTTGCTTTTTTCCATGAAAGACTGTGTTTTAAAGCCGTGCATTTCTCGTTGTTTTCTTCCTTGGATATCTCCAATGAATTTCTGTCTGGGTTTGTTTGTTTTAACATTGTCTTGTTGCCATTTTGCCCTTTTGTACTTGCAACAAAGCTATTAACTATGACAATGAATACATTTTATGTAATTTCCGTGACTCGGTGATCATGTGGTTTTGATTTAGTTAAGTTATATTTAGTTCTTGCTAGTTTGCTTCATACTCTAAAATAACTTTGATTTATTTAGGTTATGTTTAGTTCTTGCTAATTTGATATTTTCCTACCAACTATCTCTTGGTTTAGAGATAATGCTAAATCTTGCAACTTGTAAGTTGAACCTACAAATTCTATTTCAACTAATCCTTAGGCAATTCAGTTTCAAGTTCAGAAATTTCTAATTCCATTCCTATATTTCCTTATTTCAGCAACCCCTAGTTTTATAGCCGTCTCCTTAGCAGTAATTTGTATTTCTGCAATTCTAGTATTCCTCGTAGCTATCTTTGAATACCTCAGGCTCAATATGTAGGTCTTTGAGTCATGAAAGGGTGAGCTTCATGGGGAAGAGGGAACACCAAATGATAATGAATAGATAAGAGCTTCACATGAAACTGATATGTATTCAGGGAACTACAATAGGACTTGGCACACACATGTAATAATTGATACCTCAATTATAATCCTCCTTTCCTAATCCTTCAATGTTAAGAGATCTACATCAAGAATCAAATTGAATCCTACAGAAGCCTAGCAAATCCTTCCTTTAAGCTCCTCTCATTTTTTTTTTATTGTCAGCTCACTCTGATTTTTTTTTTCAATCTAGAGATTTATAAACCAACTCTCTTGTTTGCAAATGCTATTTTTTTCCAACTCATCTTCTCACACTTCTAGAAATCATATAAGAGTAAAATGATTAATGCCCTTATCAAATCACTTAAGAAACCTTGCAAATTTACTTACATTTTCAGTCTTGTAATTTGCATCTTTTTCAATTTTAGTCCTGTTATGAGTTAATTTACGTTCTTAGTCCTGTAACTTGTAATATTTTCCAATTTCAGTCCTTTTTCCTCCAAAATTGAAATTTTTCAACGAAAAATGTCTAGTTTGTGGTTGGAATATAAAAAACACATGGGTCATAAAAAATTAAAATCCCCAAATTCAATTTACAACTCATCATTTTCCGTTATAAATTATAATTTTAGAGGAAAATGACTGAAATTGGAAAATATTACAAGTTACAGGACTAAAAATATAAATTTACTCATAACATGACTAAAATTGAAAAAAGTGTAAGTTACAGGACTAAAAACGTAATTTTCTCTTTACTGTTTGGTTCAACTTGTAAAAGTGATTAATATCCTATTGTAAGTCCAACTTGCAAACAAAATTCTTGTTTGAAATAAAATTTGTAGGTTTGTATTCAGTATTTTTAGTTTTATTAGAATTTGAGATTTTCCACATTGCTTTTGTTGCCCAATTTACATGATAGGTTGATATGGCTCGGTTAGTAGTAAGGTAGGAGATGAAGATGATTTCTGTACTCATTATAATAGACCTAGTTAGCCTCAGTGACTAGCTATGGGGTGACTGGTCCGGTCCCATGGAATTTTTCCGTCAGCCACCAAGGTAAATCGGGAAGTGCTTGTGGTGAGTGGTCAAGATGCTCATCATCCTTTGGTTGCGCTTCCCATTTGGAGGAAAAATTCTTACAAATTTACCATAGCTGGGGATTGAACCGCGGGTGCCTGGATGATAACCTGAATATCCTGCTATTGCACTATAGCCCTGAGGGTGATTTCTATACTCATTATGTGCATGAAGATGATGGAAAGCAAGTTATTTATGCTTTTAGTGTTGACAATTGTCTTAGCTATCAAGTAGAGTGCTAGATTGAGGAGCAGCATATCATATGCTTATCATATCATATTCTTATCAGGCATTGTTTATATATAATATTAGGTCTATAAACTTAAATGAAATGGGTTTTCATAGTGATTGACAATGTGTTGATAACTGTAGGATGGATAGAAGGTCTTTAGACAAACTTTGTTATTTGCTAACGAATCATGGAAAATTGAAAGGAAATAGAAATATATCAATTAGTGAACTTGTAATATCTTTTCTTCACATTATTGCACATAATGTGAAGAATATGTTGGAGCAATCCTAATGGTCCGTGCGACCATGTGTTTTGGTGTTTGGGCAAAGAGTTTAAATTAGGTTCACCCTTGTATTTGATATGTGTATTTGAGTTGTGCAGGTTTGCATGATACACATATGACTCAGGTTGATGGCTTCGGGTCAGATGAAGGATGAAGCATCTGAGGGACCATGGACAAGGCAGCAAGGACAAGGGCCGAGGGAAGCGACTTCGAGGCATACACGAAAGATGACATTGGGGACAAGCTGCGGGCTTGAATGCATTCGAGGGATGAGAGCTAAAGGAAATAGGCTTGAAAGTAAGAGATTACGGCTGCAATGAAGAGTCAAATGAATCGTAAGGGTGAGGGTCTGAGTGCTAAGAGATTGTACTCAAGGTAGTCTGTTGGATCAAATGGGTACGATAGAGGGGGGGATGAATATCATGTTTTTAAAACTTTTCTTTTACTCGTTAAAAATAAAGTCGTGCAGCAGAAAAATAAAGAACAATTCAGTTACTTGATTCGGAGCATAGTTCGACTCCTACTCCAAGGCCCGCGATCCTTGACCACACAGATGGGCAATCCACTAATACTCTTCTGTTTTCGGAAAGAAGCAGTGCGTACAACATGCAAGATAGTAACACCCTACTATCTTGTAAGATTTTAAGTACAATGCAAGTTTTTCTAAAATAAAATATACCAACAAAGATTTACGATGAAGCTTGGTCGGCCCTTCTGGATGGAGCAACTTGCGAGTCATAGACCAGTAGCAGAAGCTTGCACAGAGATGATTTTTGAAGTAGAACAACGTTAACTTTAGCCTCGGACCTTGAGCTCTTTTTTATAAGAATTGTCAATGTTTGGTCGATCGATGCCTGGGTTCGGTCGACCGAACCAGCTCCCTTTCTTTCTGGCTGAGATCCGATGTTGATTCGATCTTCGATAATTAATGACCATTAAGGGTTTGGTCGACCGATCCCTTTGTTCGGTCGACCAAATAGGCACCTTCCCTGTTCGTCGAGATTTGCCGAGATTCGCATTTACTGTGCCATTAATGATTGATCATTCGATCGACCGATCCCCTGGTTCGATCGACTGATCAGTGTAGTTTCCTTCTGTTTCTGATCGTTGCTGATTGAATTAAACTGTGCCGAGTCACCTTGTTCGGTCGATCGATCCCTACGTTCGATCGACCGATTAGGTCATAACCTGCAAAACAGTGTTAGACAAAGTATTCCTGCAATACAAAGGTTAGCACAGTAATATATAATGCATGAGTAATATTAGACAGTAGAACATGTCTTGATCTCAACTTGAAAATCTTCCTGGTTTCTTCAGTTGGATCAGTGATCTTAGGTTATTCCCTTCAGGAACTCGATCTCTCTGTCACTCCTCCAGTTGTTTACCTCAACCTACCTATCAAACATTGATCCTCCATATCTTGTTTGGACTTTTCACTTAGCCTTGATCGGCTCGCCAGGACTTTTCTTTCAACCTTCGGTCCTCCAGACCTCTCGATCACACTGCCAAGCGTCAGGTCCTCTCGACCCACTTAGACTTTCACCTGGGTTCCACGATCTGCTAAGACTTTTCCTGCCTAGTCTCCAGCTAGGTCTTTCTCGATTGAGAAAACAACCTGCACACTTAGTTAACTTGTTAGATCACAATAAAACTTAACTTGAAGCTTTGGCAACATCAAGACTCAGGTTTGATTCTGGTGCAACTTACACCAACAATGTCCCCCATTTTGATGTTTGACAACCAAGGTTCAAAGTTAAGTTAAAAAGTACAGAAATAAACAAGCATTTTTAATTTACACTCTCCCCCTGAGTTGAACAACTTCCCCTGAATTCACTATCTCTCCCCCTTTGACACACATCAAAAATAGGGGAAGCTAACAAAGAGAATTAAAGTAGAAGTTTGATAAAAATATTAGAGTGAAAAACTCTTTAAAAATTTGTAAAGTTATAGATTGTGAAAAAAAAGATATTTTTTACCTTTTAGAATTTTAAGGTAAGGAATTGAAAAATATGTCGAAAGTAAAAGTTTGAAAGAGAATAAGTTTAAGGCATTGGAAATAAAACCAAATGTTTGAAATAATCGTAAAGTAAAAGTATGAAAGATTTGAAGAGTATAAATTTTCTTAAAATATAGCAAGGTTATAGTTATTCTAAGAAAATAATTTTGAACATTTGAGTGCAAAGTTTAAAATTTTAACAAAGTTAATATTTTGAAAATTTGGTAAAGGAACGCTTTAGCTAAAATTTTTTTTAGAAAATTTAGTAAAGATAAAATTTGAAAAGTTGCTTAAGGAAATAAATTTGAATAAACTTTTCTAAATTCATAAACTCCCCCTAAAATTGATAACTCCTAAAAGTCCAAGCATGGGTTAAGAAAAGAAAGTCCTTATGATGAAATGTCCAACCTTCGTACAAAGTTAACCATCACAAGATAGAAGCTATTGACTCAGGTTGGTCAATTTGAGCATTTGGGATTAACTAGGTTGTTACTAGCTAGGAAACTCAAATTGATCAATGTTTTTATTTAAAGTCCAGATTTATAGTGATGCACTAACATAAGTATCTGATAGGCTAAGTCCTAAGTATCCCACCCAATCTAGGTTGTACAAGCAAGGGATCCTACTGTGCTTGTGAGATGCTGGCTTCTAAAATCATAGAATCATGCAATTCTACAGTAGGGTCTAGGCTACTCTAGAAAGATAAAAATATTTTGAAAGAATTTTGAAAACAAAATTTTGAAAGAATTTTGGAAAATAAAATTTTGAAAGGGGAAAGTTTAGAAAATTAATTTTGAAAAACTACTAAGTAATATTTTTCAAAAACATATTAAGAAGCCTACTCTATAAATGACATGGAAAGAAATTGAAGAAAGATAATTATCACAAAGCGTACATAGTCATAATGCAAGGTATCTCAAAAGTACAAGTCACAAATAAAAGTGCCAGAGGTCACTCATCCTCATCCACATCATCATCTTGAAAATAATCAAACATCCTTTGCTGCTCCCTCTCTAAAGCATCAGTACGGTCTGTCATCTCCTAACGAAAGTCTGCAATCTGTCCTTGGAGAGAGGTGTACTGATCATTAATCTTAGTTTCTAAGGAGTCAAACCGACTAAAAATGTCATCTTGAAGATGACTAAAGAAATCACTAGTCGGTGGGGAGGTGCATATGAACTGCTCTGAGCAATTTCAAAATAAGGTGTCATGGCAAATCCTGGATCAATAATCAGTGGAACAGGTATGCCAACTGGAATCGGTTCATCTTCAGCAATAGCTTCCTCGGCAGTCGGTGGAACGTAATGTGGATGGGTCCGTTTATACACAAGACCCTCGGCACTAGTCCTAATCTCAGCCAAAGATAATTGCCTAATTCCGACAAGATCAAAGTCATACAAATCAATTAGCTCTCCATGGTGAACTCCTACCCCTAAAGAAGTAATATACGCGGTGAGGACATGGCACTGGATCATGTGAACTTTATTCGAGGTGTTGTACCCCAAATAGTAGATAATAGATCAAAAGATCTAGTATCCTAAGTCAAAGTCAAGATGGTGTCGTAGTGCGTACATCAAAAAAAGATGAATAGGATACAGAACCCCCTGATCCCTAGATGACAAAGGATGAATACATGATACAACCATCTTATAAAGGGCATTGTCATTTGGACTCAGTGGTACAGTAGACATCTTCTTAGGACATACCCCCTCAAAAAATTTGACATACATAAGATCTAGACTTAGATGGGCAAAAGGAGCAGGTAATGTGTCAGGAAGGGAAGCACTAAAAAAGATACGGTTAACTGAAGGTCGGATACGTAAAAACCTGAGAAACATATCAAGATCAAACAACATTTCTCGGGTTGCAACTCTAGTCCTATAGTGATGGGGGTCAAGTTCACACAGGTTGTGATAAAATTTAGAACAGAGAATGAGATTGTAAGCATGGCGACAAAAGACAATGCTATCGAGTTGAAAATGTTGAGCGATGTCTATGACCTCTAGATAGTATGTTTGATATAATTGAAGATAAAGATAACGAGAACCTATAACCTTAAATTTTTTATTTGGAAAAGATTGTCATAATTATTCAGAGGAAAACCTAGGGTCTTGGCTGGGATTTAAGAGCTAGGCTCCCTTTGTGTAGTTGTAAAGCTCTTTTCACTAGTATTAAGGAAATAAAATAAATAACTTGTATACAAAAGTAGAAAGGAAGAAGTCGGAAGATATTTACCGAGGCATTATCGGGCTCCGAGAACGAATAGATCTAGCGAAAGATCCTTTGAAAGCAAAGAAGAAGGCAAAGAGGAGAGGTAGTGGGTTGAGGCTTAGGCTCTGCCCGAACACCGAATATATAGAGGATGATCGATCGATTGATAAGGGGTTCGGTCGACCGATCCCTTAAATTCGGATCTTTATGACTTGATTTGTCGGTGTTCAATCGATCGAACAAAATGATCGGTCGGCCGATAAATTTACTCTTATAGAGATATAAGTTAGGTGTTCGGTCGACGGAATTGTAGTTCGGTCGACCGAAAAATTGAAGAGTTCAGCAATAAATTACTTTTTTGGTCGATTGATAAATGGGTTCGGTCGACCAATAAATTAAACGTGAAGTTATTTGTTCGGTTGACCAAACCGGTTGTTCGATCGACGGGGAAAAAAATTAACATTTAATTAAGTTTAAAATAATTTAATTAAGTTTGAAATTAATTAAGTTTTTTAAAATGATTTTTAATTAAGTTTTAAAATACTTTTTAATTAAGTTTTAAAATAATGAAGTTTTAAAATCATTAAGTTTTTAAAATGATTTTTAATTAAGTTTTAAATTACTTTTTAATTAAGTTTTAAAATAATTTTTAATAATTAAGTTTTAAAATAATTAAGTTTTTAAAATTATTTTTAATTAAGTTTTAAGTTTTAAAATAATTAGTTTTTTTAAATGATTTTTAATTAAGTTTTTAAATACTTTTTAAAATAATTAAGTTTAAAAAAAAATTAATTTTTTTTTAAAATAATTAAGTTTTAAAATACTTTCTAATTAAGTTTTAAAATAATTTAGTTTTAAAATGATTTTTAAGTTAAGTTTTTAATTAAATTTTAAAATACTTTTTAATTAAGTAATAAATTTTTAATAATTAAGTTTTAAAATAATTAAGTTTTAAAATTTGAATTTGAAAAAGTTTATTGAACTCATGTTAGATTTAAACTTAGCTTTGGGTTAATCAAACAAGCTTTCTAAGGATAAGTTTTCAATTCAGTGGCGAGACATATAGTCTTTTTGTATATGAACGGTGAACCACTTGCTGAATACTTTCCAAAATAATCCTGCCAAAAAAATTTAATACTAAGTTTTGGTCTAACTAGCCCATGTTTGACTAAGGTAACTTCAGTCAGATCTGCTAAGTCTAGTGTATCAGGTAGAATACACAAGATTCAGCCTAGACATGCCTTCGACAAAGCTTCTTTGACGTACTATCATCACAATCCATTCCGATGTTATGTTGTAGGGTTTGGTAAACCTTTTTAACTAACCGTTCTAAGCAGAAAGTAAACATAATCCTAAGTGTGTAAGATTAATTAATCATGTTGGTTGAACTGTTTTTCTATTTGCTCCCCCTGAGTCATAGCTTAGATATGGTCTATCTAAGTAATGAACAATGACTTTTAGGGATCAAGTAGAGATTTGGTTTAATTGGTTTGGTTAAATATTTTATATGGACCCATGCTTGGACTTGACTTATAGCATTTTGACTAATTAATGACAAATATGGTTTGTTTGTTTGATTTGGTTTATAACCAAGTCCTGATTTGTTGTACATGGCTTGTTGCGATCCAAGTACCATATTTAGACACTTGGATCACAGTTTGAACTTTTCCAACGTTTTCTTGAGTTGCTCGACTTGACATTTCAAGTTGGAATTTTCTTCCTCAAGTTTTGCAACTTGAGTTGAAGTTTTGACTTGAACTTGGTTAGTCAAGTTACTCAAATTAACTTGCTTCTTAAGGTGGTATATTTCCTTAAGTAGCAAGTTATTTTGTTTTTCGAATTTTGATAATTTTCTAAACAACCATTTAACAACTTTAAGTAAATTTGACTTCGAATAAATCGTTACCATATTTGGACCTTCTAAAACGGATGCGGATCTGTGGCTTCTCTCAGACTCGATGTTGACCTCGGAATCACTATAGTTTCTGGACTCGTACTCTTCCTCGAAATCGGATTCTTCATTTCTTACCATAAAGGCAAGATGGCTGGAATGCTTCGGTTCTTCCGCATCGGATTCCTCGGAGGATGACTCGTCCCATGTCGCATGGAGGGCTTTCTTTCTTCTTGTCGACTTGGGCCTTTCTTCCTTTCAATTTGGGCATTCGTTTTTGAAATGCTCCTTCTTATTGCATCCGTAACAAATAATTTCTGATTTATTTTGCATATGGTTAAGTGGTGTCTTCTTAGCACTTCTTCTGAATTTCTTCTTTATCAGCAATCTCCAGACCATGTTGACTAGTTCTTCTTCATTTGTTGAGTCAGAGTCTGACTCACTTTCTGACTCGATCTTTCATCTTGATTTGGCTTCCTTGCTTGGACCTGCATACAAAGCGACTCCTTTCTCGACATGGCTCACGTTAGATTGTTCGTGTAATTCCAATTCACAAAATAACTCATCTAACTTATGAATTGAAAGATCCTTAGAAACTTTGTAAGCATCTACAATTGATGCCCACAAAGCATTCCGCGGAAAAGCATTTAGTGCGTACCTTATTGTGTCACGGTTCTCCAGGTTGTGTCCAATCAAATAGAGGCCATTGAGAATTTCCTTTAGTTGAGCGTGTATTTGCGAAGCCGTCTCTCTAGGGAGCATTTTAATATTGAATAAATTGTTTAAAAGTAAGTCCCTTTTATTTACCTTAGACTCGTCAGTCCCTTCGTGTAGTTTTACTAGGCAGTCTCATAGTTCCTTAGCATTGTCGTAGGGGTCGACTCGGTTCAACTCCTCCATTGTGAGCCCACACTGAATGGTGTTGATCGCCTTGTAGTTTAGTTGTGCCTTCTTGATCATTGGAGGAGTCCACTCTTCAGGTTATAGTCGTGCTCCATCTTTTGTCGGAGTTGTGTAGCCTTTCAGTATTGTGAACCAAAGCTCAATATCAGACTTAAGGTAGCATTCCATTCTATTCTTCCAATAGCTGAAGTTCTCCCCTTTGAAAAGAGGAGGTCGGACGATGTTGTATCCTTCTTGGTAAGAGTTTGACATCCTTGAAATAAATAAAATAACAAATAAATTTTCAAGACTTTCGTCTTGGGATTAGTAGTGTTGAAAAAATATAAATAAGAAAAGAAAGATTATTCTAAAAGAAAAGAAAAGAAATAAGTGAAAAGTAAAAGTTTTGAAAATGCTTTGAAAAATGGTTAAGTAACTTCAGAGCTACGAGGCTCTGATACCAATTGTTGGATCGAATGAGTGCGATAGAGGGAGGGGGGGTGAATATCGCATTTTTAAAACTTTTCTTTTACTGGTTAAAAACAAAGTCGTGCAGCGGAAAAATAAAGAACAATTCAGTTACTTGGTTTGAAGCCTAGGTCGACTACTACTCCAAGGCTCACGATCTTTGACTGCACCGATGGGCAATCCACTAATACTCTTCTTTACAAAAACCTGGGAAAGAAGCAGTGCATACAATATGCAAGATAGTAACACCCTACTATCTTGTAAGATTTTAAGTACAATGCAAGCTTTTCTAAAATAAAATATACTGACAAAGATTTACAATGAAGCTTGGTCGACCCTTCTGGATGGAGCAGCTTGCGAGTGTAGACCAGTAGCGAAAGCTTGCATAGAGATGATTTTCAAAGTAGAACAACGTTAACTTTAGCCTCGGACCTCGAGCTCTCTTTTATAGGAATCGTCAATGTTCGGTCGATCGATCCCTGGGTTCGATGGACCGAACCAGCTCCCTTCCTTCCTGGCCGAGATCCAATGCTGATTCGATCTTCGGCAATTAATGACCATTAAGGGTTTGATTGACCGATCCCTTTGTTCAGTCGATCGAACAGGCTCCTTCCTTGTTCGTCGAGATTTGTTGAGATTCGCATTTACTGTGCCTTTAATGATTGATCGTTCGGTTGACCGGTCCTCTGGTTCGGTCGACCGATCAGTGTAGTTTCCTTCTGTTTCTGATCGTTGCTGATTGAATTGAACTGTGCCGAGTAACCCTGGTTCGGTCTACTGATCAAGTCATAACCTACAAAATAGTGTTAGATAAAGTATCCCTGCAACACAAAGGTTAGCATAGTAATATATAATGCATGAGTAATATTAGATAGTAGAACCTGTCTTGATGTCAACTTGGAAACCTTCCCGGTTTCTTTAGTTGGATCAGCGACCTTAGGTTGTTCTCTTCAAGAACTCGACCTCTCTGTCACTCCTCCAGTTATTTACCTCAACCTACCTGCCAAACATTGATCCTCCATATCTTGTTTGGACTTTTCACTTAGTCTTGATCGGCTTGCCAGGACTTTTCTTTCGACCTTCGGTCCTCCAAACCTCTCGATCACACTGCCAAGCGCCAGGTCCTCTCGACCCACTTGGACTTTCAACTGGGTTCTATGATCTGCTTAGATTTTTCCTGCCTAGTCTCCAGCTAGGCCTTTTCCAGTTGAGAAAATAACCTGCACACTTAGTTAACTTATTAGATCACAACAAAACTTAACTTGAACCTTTGACAATACCAAAACTCAGGTTTGATATTCTAGTGCAACTTGCACCAACACAGTCGATTGGGAGCAAACAGAATTATTTTGTTCGCTCGGCTAGTGTGGATAAGCCAACTAGTACTTTCACCAGTTGACTGGTATCGAGCCATTGAGTTGTAACGGTCGAATATCCACAGAGGGTAGTCGACTGATGATTTTGACAATCGACTGGTAGGCGGGGTTTCGAACCCGTGGCCTATATAACCAAGGCTTTGGAGCTTGGTTAAAGCTGACGAAATTAGTGGTGGTTAACCCTAATTAGTAGTCAACTAGTGCCCTAGCAATCTGAGTGCTCTTGGTCAAGTTGTGGCGAGGTTTCTCCATCGACAAGGAGGATTACGCTAGCCGGAGTTTCCGAGGATTAATCTACCGACGGTTTGAGGAATCGTCCACCTTATGGGCGGCCGTGGAGTAGGAGCAAGTTATCTCTGAACCACGTAAACAAGCTTGTTAGTGGTTTGCATTTCCTTCTTGTTTTTAGATTAGCTTTCTATTTGTTATTTGTATTATTCCGCTGCGCAAACTAATAATATGTAGGAAACGATCATTTGGGGGAGGGCGTATCCAACCCCCCTTTTAACCGACCATACAAGATCCCCAATAACTGGTATCAGAGTGAGGATGCTCTCCTTCGGATTAATCGTCGAGAAAGCAAGAAGATGGCCGACTTGATAGCACCTCCAAAGTTTGAAGGAGGAGGCTTATGGAACGTCATGTATTGGATGTTGAAGATGAAGGTCTTCTTCAATACGGATTGGGATACCATGATGGTGGTCAAGGAACCATTCAAAGTCCCAAGAGACAAGAAAGCGAAGAGACTATGACCACGTCATTGTGTTAGTTAGAGCCCTAGAGCCAATCATTTGATGATTGTTGTATGAACTCGTTGTATCATATTCTTGTATATAAATAAAGACATTTATTTTTTGGTTATTATACTTACTTGTATTGGTGCCAAATAACTAAGTATAATAGCGTCCTTGAGTAGAAGGTTCTTACCTATATCAATCGATTGGTTGAATCGATAGTGAGATGATATAGGGAACACTACTCTTAATCATTCCTAGTCAAGTATTAGCATTCAGGGGACAATGTTAATGCGACGAGACTAACATGTAGATCAACTCGATGACTTGATCTCACAAGTTATGGAGATATCAAGTTGACACATGGGTATGCATTGGAGAATGTATACTGAATGACCCGCCATGAGAAAGTATCATGGATCGTTATATGAGTGTCATATACTTTCTCATGTGGCTATTAGTATGACTATTAGTTCTTGGACCTGAAGTCACCATGGTTCCCTACATAAGGAGTTACGTACTTTGGCTTCATCAAACGTCACCCGTAACTGGGTGGACTATAAAGGTGATTACTAGGTATGTAACGAATTATGCAGAGGGATGTGAGTGATGTAGATGGGATCTATCTCTCCTATATGACGGGAGTGACATCGATATTCTTGATAGAGTGAGACCACGAAGTACATGGCCATGCCCAAATGAGTCAATATGAGATATTGAGCTCATTTGATTGAGTGAGTCTACTTGGAGTTCAAGATTTACATTGATTAGAGAATGACACGGTCTATGCCTCATATTGATCAATCTAGATGTCTAGGATAGAAGGACAATGTTATATATTGTGAGGAGTCACAATTAGTAGTCACAAGGTGATGTTGGATCTCAACATTCTTGTAACTTGGGTAGTAATGATGTGTTGCTAGATACCGCTCATTACTTATGCTTCTAAATGGGTTTAGGAGCATTGTCAACGTTACAAGAACCTATAGGGTCACACACAAAGGGAAATTAGATGGAGATTAGGTTCATTTGATGAACCTAAAGGATTAGGTTCATGTGATGAACCAAATTGGATTAAGAGTAATCCAAAGTAGTCTAATTGAGTTGGACTAAATTTGGTTCATGTATTAGATGAGTCTAATTTGAACTTAGACTCATTGAATTAATTTAATTCAATGAATAGAGATTCATTAAATTAAATTTGACTTGAATCAATGGTTATATTTGATCAACCAAGGGAGAAAAGTGGTCAAGTTTGACTTGACTTGAGAGGAAGATGAAGGGTCAATTTTGACTTGACCATTTGCCACCTCATTGGTGAGTTGACATAAAGTGGGCTAATGATGATGTGCCACATCATCAAGATTAGCACATGTGTGTGCACATCATGAGGGAGATCAAGAGTTGTGACTCTTGATATCCCATGGGGTTTAAAAACCCCTTCTTGAATGTGGCCGACCACTTTAGTGTGAGGAGTTTCATTTTGTGTGGTAACTCCATCATCTTCTTCCTCAAGTTCTTCTCTTCTCTCCCTCTCCTCCATGGTTACTGATCTTCTAAGGTTGCTAGCACATCCTTAGAGGTTCTCTCCATTGACTTGTTCATGTGGATACACATAGAGGGTTGTACACTTGACAACCTCGAGATCCGGCATCACTTGGACGAGCGGGATACGCGAAGGGCTTCGCATCAAGGGTAACCTTTCTTCCTTGTAGATCTAGTGTAGATCTAGGTTAGAGAAACTCGTACATGAAGTTTTACGAAATTTTATAAACTTTGCACGATCCGTGGCATGGGTTTCGGGGTTTCCGCAACGCAAAAAGAGGTTTTTGCGGCCCAAAAAATCCAACACATTGGACGGAGGAGAAAACTTCATGATCAAAGGCAAATGATTAGGTAATATCTATTTTGATTGATATTTTACCTAATGATGTGATGAGTCATGTAGGTGAATACGAGAATTCCTTCGATTTGTGGAGCAAGATAAAGAAGGTTCCTTGGGAATAACCTATGCCTATACAAGTAGAAGAAGAAGAAGAAAAAAAATCCGAAGAAGAGCATGAAGTGGCTCAAATAGCGGAGGAGCAATCGGAAGATGCCGTATGTTCAACTTCCAAGGAGGATAAGGATGAAGAAATGTCATCCACAAGTGTGGATGAGGAAACAACCTCAAAGGTTGAAGAAGAATCCAAGACAAGTGAAGAAGAAGGAGTCTTGGAAGTTAACCTAGTGAGCATCTCTACCGAAGTAAAGTTAAAAGACCACGTCATTTGCTTCGGGTGCAATGAGAAGGGGCGTCTATCCAACCTCCCTTTTAGCCGACCATACAAGGTCCCCAACAACTGGTATCAGAGCGAGGATGCTCTCCTTCAGATTAATCGTCGAGAAAGCAAGAAGGGATGTTGAAGATGAATGTCTTCTTCAATACGGATTGAGATACCATGATGGTGGACAAGGAGCCATTCAAAGTCCCAAGAGACAAGAAAGCGAAGAGACTATGACCACGTCATTGGACGGAGGAACAAACCTCATGATCAAAGACAAATGATAAGGTAATATCTATTTTGATTGATATTTTGCCTAATGATGTGATGAGTCGTGTAGGTGAATATGATAATTCCTACGATTTGTGGAGCAAGATAAAGAAGGTTCCTTGGGAATAACCTATGCCTACACAAGAAGAAGAAGAAGAAGAAGAAAAATCTGAAGAAGAGCATGAAGTGGCTCAAATAGAGGAGGAGCAACCGGAAGATGCCGTATGTTCAACCTCCAAGGAGGAGAAGGATGAAGAAATGTCATCCACAAGTGTGGATGAGGAAACAACCTCAAAGGTTGAAGAAGAATCCAAGACAAGTGAAGAAGAAGGAGTCTTGGAAGTTAACCTAGTGAGCATCTCCACCGAAGTAAAGTTAAAAGACCACGTCATTTGCTTCGAGTGCAATGAGAAGGAGCACTATAAGAGTAGGTATCCGTTGGGTAAGAAGGTAACTCCTAAACTCATTCAAGTTAATTTAAATACTAACAAGGGTTGTAGGAATGAAGAAACCCAAGAAAGGAGATTGCGCATCATATGCTTCATGTGTGGGGAGAAGGGTCACTACCGCACCAAATGCCCCAAGAAGTTGGAGATCAAGAAGCTTGCACATTTGAAGAAGTGGGAAGAGAAGAAGAGAAACAAAAATAAAGGGGGAGCTTCAAGGTAAGGAAGGTATAGCCTAACTTGAATTGCAATTATAATTCTTATACTCTCATGCATGCTAGGAATAATTATCATTATTTACCCATGTAAACTTTGATTTTAAATATCATGATAGGAATATGGTCAATGTAAATCATAACCCTAGGAGACCAATTCATGATAGATCTAAGGTAAATCTAGGCAAAAATCCCAAGAAGGGAAGATAAATGCCTAGAAAAATGGGTAGGTCTAAGAATGTCCAATGTGGGCATATTTATTCTAGGTTTAGAAACCTAGAAAGGGAAAATCAAGCTTTGAAGACAAAGCTTGATAGTTTGGAGAAAACCCTAGCTAGATTCACGGTTGGATCTAGAGGGTGAAGTATGGTGTCGGGTAGCCAAAGACGCAATAATGATAGATCGGGTTTAGGATACCGATCTAGTATCTCCAAGACTAAGAGAAAGTCTTATACTAGAGTTGCATATGATTATAGTAAGGAGAAGTCAATAAATGACAAGGGAAAGTCATTTAATGGTAAGGAGAAGTTAACCAAGGACAAGGTGTCTAAGGTTAAGAAGGTTAGATTTGTAGGCCAAATGTCACCGGAGGTGCACCGATGTAGCCTAGCAATTATGGATGAGTCCCCTAGGGAGGTG
This sequence comes from Zingiber officinale, assembly GCF_018446385.1. NCBI lineage: Eukaryota > Viridiplantae > Streptophyta > Magnoliopsida > Zingiberales > Zingiberaceae > Zingiber > Zingiber officinale. The sequence goes on from NC_055993.1 coordinate 22,505,261, forward strand.
GCTAAGGCTAAGAGCTCTAGAAGAAGCTCAAAGAATCAATTGGGACCCATATATGATAAATGGATCTCAAGTGGATTTTACTTGGGAGTCTATATTGGGTCATGAAATGTGTCAAAAGGTTTGGAGACGGATTTGAGTCTCAACCTTAGGGAATTGACATAATTGGGCCGTGTTTCATGCAAGGAAATATGACATTGGGGTCATATTGCATGATAATTGATTTTGGATGTATAGATGTCATATAAACCAATGCTAGGGATGCATTGTGGTTTAGTATGAGCAAATACATCAAGAGAAAGCCAAAACTAGGACTTTAGGTCAATGTTCAATTGAACCATTTAGCTAGTTTTGAGTTTTGGGTCAATCTTGGGATTGGTGATAGATACATTTTTGAATATATTTTTCCTATGTAGACATAGGTAAAACAGATCTCTCTATAAAATTTAAATTTTTTTAAATGTTTGTGGAATTTTTTATGCATTTATAAAATTAGGTCAGAAATGCTAAAATGGGCTGAAATCAGGGTGGCAGTCGACTGGTACAGTTACCATTCGGCTGATAACAGTATTTTTCGACCACAGAATGGTTCTGTGTGTTGAAATCAATAGAGGCAGTCGATTGGTGATTTTGGCAGTCGATTAATACCAGTCTGAAATTATTTTTAGCACTGGATTTTGATTGGGTCAGCTCGTATAGGTATATGAGATCCTAGGAGGATAAATACATGAGTTTAGGGTTAATCTGGATGATAAGTTTTAACAATTGGGATATTGTTGGAGCTTTTTGATATTAGGCAAAGGTGAAGAAGTAAGGTTTAGTTGGGAAAACCTTAAATGCCTTTGCATTCGATAAAATTCCTAGCTCAATGGGGACCATAGATATAAGGGGAGCCTTATGATAAGTTCTTAAATAGCCCTATTGTAAAATTCCTACCTCAATGAGGAGCATAGGTGTAGAGGGAGCCTTGTGATAAGTTCCAATATATGTTTGTATTTTTATTTTGGCGGTGTAAGTCCAAGTATGTAGCCTTGAAAACGTAAGTTCATTCGACGGTGCAAATCCAAGTGTGTAGCCTTGGCAACGTAAGTCCAGTCGATGGTGTAAGTCTAAGTGTGTAGCCTTGACAATGTAAGTTCATTCGGCAGTGTAAGTCCAAGTGTGTATCCTTGGCAATGTAAGTCCATTATTTTTAGCATGCTTATTTACTATTATATTTTCCCTAATTTAAATGTATTGTCAAACATCAAAAAGAGAGAGATTGTTGGAGCAATCCCAATGGTCTGTGCGACCATGTATTTTGGTGTTTGGGCAAAGAGTTTAAGTTAGGTTCACCCTTGTATTTGATATGTGTATTTGAGTTGTGCAAGTTTGTATGATACACATGTGACTCAGGTTGATGGTTTCGGTGTTGGATGCTACTCGGAATTCCGTTCTGCTTCCCCTATAAAAAAAAGTGTACAAGCACAGAACTTTCCTAACAACCTATGTGTTCCTCATGAGTTAAACTTGAATTGGAAACGGAACTTAACATTTTTACTTCAAGTTCAACTCATGTGTTCTTCAGTAGTTAAAACTTGGATTACAAATGATACATAACATTATTAATCCAAGTGCATCCCATGTTACAGAAGTTGATTAAATATCTATTTCAAGGATTGACTTCTAGGTTAAACATGGCGAGGCACTCGATCTTCTTGGGTATGAGATCATCTACCACTTCCTAGACAAAGCCTTTCAAAGAAATTGGATATTTAAACTTCTTACAGTAACCCTAGGTTTAACTACAAAGACTTCAATAGAAGCACAAGATCAAAACACTAAATCGAAACACAAAAAATAAAACATGAAATCGCTAGCCTCTTGTGTTGGTATTTCAGGATCCATACAAAGAAAAACTAGTTTCGTTACAAAATTAAGAACTAGTTATACCTTTCTTTGTAAACAAAGACCTCTTGATCTTCTGTTGTATTCCTCTCCTCCTCTTGGACGTCGTGTGGATGACGATCTACCAAGATAAAATCCACCCGAACCTTCTTCTTTACCTACACGTTTCGGCCACCCAAAGAATGCCAAAATAGAAAACTTCCTTCTTTTTTCCTTCTTCTCCAAGCAACCGGCCACCAAGTGCTTCTTCTTTTCTTTCAAGTTTCGGCCACCAAGAAGAGATGAGTGCCAACCTTAGAAAGAAGAAAGGGAGAGAAGAAGATGTGTGCCGCCGACCTTAGGGAAGAAAACAAGGTGAAGGGGAGAAGATGAGAGAGCCGGCCACACAAGGAGAAGAAGAGGAAGAGGTGCCGGCCCTAAGGGAGCAAGGGAATTATGGAGATGTATATCCCATAAGGCACCTTCTACCTCTCTTTTATAATCCTTGTTCATGGAAAAAAAGGAAATTTTAATAACAATTAAAATATCTCTCTTTTAAATTTCCTATTGTGATGGCTACAAAAGGAAAGTTTTAAAATTAATTTCTCTCTTTTAAACAATGTAGAAGGCTACAAAAAGGAAAGATTAAAATTAAAACTTCTCTTTTAAATCATGGTTACAAAAAGGAAAGTTTTATCAAAATTAAAATATCTCTTTTTAAACATTATAGATAACTACAAAGAAAGAAAGATTTTAACAAAATTAAAATCTCTCTTTTAATCCTTTGTAGATAGCTATAAAAGAAAAGATTTTAAAATTTAAAACTCTCTTTTAAAACCATGTGAATGACTTCAAAAAAGAAAAGATTTTATCAAAAATTTATTTTAAATAAAATCTCCTTTTCTATCATGCTATGGTCGGCCCCTTGCTTGGGCACCAAGTAAGGCTTGACAGACCACTACTTGTGCTCCAAGCTAATGCTTGGCCGCCCCCCTTGCACCAAGCAAGGATGTGTCCGACCCATTACTTGGGTAAGAAGTGGACTTGGTGGATATAAGGCTTTATAGAGGCTACAACAGGGACCGAGATGAGGAATTGGTTTTGGTCACTCGATGAGCTTGAGCTTCCTGTGTTCGACCCGAACACCCAACTCAAGTTCATCAATAATAACTCATACCACTAAAGAGTTATTATTGAACTATGACACCAATCCCATATTACATTATGGGCTCCTTCTTATTATGAGTGCGTTAATCTCCCTGTGTTTAAGATATCGAATGTCCATTAATTAAATGAGTTACTGACACTCACTTAATTAACATCTAGCTCCAAGAGTAGTACCACTCAACTTCATTGTCATATCACACTAAGTCCACCTGCAGGGTTTACATGACAATCCTTATGAGCTCCTCAAGGGGACATCATCAACCTAGATAACTAGGACACAGTTTTCTTCTATAATCAACAACACACCATATAAATAATATTATTTCCCAACTTATCGGGCCTATTGATTTAACGAATAAATCTCACCCATTGATAAATTAAATAAATAAATACTAAGTATATGTGCTTGTTATTATATCGGGATTAAGAGTACACATATCCATAATAACAGAGGTTATGTTCTTTTATGCAGTCAGTATAAAAGGAACAACCTCAAATGGTCCTGCTCAATACACACATAGTGTACTAGTGTAATTTTATAGTCAAGATAAACTAATACCAAATTACACTACAATCATTCCAATGGTTTGTCCCAATCCATCTTGGTTTTGAGCTACTATTTATAATTTGTAAGGAACTGATAACATGATCTTCTGTATGACATCACACACCATGTTATCTATAATATAAATTAAATGGACAACTACTTTTAACTAAATGCAGACATTCGACCAATGTGATTCTTATTACAAAATAAATGTTCATTCAATAAATGTTCATACAAAAGCTAGGCTTTTAGTATACATCCTAACATTCGGGTCTGGTGAAGGATGGAGCATCCGAGGGATCATTGACAAGGCAGCAAGGACAAGGGCCGAGGGAAGTAGCTTCGAGGCATACACGAAGGATGACATTGGGGACGAGCCGCGGGCTTGAATGCATCCGAGGAACGAGAGCTAAAGGAAGTAGGCTTGAATGCAAGAGGTTAAGGTTGCAATGAAGAGTCAAGTGAGTCGTAAGGGTGAGGGTCTGAGTGTTGAGAGATTGTAATCGGGTACTAGTCGACTGGTGGTTTCATCAGTCGACTAAACCGTCGACTGGGAGCGATCAAAATACTTCTGTTCGCTCGGTCAGTGTGGATCAGTAGATTGGTACTTTCAGCAGTCGACCGGTATCGAGCCGTTGGATTGTAATGGTCGAATATCCATAGAAGGCAATCGACTGACAGTTTTAGCAGTCGACTGGTAGGCGGGGTTTTCCAACCCATGACCTATATAACCAAGGCTTTAGAGCTTGGTTAAGGCCGATGAAATTAGTGGTGATTAATCCTAATTAGCAGTCAACTTGTGCCCTAGCAATTCGAGTGCTCTTGGTCGAGTTGTGGGGGAGGTTTCTCCACCGACAAGAAGAATTGTGCTAGCTGGAGTTTCTAGGGATTAATCCATTGATGGATTAAGGGATCGTCCACCTTATGGACATCTGTGGAGTAGGAGCAAGTTATCTCCGAACCACATAAACGAGCTTGTTAGCGGTTTGCATTTCCTTCTTGTTTTTAGATTAGCTTTCTATTTGTTATTTGTATTATTCCACTGCGTAAACTAACAATACGTAGGAAGCGATCATTGGGGGGGGGGGGGGGGCGTCTATCTAACCACCCTTCTAGCCTACCATACAAAATCCCCAACATAATAGAGTCCTAAAACAACAAACAACTAGATTCGGTGAGACAGTTTGTAGGCAATTTCATTTAGTTTTGAACTTTGTTCTATAGTTACACAACATTTTGCTTAAGAAGCTAAAATCAATCCAAAAAAAATTACACGGATGAGAGGTGGAAATAGTTTAAGGTACAAGTATATAGTTTCTATAAATTTATTTTTTAAATCATTTTAATGTACACAATAAAATAATTTGATTTTGTGATACTTCTTTGAGTGTAGGATTGTTTGGAAGCATTAGATTGGACTTATATTAATCTCAATGTCCCAATAGTTGATAAACCTATGTATCGAACTAGAAAAGGTGAAATTGCAATCAATGTCTTAGGTGTATGCACATCGAATATGCAATTTAGCTATATCCTACAGGGTTGGAAAGGATCTGCGGCAAATGGTAGAGTCTTAAGGGATACTATTAGCAGGAGGAATGACTTAAAGATTCCTTAAGGTAATTAAGTTATAATTATTGTAAAATAATTGTCACTTATAATATAGTTAACAAATATTTGTTTTATATATATATATATATATATATATATATATATATATATATATATATAGCACCAACTAGCGACAGCCAAATAATACTTTAATATGAAACACTCTCAAGCGAGAAAATTCATTGAGAGGTGTTTTGCCATTTTAAAGCTAGATGAGCTATATTGAGAGATAAGTCATTTTATTCTGTTAAAACTCAATGTAGGATTATTTCTACTTGTTGTATTCTCCATAATTTCATAAGGTATGAAATGACAATTGATCTGATAGAGATTGAGCTTGATGTCCTTGAGTTAAATGAAAGTGATGAAGATGATAATGGTGATGATGATTTGATCATGTATTGTGAGACCAGATTTGCTTGGACTAAATGGAGAGACAAGCTTGCGAATGATATGTTCATGAGCTGACATTCATCAGTTAATTAAAGATAATATTCTTTCTTGAAATTTGGGTTTCATTTCCATGTACTGAACTATTTGATTATGTTGTATTTGAGTTTATTATCCATTTGAATAATTTGAACAATTTGATTAAGTTTGAACTATTTGATTGTATCTGTGTTTTGTATATTGTTCATTTGAACAAATTGATTATGTTTTATGCAAGAACAATGTGTTATTTGGATGATTTAATCTCATTTTCAATGGAAGGAAAGAGTCAAAAGATGCCAAAAGTAGTAACAATGGCAAAGGATGTACCAACTTCATAGCTAGTTCTATCAACCATAACTGAACAAGTAGAAAGTTCAATGCTAACAAAGTTTAAAAGAAAAACTTACCAAACACCTGTGGGCAAAACAAGAGGATGCCTCATTAGTTGACTGCATTATTGAGTTGAGTAAAGATTAAGAGTGAGAATGATTTTTGAACTGGGTACTTGCTACATTTGGAGAAACTCATAGTTACTAAATTTCCATTAAGCAATTTGGAGGCTACCCCTCATATCGAGTTAAGGTGCAAGCTACTGAAGAGGTAGTTCCATGCTATCAACAAGATGTTGAATCATAACAGTGGATTTGGGTGGAATGATGTTGAGAAGTGTATCATTACAACAAAAGATGTCTTTGATGATTGTGTTAAGGTAACTTTTTCTATTTTGTGTTTTTCCATTTCTTTGATAATTATGGGTTTTTTTGCTAATGGTATATTTTTAATTTAGAGTCATCCGGCTACTATTGGTTTAAGGAACAAAGAGTTCCTCCATCTTGATGACTTGATGTCAATGTGGGAGAGAAATTGTGCTATAGGTGCTAGCGCAGAAACTCCAACTGATGTAGTAGCAGAGATAAATTTATGCGATGAAGAGGCTGACACGTTTGAGCATGGAAAAGATGAACATATTGAAAATCACAAAGATGAAGAATGTAATGATGTCAACCAAGAAATAATGAAATCTGAGACTATAGATTCATTAGTTTGTCCATCAAATAAGAAGCCAACCATCAAAAAGAGAAAAGGGAAGTTGATGATATTCTAAGTGACTTAGTAGGAGAGATTCACAAGTATGTTACTATTGTTACTGAGGCTAATGAGGAGATGAAGGTAATTTCCACCTATTTCAAGAAACAATCTGAGAGTAGTGATAGAAAAATGAAGATATATGATGAGTTAATAGAACTTTTTGAATTCTCTAAGCAAGAATTATGGATGTTGGGGAGTGTATTCTTAAGGATAAACACAAGGTTGACAGCTTCTTCGCATTGCCAAAGGCATTTAGGAGAAATTATGTGGTGAAGAAACTCTTTGAGATCCATCCAAAATGAATTAGATATTTGAATTAGGTTGTTGGTACTTAAATTTTGATATACTTTTAGACAGTCATGATATTATTTTGAACAAAATTTATTGGATGAATGTCATCTTGGAGTGAACTTGGATGATATTTTATTTTATGTCTATCAAAATTACTAGTTGAATTTGTTGGATCGTGAATTCGATAGAAGGGGGGGGGGGTGAATATCGATTAAAAACTTGAGTACGCAGCGGAATAAAAAACAGCAATGCTAACACAAGTATTTTTTACTTGGTTCGGAGCCTTCGGTGACTCCTACTCGAAGGCCCGCACTCGTCGAGTGTTTTCGTTGGGCAATCCACTAGCAATTCAGAATATTGATTACAAAATTGAATTACAGGAATGCTAATAGAAAAACAAATACCGACAATGAAAAGAAGGAAACGGAAAACAACACTTTGTCGGTCATGGAGTCGTAGGAGTACAACAGAGCACGTGATGAGAGATCTTGTTGTTATTAATTTGCTCCAGCCTTCACCCTCCTTATATAGGAGGTTCGGGGCACCTGGATCCCTTCGGGACGCCCTGAATGTGACGTAGCTGAGCCAACCAGGGTGCTCCACGTGACGAAGCTCGTTGGGGATAAGTTTTGCATTCCGGGCGCCGGACCTCCACTTTACCAGCTACCTGCATAAAAGTGTTAGTCCGAGGTAAAATGCGAACTACCCTGCAAAACAAAGTATTAGTACAACATAGTCATAACAAGGAATAGTGTAGTAATTAGATTTCGTCTCACCGAAATCAGAATCTAGTCAAGATTTCAACTTAGAGTTCCGAAATGGTTCTAAGTTGGATCGACGCCTAAGTTCTCTTCCCGGGAACGCATCCTCACAATCACTCCCCTCCAGTGACTTACCTCAACTTACCCACCAGACGTCCGGTCAGCCCTTCGACCTATCTGGACTTCGTGTTAGCTATCAGGTCAGCCCATCGACCTAGCTGGACTTCGTGCCAGACGTCAGGTCAGCCCGTCGACCCGTCTGGGCTTCGTGCCAGCTATCCGATCGGCCCGTCGACTTAGCTGGGCTTCGTGTCAGACATCCAATCAGCCCGTCGACCTGTCTGGACTTCTCTTGCACACTTGATCAAAGTGTTTAGAACACAAATGAAACTAATTTAACCTACTTTGTCATTCATCAAAACTTGAGTTAGACCGTTAGTGCTAACCGCAGCAACAATCTCCCCCTTTTTGATGCAATGACAACCTGGTTAAGTTAGTGAAAAATATGCAATTAAAACAATCAAGTTGGTTTTTAAGTTAGCCTTTATTTTAAATTTGGTAGTTTGTTGTTTAACTAATTTGACCACCTAACCCTCCTCTTTTAGCATTCATCAAAAATAAACATAGAACAAATGATAATTTAAAATGCAAGGAAGTCTACAAATGTAAGTCAGATTGACTTGGGGGAATTTAAACTAGAAAGATAACTTTTATTTTAAGCTTTTATCTTTTATCTTTTTCAAAAAATAGCTAAGTTTGAAAAATAGTCAACTCTAGAAAGATAACTTTGTAAATTTTTAAAGTAATTTTTCAAAGCTAAACTTTGCAAAATTAACCATTTTTTTAAAAAAAAAAAATTGCAAGTTTAAGACTCTTTGAAAGACTCAGTTTTTAAAGTTGAAAGGTCCAATTTTTTTTAAAGCTAAGTAGAATATAATTTTCAAAATGAAGTATGAAAAATCTAAGTTACAAAATCGAGTAAAGTTTATTTTTCAAAATTAAGCTTGTAAAATCAAATTTTCAAACCTAAGTTTGTAAGTTCTAAATTTCAAAACTAAGCAGATAAATACGATTTTCAAAATTAAGTTTGAAAAGTTTAAAGTTCGAAACTAAATAAAACCAATTTTCAAACCTAAGTTTAAAACAATCCAATTAAGTAAATCTAATTTTCAAAACTAAGTTTGGAAAATCCAAATAAAATTTTAGTTTTATAAAAGTTAGTGTTAAAAAGATTTAAAATGTTATTAAAGAAATATTTTTCAAAAATTAATTTCAAAATAAGTATGAAAACAATTAATTCTCCCCTTGAACCTGACATTACAAAAACTATCTAACCAATTAGTTACTTACTAACTGTCAGAGGACAACAACTTTCACTTGGTTAGTCAGGTTAAGTCTAATTGTAATCAGTTAGTGTTTGACTAAACTGAATAACTTAACTTGATTAATGTCTGTTTTGTATTTAACGCCCATACTATGTCGATGTACTGAAATAAGCATCTTAAGTCCAGAATAATTTGCCTATGCATTTCACCCCTTTCTATGTTCGGCAATCACAAACAAGAGAATCCTAAGGTGTTAGTGAGATGCTCAAGTACTAGCCCTAAGGGAACATGCTTTCTAAGGAATTGTTCTAGTCTAAGGCTAAAACTGGTTTAAAATTCTAAAAATGGAAGATTTTATAAAAAAATAAAGATTTTATCCTAAAATTTGAAAACAACCATTTTTGAAAATAATTTTAAGAATTTCAAGGATCCTAGTCTATTTAACACATCCCTAATTTTCTACGTAGATTGCTAAACCCACTTTCAAGGAGGGGTTTGGTAAATATGTCAGCTAAATTAGATTTGGACTCAATGTACTTGAGTTCAATATCTCCTTTAGTGACATGATCCCTGATAAAGTGATGCCTAATTTCAATGTGTTTGGTTCTTGAATGATGCACAGGATTTTTTATTAAATTAATTGAGTTAATATTATCAATTAACACTCTTACATTTGTAAGGTTTAAGTTAAAATATTTTTAGGTATGCAGCATCCATAATAGTTGTGCAACACATTCTCCCATAGCTATATACTCTGACTCAGTTGTAGATAGGGCAACACAGTATTGCTTTCTACTAAACTAGCTGACAAGTGATGGATCTAATAGTTGACATCCACCACTTGTGCTCTTGCGGTCTAATTTACACCCAGCGTAATCTGAGTCAGAATACCCTATTAATTTATAATTATTAGTTATGGAATACCAAATTCCTACATTTGATGTTCCTTTAAGGTATCTAAAGATTCTTTTGACTTGAGTCAAATGAGATTCTTTAGCATATGTTTGGTATCTAGCACACATACTAACTGCAAATAAAATATCGGGTCAACTTACAGTTAAATATAGTAGGCTACCTATTGCACTCCTATAGTATCTTAAGTCAATTGCTTTTCCATTAGGATCATCATCTAGGATTGTGTTAACTGCCATAGGTATTTTTATTTCTTTAGTATTTTCCATCCCAAATTTTTTAAGTAATTCTTTAGTATATTTTTGTTGATAAATATAGTTTCCCTCATTTATTTGTTTGATTTGTAATCCTAAAAAGTAAGTTAATTTTCCTACTAAACTCATTTCAAATTCTTATTCCATTAGATTTGTAAATTCTTCTAGAAATTTTGAGTTGGTTGAACCAAAAATTATATCATCTACATGTATTTAGGCTATAAAAATATCCTCTTTTATTAATTTAACAAATAGGGTTGGGTCAATTTGACCTTGGTTGAACCCTATGGATATTAGGTAAGAGGTTAGTCTTTCATACCATGCCATGGGTGCTTGTTTAAATCAGTATAAGACTTTCTTTAATTTAAAGACATAGTGAGGGTGTTCTAGACTTTCAAACCCAGGTGGTTTCCCTACATAGACTTCTTCTTTTATCAGTCCATTTAGAAAGGCTGATTTAACATCCATTTGATAAAGTCTGAATCCTTTATGGGCTACATAACTGAGTAACATTCTAATGAACTTTAATCTAGCTACTGGGGCATAAGTCTCATCATAGTCAAGTCCTTCTACTTGACTAAACCCTTTAGCAACTAGCCTAGCTTTATTTCTAGTAATTTCTCCAGTTTCACTTAATTTATTTCTAAATACCCATTTTGTTTCTATTATCTTTTTATTTTTAGGTGGTGGCACTAAGTCCCAAACTTCATTTCTTTCAAATTGAGCTAGTTCCTCTTGTATAGCAATAACCCAGTCTAGATCAAGTAAAGATTCAGCTACGGTTTTAGGTTCAATTTGTGAAATCAAAGAAATTTGGCTCAGGTTTCTAAATGATGACCTAGTCTGAACCCTTAGGTCTGGATCACCAATTACTTGGTCAATTGGATGATTTGGTTTGACTCTTATGGTTCTAGGCTGTTGATTCTCTTGAGGTTCTTCTTCCTCTTCGTGATTGGTTCCTTCTTGATTACTATTGCCTTGAGTAAACTCAATTGGTTGAAGTTGGGTTTATTCTAGGTTTTATTTGGATTCCTCAAATTTTACATTGGTGGTTTCTTCAATTCTTAATGTAACCTTATTATATATTCTGTAACCCCTACTATTTAGTGAATACCCTACAAAGATTCCATTTTCTATTTTAGAAGTGAATTTTTCAAAGTGTTCTCTTGTGTTTAGTATGAAGGCTGGACACCCAAATACTTTAAAGTATTTTATATTGGATTGTTTATTATAATATATTTCAAAAAAGGTTTTGTTATGTTTTTTATTTAGTGTTGTTCTATTATGTACATAGCAGGCTGTGCTAACAACTTCTGCCCAAAAGTACTTAGGTAGATTATATTCATTTAGCATAGTTCTAGAGACTTCAAGTAGAGTTCTATTTTTCCTTTCTACAATTCCATTTTGTTGGGGAGTTTTAGGACATGAAAATTCGTGATGATATCCATTTTCAAGATAAAATTTATTAAAGTTGTGATTTTTAAATTCTCCCCCCATTGTCACTTCTAATTCTTTTAATTTTAAGGTCTTTTTCATTTTCAACTTGTTTGCAAAAGTTTGTAAAGATTTCAAATGTTTCATTTTTATTTTTTAAAAATTTTACCCAAGTGAAGCTAGAATAATCGTCTATTATTACTAAACAATATAAACTTCCATTTATTGATTTGACCCTATGGAAGTCAAATAAGTCTAAATGTAGAAGTTCTAGTATTGAGTTGGTTTGAGTTTGATTAGTTGGTTTGTGAGTTGATTTTGTTTGTTTCCTTGTTGACAAGCATTACATATTGTTGAGTCTAAGTTAGGTAATTTTGGTAATCCTCTAACTAATCCATTTAATTTACTTATATTTTTGAAATTAGTGTGTGACATTCTTCTATGTCATAACCAAGTTTCTCCTTTGTGTTAAATAACACTTAATTGAAGAAGTGGTTAAGTTAATTGCATAGATGTTATCTTTTCTAAACTCTTTTAGACTTATCATAGTGTTATCTAGGTGCTTGATTAGACATTCTGAAGACAAAAATCTAACCTTATATCTAGTGTCACACAATTGACTGATACTAAGGAGATTATACTTGAAATTTTTAACAAGTAAAATATTTGTAATAATGAAGTCAATTTTAAGCTCAATGTTACCTATACCAATTACCTTGATTTTGCCATTGTTACCAAAGGCAACTGTTCCTAAATTTTTGTAGGTAAGTTGAGTGAATTTGATGTGATCTCCGGTCATATATTTTGAGCAACTACTGTCCAAGAACCACTTAATTTCCTACAATAAGTAGGGGTTGAGGGTTAGTCTATGTTTTAAATTCAACCTTACTTACGTAAGAATATAGTAAAATAATAATATTTCTAATTTATTTATTATTATTATTATTATCATTATTATTATTATTATATATTTTTTAAATGATTTTCAAAGAGTTTTTTTTAATAAAAATAATTTCTAACGAGTTTGTAATATAATTTTTAAGGAGTATTTTAAAGAATTCTCAAAATGAATTTTTAAAATAAATTTTTAAAATGAATTTTTTAAAGAATTTTCAAAATGAATTATTAAAGAATTTTCAAAATGAATTTTTCAAAGATTTTTAAAACGAATTTTTAAAATGAATTTTTAAAATGAATTTTTAAAGAATTTTCAAAATGAATTTTTAAAGAATTTTCAAAATGAATTTTTAAAGAATTTTTAAAATGAATTTTTAAAGAATTTTTAAAATGAATTTTAAAGAATTTTTAAAATGAGTTTTTTTAAAGAATTTTTTAAAATCAATTTTTAAAGAATTTTTCAAAAATTCATTTTTTAAAGTGAATTTTCTAAAGAATTTTTAAAATAAATTTTTGAAGAATTTTCAAAATGAATTTTTTAAAAATTCTCAAAATGAATTTTTTAATAAAATTTAAAATGAATTTTTAAAGACTTTTTAAAATATATTTAAAAAAAAATAAAATGAATTTTTAAAGAATTTTTTTTAAATGAATTTTTAAAGAATTTTTCTTTAAAATGAATTTTTAAAGAATTTTTTTTTTAAATGAATTTGGTAAAGATTTTTTAAAATGAATTTTTAAAGAATTTTCAAAATGAATTTTTATAGAATTTTCAAAATAAATTTTAAAGGAATTTTTAAAATAAATTTTTAAAGAATTTTCAAAATGAAGTTTTAAAGAATTTTCAAAATGAATTTTTAAAGATTTTTTTTTAAAAATGAATTTTTAAAGAATTTTTTTAAAATGAATTTTTTAAAGATTTTTTTTTTAAAATGAATATTCAAAGAATTTTTAAAATGAATTTTTAAAGAATTTTCAAAATGAATTTTGAAAGAATTTTTAAAATTAATTTTTTAAGAATTTTTTAAAATGAATTTTTTTAAATATATTTTTAAAATTAATTTTTAAGGAATTTTCAAAATGAATTTTTAGAGAATTTTCAAAATGAATTTTCAAAATGAATTTTTAAAGAAATTGTTTTTTTTTAAAATGCTTATTTTAAAGAATTTTCAATATGAATTTTAAAAAAAATTTCAAAATGAATTTTTAAACAATTTTGAAAATGAATTTTTAAAGAATTTTTAATATGAATTTTTAAAGAATTTTAAATTGAGTTTTTTTATATAATTTTCAAAATGTATTTTTAAAAGAATTTTCAAAATGAATTTTTTAAAGAATTTTTTTAAAAGGATTTTTAAAATGTTTTAAAATAATTTTTAAAAGAATTTTGAGAATGTTTTTAATAATTTTTAAAAGAGTTTTTAAATTGATTTTTTTAAATATTTTTTTAAAATAATTTGAAATTGTGTTTTCAATTGAATTTAATTTGATTTGGTTTAGCTCGATTCGATTTGGTTTAGTTCGATTTGATTTGATTCGATTCAATTCGCTTTGATTCGATTTGGTTTTATTTGTTGTAGTTAGTCATCTCACTCGATCTAAATTTTTAATCAGGGAATCCTATATTTTTTGTGAGATGAGTTGGATTCAGTTTTAGGGTTTTGTTTAACTTTGTGTTAGATTCAGGTTTTGCTTTGGGCTCAACAAATTGGTATTCTCTGGATAAATTTCTGGACTATGGTGAGTCACTTGGACATCATTAAAGTAACCATGCCTTCGAGGTTTTCCAAATAGTCCTATCCACTGAACTTAGTACAAAATCTCGGTCTAACTAGTTAGGATTCGTAAAGGGTAGCTTCGGTTAGTTCCACTAAGCCAAATGCACCGGGTCGAAGTCATATCTTCCTAGACATGCATAGATATAGTTTTCCTAACGTACTATCAGCCAAAACTTCATCAGTACTGTTGGTCAAGTTAAACTATTTTCCCATTAAACTAGTCCTAATTACCTTGCGGGGCAGATTGGTTTTGGTTACCCTATCGGGTAGGTTAATTTTGGAGGTGCCAGCTATTCTGGAGCCTCCCCTGAATTATTGGTCTGTTATTTTTAAATTCTAGGTTTGTGTCTGTTACTTTTATAACTATATTTAACTTAATGATAATCTGTTTTTTAATTTTTCGATTTTGATTTTATTGATCTAGGTTTGTGATTTGGTTTATTAGATTTTATATAGTATATTTTATCTTTAGGTATGTAATATTAGTTAATTCCTACTTGCGTGGTTAAGCACACTTTCGGAACACGCTTTATTTTGTTGTTTATGTTGGGTTATTAGTGATTTAAATGTTTTATTTGAACTTGACTTGTAGCCAAGTCCGATTTTGTTGTAGATTGCTTTTTGATTGTTTAAAATAATATCTAAATTTTTTAATCTTGTTGTAAATTTTTCTAGAAGATCTTTTAATTTATTAATTTCTAATTTTAGTGTTGAATTTTCCTCCTCAAGTGTTAAGTCTTGAGTTAGATTAGCATTTGTGATTTGTTCCTTGATGTTTTGATTTTCCTCAAGGAGCAATTCATTTTCATTTTTTATTATAACTAATTTCCTATTTAAACAAGCAATAATTTAAAAAAAAAATATTCAATTAGAATATACCTCTTCAGGACCTTTGGAAACGAGTGCGGACTCGTGGCTTGATTCGGGTTTGGACTCGTCTTCCGATTTGTCCTCCGATTCTACTTCGCTGGCCATAGCGCGAGGTGACTCTGGTGTTTCTAATCTTCAGCTTCCGATTCTTCTGAGGACGAGTCATCCCACGTTGCTTTGAGAGCCTTCTTCTTGGTTGTCTTCGTCTTGTCGCTCTTCACTCTTGGGCACTCGTTCTTGTAGTGACCTTTCTTGTTGCACCCGAAGCACGTTACGTTCCTTGGTTCGGTTGGGGAGTTGATTTTTTGCATGTCCTTTTTAATGAAACTCTTCTTCCTCCTGGTGAACATTTTCCTTACCAGGTTCACCATGTACTCTTCGTCTTCAGAATCCTGGTCAGACTCATCTTCAAACTCAAGCTTGTTTTTCATCTTTTCCTTGAAGGCACCTGCAAACAAGGCAACACCTTTCTCGGTTCTAGCATTAGTCTACTCGTGTAATTCTAATTCGCAAAATAATTCATCGAGTTTTAATTTGGATAAATTTTTTGAATTTTTGTAGGCATCCACGATAGATGCCCACAAAGTATTACGCGGAAAAGCATTTGACGCGCACCTGATTAGATTGTGATTCTCCATTTGGTGGCCTATTGCGTGGAGTCCATTGAGGATGTCTTTGATCCTTGCATGCAGTTGACTCGCCATTTCTCCTTCCTGCATTTTAATATTAAATAATTTGTTTAAAAATAGACCACGCCTTGTTACCTTGGCGTCGCTTGTTCCTTCGTGTAGTTCAATCAGTTTATCCCATAATTCTTTTGCGTTTTGGTGTGGTCCTACCCGGTTCAGTTCTTCCTTCGTCAACCCGCATTGTAGTGTATTGAGGGTCTTGAAGTCTATAGAGGACTTCCTTCTCATGTCCGGAGTCTACTGTTCTGAGTCCAGTAGATTTCCGGAGTTGTCGATTAGCGCCTTGTAGCCTCTGGTGACGTTGAACCATTGGTCGAAATATGTCTTTAGGTAAACCTCCATCCGCTTCTTCCAGTATGGGAAATCATCCCCGTTGAATAGGGGAGGACGTACTATGTTGAAGCCTTCAATTTGAGACATAATTATCTTGCACACAAATAGACAAGAAGTCCCAAGACTTGGTCTTGGATTAGTAGTGCGGTATTTAAGAAAAAAAAAATCTAAAGCTGAATTGGTGTTGCACCAATTCAGATTAATTGTGACGAGAAGATTTCGAAAAAGGTAACAATACCAGTTTGGAATATAACGAAAAACTGAAAATCGAAAAAAATTAAAAAGGTTTCACCCCCTTGTCTGATTGGTGGTTGCAGCAAATCAGAGCGGTACCTGCTCTGATACCACTTGTTGGATCGTGAATTCGATAGGGGGGTGAATATCGATTAAAAACTTGAGTACGTAGCAGAATAAAAAACAACAATTCTAACACAAGTATTTTTTTACTTGGTTAGGAGCCTTCGACGACTCCTACTCCAAGGCCCACACTCGTCGAGTGCTTTCGTTGGGCAATCCACTAGCAATTCGGAATATTGATTACAAAATTGAATTACAGGAATGCTAATAGGAAAACAAATACCGACAATGAAAAGAAGGAAACGGAAAACAATACTTTGTCGGTCGTGGAGTCGCAGGAGCACAGTAGAGCACGTGATGAGAGATCTTGTTGTTATTAATTTGCTCCAGCCTTCACCCTCCTTACATAGGAGGTTCGGGGCGTCTGGATCCCTTCAAGGGCGCCCTGAATGTGACGTAGTCGAGCCAACCAGGGTGCTCCACGTGGCGAAGCTCGTTGGGGATAAGTTTTGCATTTCAGGCGCCCGGACCTTGGGGCACCCGAATCCCTTCCGGGCGCCTGGACCTCCACTTTATCAGCTACGTGCATAAAAGTGTTAGTCCGAGGCAAAATGCAAACTACCCTACAAAATAAAGTATTAGCACAGCATAGTCATAACAAGGAATAGTGTAGTAATTAGATTCCGTTTCACCGAGACCGAAATCTAGTCAAGATCTCAACATAGAGTTCTGAAATGGTTCTAAGTTGGATCGGCGCCTAAGTTCCCTTCCCGGGAACGCGCCCTCACAGTCACTCCCCTCCAGTGACTTAACTCAACTTACTCGCTAGACGTCCGGTCAGCCCTTCGGCCCGTCTGGACTTTGTGTCAGCTATTAAGTCAGCTCATCGACCTAGCTGGACTTTGTGCCAGACGTCAGGTCAGTCCGTCGACCCGTTTAGGCTTCGTACTGGCTATCCGGTCGACCTGTCGACCTAGCTGGGCTTCTGCCAGACATCCGGTCAGCCCGTCGACTTGTCTGGACTTCTTCTGCACACTTGATCAAAGTATTTAGAACACAAATGAAACTAATTTAACCTACCTTGTCATTTATCAGAACTTGAGTTAGATCGTTAGTACTAATTGTACCAACAAAATTAGTTCAAAAATGAAATTTTATTAAGTTTTGATGATAATATGTCATTATCTGACACTGAAATAGATGATTGCAACTTCTTTGGCCTGTTAATTGATTGTGTTAAATGATCAATCCATCCCTTTCAGCACCAGAAGGGCTTGGCTCCAATAAACTTGTTAGTTGAAAATGAGTTTCACCGTGCAGTACCAGGTGGAACAGGGGGTGTTAAGACCATTGGCAATTATGCATCAGTAAGTGAACTTACAGATAGTCCCTTTGCATCAGTAAATATAGGTAACTACGTTTAGTTCTATGGATTCTTTGGTACTTCAGTAATTGCTGCCTATGTTTAGCTGGAATCTCTACATTTGCATATCCTTTCATTTTGCTTTTCCATTGATTATCTGCATTAACTTTTTAAAATTTCCAAGTTGCTTTTCAATACATCATTTTAGCACCAATGTAGGAAAATTGAGTTCAGCAATTTAACATGTTTTGCACTGTCAGCAATTTGGTGATGTTGTAACTTACAAGTGCTGTAATTTATAGTACTAAAATGCATGAACAAGAATGACACCTGTTGAATATGTGTGAATGGAGAAGAGGTGGAAGAAGATAGAAATTTCATTGTGAATAGTCCTATATTGAGAGTTTCATGATATGTTGGTTGATTTATATTGATTCAAATGTATTAAGAATGTGAACAAATGTATGGGGAGAGGTGATCGGGACAAAATTTACCCAAGTGGAACAATCAACATTTTTGCTGCTATATAACTAATGACTGCTTGTAAGTAATGGTAATGGTCAATATATTCAGGCAGAAGAGACATAGTAGAAGCTCTGTCGTGCAACTCCTACTTGGCAGAGTACCTGTGATAATATTCCGGTGTCACTCAGTTCGCCTTGATCGCTAGTGCTTTTGTGGAATCACGGTCAACCATTGTATCCTGGGAAATAGATGACCTGAGTAAACCTCGAAGCACTACCGGAGGTGGGACGAATCTGTTTCAAGAAAACCTCCTCGCCCGGTCGACCATTCTATTCTCCCGACCTATCTCCTCATCCGGTCGACCTCTCCATCCGCCCGACCTGCTGCTAAGTAGATTTGCTCGCTCTACGACTGAGTCTGATCTGCTGTTCTTCGGCACATAGCAGAAATCAACCTCTGCTGGCAGCCTAAGATTATCCGTTCAGATCATCTCTATCGTAAATTAAATTTAAATTTTATGTAATTTTAAATTCAGCTAAGTCCTTAAAACCTCCGATAACAAATTATTTTTCCAACAACACCTGCTTTTTTAAACGTCTAAGGTTTGGGAGGCTATGGAACCAGTTGCAGAATACGGTAGATCTGGCATAGAGTTGATTGTTGGTGGAACAACTTTGCTAACACCCAATGACGTGTTTGATTTGACCATGTACGACCTCCGATTCTATCTGAACTGATATAACATGTTAATTTATCTGAATCCTGATGTCCTTCCAAATGGAATTCATGATCATGTTGAAGCCTGATGCCCTTTCGAATGCACTTGTTGATCCTATGCTATGCCTATTTATGCCGGTCTCCTTCGATTAAGCTCATTCAGCAGATATGCCCTCAAAAGGTTTCGGATAACCCTTCATTTGCAAGCCTGGGAGTTTTGAACACTTAGGAGAAACATGCTCCTGATATAAAGTTTGCTATTTAGAGAGACTAGATGATCTCTGACTATCATATTCTGAAATGCTCTTTCTGCCTTGAGTCCTTTACACTGATGTGCTAATGTTTGTTTGGCGCAATGCGCAAAGCGAAGGTTTCATGATGCAAGAGAGTTGCCTACCAGTTGGATAGGGGACCTCTATATATTTTTACACATGTTTTCTTGTTCATATGTTATTCAGAAATACAAAGTTCACATCTTTTAACTGATGGAAAAAGGGATGGCTTACATTATCGATGTGAGCTTGGCCTCCCACTTCTCAAGCATATTCTAAACATAATGACATCTAATAGAAATTACACTTTGTTTTTTTTTTAAAAAGTATTAATCATCAACAGATGAAAAAGGTTTTTTTTAACGAATTATTATTGTTGCCTCTAGTGAAGGAAATTTATAAATCAATTATAGTTATTTATTAAATATATCATCAACCTATAAAAAATATTAATATTTTATTTTATTTTAAAAAATAATTAAATATTAAATTGATTTAGTTGTAAAAATGTCTAGAATTGAATTAGAGGTAATATAATAAATTTAAACTAAATTATATATTAAAATCTTCAAATAAATAATTTTTTATTGTATTATCTAAAGATTGAACCAAACTATATAAGTTATATTTTATTTTTTATAACTTGATTATATGATTATCTGATAATTACATAATTAAAATGATAACTTAAATTAAATACACCCTGAAGAATTAATGAAAAACCTCCTCAAAATCCTTGTTTTGAGAAGACTACCTTGTCATGGTGGCTAGCGCATGAGGTGTTACCATCATGAGGTCTGAGGTTCAAATCTCGGCAAAGCCGAGGTAAATGTCTCCTTTATGTGCTAGTCACTATTTCAAAGACTAGTAGCCGCCCGTGATTTACCTCCTTCATGTTGGCTTTGAGACGGGTTGACGGGAGCGCTGGGGGCGAGGGTATTCGCCTTTTGCCACCTTGTTCTGGCAAAGCAAATGATAAGGTGATAGGAGAAAGCTCATCTGATACGGGGTCAATTGTCAAGGTGAAGGCCAAAATCAAGGTGGTCAACGCTCAGGTGTCAAAGGGCTGAACGAATGACAATTGCAATGGCTGGTCAAGTCAATCAATACCCGACTGGCGGGAGACATGTCCGAGCAAGCCACCTGTCCAACTCGAGATGATACGTAAGACAGTCCACTACAAAAAAATCACTATTTTGGGACAAATTCTAGGACGAATTTATAAAAAATTTTCATTGCAAATTTTTTTGGGACGAATTCTGGGATGAAAAAAATTTTCGTCCCAAAATTCTCGTTGCCAAGTTGGCGACGAATTCTGGATTCGTCCTAGATTTGAGGACGAATTCGGGATTCGTCTCTAGGTCCATATTTAAGCTTTCTAATTTTTTTTCTATTTTTTTAAAAACTTTTAATTATGAGACGAATTTTAGATTCATCCCAGATTTGAGGACGAATCCAGGATTTGTCTTAGAATTGGATATAAATCCATGGATTCGTCCAAAAAATCTAGTGTCAGAGCAACCTAACTCTAGGGCTTCTTATTGTGGTGGAGTTGCTATTCGATTAAACTTCACATGCCATTGTCTGCTATTGGATTAAACGTCACATGTTTGGTCAATCAGTTAAACATGTTTTTGAACATTGAACTTTGATTTTTGTGGGGACAAGAAGCACTACGTTAAGCAAGGAGTGGAGGAGAGATGGTGAAATCCAAGCTAGTCCAATATGAGAAGTTATGGATAAAGGGAAGTTGATAAGATTTGGATATGGGAATTATCATCGCCTTGGCCCTATTGCTGTACTCAAATTTTTGGATCAGTTGTCTTATTGGGGCAGGTTTTCATATGGAATGTCCAACTTCGATTCAATCATCTTGTTTCATTTTTTTAAATTCAGTTTACTTTCTAAATTGAAAATAGGCTTTTAATTAGCAAAAGACATGTTCAGAAACTGCTGTAGAGTTTTGTTCATGTTGTTCTTTTATAGTTGGTATCTTCTGTATCTTTTTGATACCACAAATAGTTTTTGATTTCTTGAAGTGGCAATATCTGGTATATTCTTTCTAAGAATACCTGGCTGTTCTCCAGTTTGATTTAATATGCACGCTCTACTGTTCTCCTTTAGTTGTTCAACTTGTCAGCCTGCAAGTTTTTCCCACAAAAAAATGTGTGCCATAGCTGGTCTCTCATTAAACTTTCCTCTTTATTAGTAGTCAAAGTTAGGCACTTGTAGATACTTTCTCAGTTGTGGATTGTGAAAATGGTGAGAGTAGTTAATTTCTTAACTATCTCTAAAATTTTCAGTGGGTTCTTATGATTGAAGATGTTGATTTTATAGTGCATTCTGTGATTAAATGAAGAGTTTCTATGGAACAATTATCATTTTTTTTTTACTTTTTGTTCATCTCCTTCAGATTATAAATCTTAAATAGCAATGACCAGATAATACTTCCTAAAGAATGAAATGGTAGCTGTACATGCTGGTCTTTCCTTACAAAATTCTCTGTCAAGTGATGATGTCCCTCATGACTGGATATCAGTAGAACTTAATTTTTGTCACTTGGATGGAAGGCTGACACATCTTATGAGATTAGGATGGACTAATATATGAGTACTGCTTAGTGGTTGCCTTTAGATGATGATCCTTGAGTTTGAGTAGTAAATCTGAGGATTAAATTTTTATTAGTGAGGGAGAATGAAAGATATGACAAATAAATAATGCAGATAATTGAGAAATAATATTGTAGGAATTTTGGGGAATTTTTATAAATTTTTCAGGATTTAATCTGAGTTCGGATGACATGTTTTAAGTGGTAGATTTATTAAGCTAAGAGAAAGTCTGTTTAGATATCCCAATTAAGTTGGAAGTTGATTGATTAAATTAACATATGGTTGGTTAATCAAAACCTAGATATAAATATCTAAACCTAGATTCTCCCTTCATTTTTGCCGATTCCCTTTCTTCCCCTTTGGCCCGATCACCGTAGACACCACCTCCTCTTCTCGCGTCGCTGACCACCCGACGTTGAGCCCTCGATCTCCTCGGCTACTCTCTCCTCCTTGGATGATGACCCGACCTAAAACACCCATACGTTGGCTGCCTGCAAACCCCACCAAGCTGAGCCCTAACCTTTTTCTCTCCCAATCCATTACTACCATTCATTTGAGGGCAGATCTCGACACTGCCAAGCCTGCCACACCATCGGTCAATCCAACGCTACCCTACCCATGGCCACCTCCCGATCTAGCTAGCCATCTCGCCATTCTTTGCACCGCAAAGCTTCTGCTCGGGTTTGTCAACAGTCGCGTCTTCATGTAGCTATCATGTGTGGAACTTCTTGGCTGCTAATGTTGCTTTCCCTTGTTACTAGACACAACCATCCTTACCGCGTCATGAGCAGGTCTCGACGTCATTGTCGACTGCCCTTGCAGCAACTGTCACAACCATCCCACTGCCGACATTCTTTCTCCGACTGGGCTATCAGAGAGGAAGAAGAAGAGGCTATAGGACTTTGATTCTGATTGGAAGCGGATTCTCATACTTGAAGATATTTAGCTACGACCTACATTTAAGGTAGGTACTTCTTACCTTGTTTCTTTAAACCTTTGTACTTGGTGCATGATTTATTTTATTATTGTGGTAGTATATATATTGCTTACCTTAACTCTACTCTCGATCGATTCCTGAGTTTGATATTTTATTGTTTGTTCTTATATTTTGATCTATTTGATATCTATGCAATCTTATTTGTTATTCATGATTGGGTTGGTTATATATATGTATGATATTACCAAACCATAGTCTAGTTATAGGCTTATGTTCATGTGTTTATATTATAGTATGATTATATACTTAGGCTCGTGCCTATAGGTTATTGATATCATATGTAGTATAGTTGTATACTTGTGTGAGAGCATATTTGTTAGTAAGATTATATTGTATGGTAGTATATCGAGTAATCAACTAGACCTTTGCTTGTTATGTAGGCTCATGCTTATACGTTAGTAAGATTATACCATAATGTAGGATATCAAGAATCCTACTAGACATTTGGTTGTTATATAGGCTTATGCCTATACGCTAGTAAGGTTAGATTGTAGGGTAGTTTGAAAATCATTATTCTTGGATGGATTGTTACTGCTTATTTTGTTGTTATGACTTGGTATATGTATACACCATATCCGCCCACGGGACCATCTGTGGTAGAGTGTTCTCCCGTAGACAATAATCACTTATGTATCATATCTACCCAAATGACCATCTGTGGTAGAGTATTCTCATATAAACAGTAACTTTTTACATACCTTGACTGTCAACTAGGCCATCCATGATACAACATTCTCCCGTAGTCAATAGCTGAGAAGCTAGATAGCTATCTCATCCTATCTGCCCACGGGACCATCCATGATAGATTATTCTCCCGCGAACAATGAGTATTTGTATACCCTGACCGCCCACTAGACCCATTCGTGATCACATATTGTTACGCTAGTCAGGACTAGTTATATGTTTGCTATATGACAGTTATGTATTTGTTCGTGCAGATTTAGATGTACTGTATATACTCTCGGTCTGTTGGTTATACCTAGTTAAGTAGGTTAGTGGAGTATTTTATTGTTGGTTATGCTTTTAGTTAGCAGATGATTATATCGGCGCTCTTTTATAGTATGTATTTTACTTGAGACTGCATTCTTTGATCTCCATACACTATATTGATCATGCATTATCTGTCTTATATTCGCTGAGTGTTTTGTACGCACCACCATTTTTACTATTTTTTTTGTCCCCAGGTAGCAGATAGAGGATTTATTAAGTCGCTTGGAGGTCATGTCTGCCAGTCCCACCTCACCTCAAAATTTTTTGCCTTATTTGTTTTATCTGTATTTACTTACGTTTTAGCATTTAGACTTGTTAGTGTAATAATTGGTCTTGTGGTGTATTTGATTTTGGTTATGATACTTGTTGTGTTTAAGCCGTGTCGGCATGCAATTAGTTCATTTTATAGTTTATATAGTTATCTTATGTCTTCCGTTGTCTTTGTTTCCAACTATGTGGGTTGTAGTTATTATATTTGTACAATCTTATGATAATGTATCCAGATTTCATATGTTGTCATAGAGGGGGGAGATGTTTTCCATTAATCAGACAGACATGCCCCTGAGGCATGACAATTCGAGCCTGACTTTCAAATTTCCCATGAAACTCTAGGTTGGACCGATGCATATTATTCCCTCAACGGAGAATGCATCCTCACATACTCCTCTCAAGAGAGTTTACCTTTAGCCAAACCTTGTTTGTACTTTTGCTCAACAAATGATCTTAACCTCTGGTACTTCCTCTAGACATTCGATCCTCAACTCGCCAAGACTTTCACACGGTCTCCATGACCCTTAGGACTTCTGCTCGATGTCCTCGATCAGTCTTCTGCATAGTCCACTGAACCAGGACTTCATGCCTAATTCCTTGACCAGGACTTTATGCTCAATCCCTTTACCGGGACTTTGTGTCCAATCCCTTGACCAACCCTTCTTTATCTAGCCTCAACTAGGACTTGTCTAAACACTCAGTTAAGTTCATTAAAAAATAACACAGCTTAACTTTGAATCATTTGTCATTATTAAAACTAGGTTTGATTAGTTGATACTTCCAGCACCAACAGTCGTAGCCCTAGTTGAATTCGGCCAAGGAAGAGGATCTTGGGGGGTTGATGGTTGTGGGGATGTTGCTGAACTTGGTGAGCAGTGACGATGATTTGGCGAAGGCAAAAGTGGGTTCAAGATCGAGTTCGGCGAGAGTTGAGAGGAGCTAGACTCAGTAGGGCATCTCAAACATTAAGCACTGGTGGAGCCCGCTCGAGTCATCTACCCGAGCTGTGGGCCACAAGTGCAGACGCCAGCCGACGTCGATGTCGGCGTCACCTAGGCTAACCTCCTTTTTTTTTTTTTTTTTTTTTTCATTTTTTCCCCCTTTTCTTCAAGAAAATCATAAATCAAACATTGTCGGGCCCTGGGCTACAACCCGGGTAGCCATCAACATGGCTCCGCCCTTGACATTAAGTCCTCTTTTGGGGACGCAGAGGCTCCTCAGACTCAATAGAGGAGATTGCTTTGGGATTTGGGGATTTTTGGGAGGTTGGTTCGATAGGGTCAGGATCCTCGAGAGAAGAGGGTGAAGTCTGAAGCTGAGGCCACTTCATATGCTTGTTGATTGAAGCTCGTCACATCTTGTCAACTACAGAAAGAGAAGAGAAACAAATT
The DNA here is from genome assembly GCF_018446385.1 of Zingiber officinale. NCBI lineage: Eukaryota > Viridiplantae > Streptophyta > Magnoliopsida > Zingiberales > Zingiberaceae > Zingiber > Zingiber officinale. The sequence goes on from NC_055993.1 coordinate 22,530,885, forward strand.
GTTAGGGATTGGTGGCCGGCTAGAAGGGGGGTTGGATAGCTACGTCACCCCCAACTCCTCTTTTCTTCTCTACAAATGTAAAATACTGAAAAAAAAATGGCGAATAAAGATAAGAGAATTTTCTGGAATTTTAGAAATTTTTCAGGAATTTTTCGGAGCTCGTATGGACGAGTTTACGGGGATGAAAATGGGGCCCCGGGAAAGCCTGTTTAGACTACCCATTTAAGTGAGGAAAAGTTATTTTTTTCTTTTTCTTTTTTCTTTTTCTTTTTATTCATTTGCTTACTCTCCCCGCCGAACCCGTGCGTGCCATTTCTCTTCTCCTTTGCAGAATTCACCCGTGCCCTAACCTCCTAGCGCCGGCGGTTATCTCTTCTCCTCCGATTGAACACCGGCCAAGCTTCTTCTTCCCCTCTCTTCCGAGCTGTGCCACCCGATTCTGTCTCTTCCTGTGCCGCAGACGTTTCTTCGCGCCGACACCTTCCTTCTTATTTTCTTCCTCTGCCGGCACAACCACAGGTGGAGCTTCTCATCGCCGGCCGACGAGAGACAACCGAGGGTCTCCGTTCCTCTCTTCTGGCCGACTCCGAGCTTTTACCCTAGCGCCGGCCACTGACCTTGAGCCCTAGATTTGTCTCGGCCGTGGAGATCAGGACGCGCCGCAGCCATCTCGCGTCGCTCCGGTCGCTACAATTGGTGCCGACGCCTGCCGCCCATCCGAGGCCCTTCCTTTGATCACCGAGAAGAGCCCCTTCCTCTCCTCTTCCGCTCACCGATCAGCCGACCGAATTCTTCTGCTCTAGATCTATTCCGCGTGGTCTTCACTGTGCCCTGCCGATGCTGCCATCTCTTGACCCGAACAATGCCAACCTCCTCCATGCTGTGTTCTAGTTCCAGATGCGGAGTCTGTTCTTCCACTGATCTGGAACAAAGATTTGGGCTTTTTAGTTTACTGAGGTGGATCTTGATGAATTGTTGATTTGGTTTGCTTGTTCTAATTCCAGCAGCAACTATTTCTTGGCGTGGATCAGTGAGTACGAGGGTAGTCTTGTGCTGTGGATTTTGGTGGATCTGGCAGTCATTGACTTCAGCAAGTTTCAGCAACTTCTTGTTCTTGAACAAGGCTGTAAATTGAGGTAAGTGTAGGGATTTGATATGTGTTTGTGGATAATGGATTGATTTAGGTATGATTTGATTATGTGGTCATGTGTAGTTTGAATTGGAGGTTGTAAATGGTTGTTGAGTATAAATTAGGTATGTGTTGAATTGGGATGATATGGATTGCTAGATGGTTAGTATATCACTAGTCGATGCATGATTAGTGTGATTAGATTTAATTGCTTAGAATCTAGTCTTGTGGATTTTATTTAGCTATTTAAATTCTTATGAATTGTAGCTAAATAAAATATATTTATATTGGTGACACAGGACTTTGACGCGAGACGAGTATCTTGACGTCGTGTTCGGAACAGATTGGACTTTTCTATTGGAGGCGGGTACCTCTTGACTTATCTTTTATGATACCGTCATTTGGATATGTATAGTACTTTATAGCTGCAAACAATGAACATGTTTGTCTTTGGTATATCACTGTTTGATATCCATAGCATGTTAGGTTTATCGCCTGTGACGCATCCGTGCTTATATCATGTGATTTATTGCCATGAGTACTGTATTACCATGAGTATCTTAGTTTCTAGAATAAGTGACATATCATGTTTTACTGAGGTTAGGACTAGGTTCTGGACTTTTGGTTTCAGTCATGTGTATCGAGACTGTCTGATACTTAGGTTTTATGCCATGACTGGCTTGTGTACCTCTATTTGTATATCATATATGATTCGTGTACCTAGACCTTGATTCTTGATATGTGCATATTGTTGGTACATATGTTATGGAAGGAGATATGTTTAGGATCTAGGTTGCTATACCATAGAGGACCTGTATGCCCTAGATCCGTGGATTGACCTACTGATACCGTGGGACCCATATTATATATATATGGATATGGTTATGTTGATTAGTTTATGACTATGCTTAGTGTCATGCATCATGATTGCATGCTGCGCGTCTCTACTCATTATGGTTGAGCACATCGCCATTTATATCTGCACACACCACCACTCATGGATTTGTGGTATATCGAGCAGTGTGTGGCGGTTCATTGCTCCGTTGGTCGTATCGACTCGGCGTAGTGGCGATCGCCTCTGTTTAGCTCGGCATTTAGTGTAGAACAGAGTAGCAGACGGTGGACTCTGTTGGCTCCGTTGGTCGGTGACTCAGCGTAGTGGCAGAGATACCTCCCGCCATCGTGTACCGGGAGAGCATTGAGCTCCCCATTTATGATTTGGGGTCACGGGCAGAGTACTCCGACAAAGATCCCGTCCACTCATCGTGAGCGGTGGACAGAGTGCACGGTTGTCATGACCCTACCCACTCGGTCTCGCCTGTGAGAGGACTAACTGGCGTCATGGGTGACCAGGACGCATCATTAGCATCATATGCATTGATATATTTATATTCTTATGATTGTGTTTCACGTTTGGTTTGCGTTTTGGTTGATCGTACTGACTGCATACGGGATTATCGACACTTTCTGTCGACCCTTTTATCGGATAGAGTTCTCGGTGAGTATAACTTCCTCGATTACCTTCGGTTTACGTATTCCCTATATATGATTGAAGTCGTATTCCATGTTTGTTCATTAGATATATCTTACTACTCACGTCCATCGGTATTCATTGAGTTGTTGAACTCACCCCGTTGACACTATCTTTTCGTGCACCGTTGTTTATGGTGTCGCTGAGCATCCTGTCTTGGTTCCCACGCCACATCGTAAGACTTATCGGTTTTACGTATGTTTTGTTTGTTTTATGTACCGTTTGTTTAGCTCTATACTGGTTTTATCTTTGGAGTGTTGGCGTTGTTATGTGGTATTTTGTATTTATGTTATTGGTTGTGTAAGTCAGCTTTGTGTTTTGTTTTTGTAGTGGGTCGCTTTATTTTTTGCGTGGTGAGTGTCAATTTGATATTAATGCGTGGTGTTTGTTTTATTTTTTGTTATTATTCCAGCCGACGATATAGTCTTGTAGGAAAGTTTCGGATTGTTCGTCAGACAGGGGAGATCTTTCAAATTTCTTCGGACAGAGACTCCTCCGGGGCGTGACAATTTAGTGGTATCAGAGCCAAGTTATACGATACTTGCTATGTGTTTTGGATTTTCGAGATTTATCTGATATCAATTTATTTGGTATCAGAGATCGGCTTACGAGTCTTATTTTCTTGGTGTTTCGGATTTTCTGTTTTGGTCTTCTCGATGTGACTTTTCGGGTTTTGGGACCTGGCAGCAGCAGGACATCTCCAAGCTATAGGAGGTATGTTGGTATACTGTTATCCTACCTTTTTGATTAGTTTATGCCCTGTTCATTATTACAGTCTATAACATGTATTAGCACTCTTTACTAGTACCTGTCTGGTTGTTGTAGCATATATTATATGTGATGGGTTAGCCACTGATCTTGATTGACCTTAATAGAGATTGAGGGATTACAGTTTCTGGCGAATTTTCATATCATACACCAGTAGTTTTTAGCTTATGTTATTACCAGTTGGTTAGCAGATTGAGGCACATACCGGCCTCTGCTTTTATTAGCTGGGTAGTGGATAGTATTTATATCTTTATGATGACCTAGCCAGTAGTATACCATGTTATCTTAGTTAATTTCATCCGTAGATAATTGATTTACTCTTGTTAGATCGGTCAGTAGAAGACTGATCTACGTTTGTCGACTTGGGTAGTCGTGGATGGATATACCTTAGTGATTGACGAGGATTAGCGAACACTGGTTAGATTTGGATAGTCGATTACTGATTCATTGTTTTGGTTGGTCCAATCAGTAGGGGATCGACTTACGCTATTTTATAAAAAAATACTGATCTTTGGGTGATTCGTGTTTAGTTGGATATCTTAAGTATATTGGGTACATGACTTGTACTGACAGGGAAAGGACTGAATTAGCCATATACTATTGTCGGTTTGGTCAGTTGATAGAGGATTGATGTATCCTATTCCATGGGTACTGTAATTTTAGATTGTTTGTACCTAATTGGATAACTTCGAAGATGGCATAGGGTTGATGTGATAGATTGGATTAAATATGCTGATTAGGCATATCTATGAAGTGTACATATGATTGTTATGAGTTAAAGGAGTTCTATGATGGATAGTTCATTTGTGGATAGTGAGGGTATTCCCATCTAGATATGGTTATTGTAGGTTTCTTGTGGATTATAGCTAATTAGTTAGCTATACGTGCTTGATTGACATATTGGAGGTATCTTATCGATTTAAATCTGTGTCGTGGTATGTGCACATGAGTGTGAATGTCATGTTGGAAGTATCTTGTCGACTACATCGGAGTTGTGATATGTGCAGATGTATTCGGTGTAATATTTGAGGTATCTTATTGATTATGTGTGATTTGTGAATGCACCTGGGTTTTAGTATGTCTTATTGGAAGTATATGTTGATTATACTCTTGGCATATGTGTATATTTGTCATGTGAGTATTGTTTGAAGGGTATTGTTGATTTTACCTACGATGATATATGCATACGGGTTCGGTATGTATTGTTGGAGATATTACGGTGATTTACACCTATATTGTGAGTATGTTGGGTGTGCACTAATTAGAGGATTATGTTGATCATACTTATGTTGTGTGTGCACGTGTGTTAGGTGTATGGTTGGTAGGCATTTTGGTCAGTTCTCAAAGTTAATGTGCCATTTCTTTTCATTTAAGCGGGCTGTGATAATTGCCTAATTCTAGGTATGGTAAAGTGTTGGAAAGGGTTGTCTTTGTGAAATGTTGTAGCCACCATTAGGACTTCAGGTGTTGCTTGGGTCATCAAGCCTTAAGCAGGGGATGATTATGGGCCATGAGTTGGGTTTCAGCTCTGAACAGGAATGTCAAGCTTTAAGTTGGGAAGATCATAACAGTTCAATTTAGTATCACTTGGTTAGTTATCAGATAGGTGAGCAGTTATTAACTTAAACATTTTGGACCACTGTTCTTTGGTCTAACAAGTCAAAGGCCAATTTTCTCATTTAAGTGGGTTGTGTTATCATCCTAATAAGTAGAGGGTTCTCTGAAAACAAATATTGACCTGAGGTATTGAAACTTCAACCCTCTGATGTAAAAGACTTGTAAGAAAATGATGATTGGTAAGTGAACAAGTTTGTTAGGAGTGTGAAGAAGTTTGAAGGCGAGGGGAATCTTCATTGATTCTGATGTCGTGTGACAAATCCTGTTTCTAAGTAATTTTTTGTGACTTGATCTCATTGTATAAGTAATTGGAGGCTAGTCGGTATCCTTCCAAGGGTCATCCTATTTTTTCCACATTGTTTAGATTAATGATTTAATTGATTTTGTTTGTTTTAGTGAAAATTTGGGCTTGGTGGTTTGTGCTTTGTCCATCTACCTCAACTATTCCAGTTATAACTATTCTGTTGGGCTCGATATGAAACATGGGATGAGTATGGATAACCAACACTGAGAAGTTAAGCTTCATTTTGATTCTCAAATGAACAATCCATCTCTTTCGTAGTGTATCAAGGTGCCTCCATATTGTGATAGACAAAACGAGAGTAGTTGTTTTTACAAGCCCAAGATGGAAAATGTCGTATCGATGGTTCCGATATTGATGTGTCTTGTCTCTAAGATTTGAATCAATTCTTTGTAAGCTTGATTTTCTTTCTTAAGCTACCAAATAGTTGACCATACTGATATTGACTCTCACTTTGTATGTATACATGTCAAAAGTTGCAACCAAAATTCTATTGGTTAACACTGTTTTTTTTTCCCTTCCTTGTTAACCTTGATTTGAATCTACTGATCTGACACCCTACTTTAGTCTGACTGAGAAAATTGTTAATTAATCAATGAACTTTTTAGTCTCTTTAGTCTGCTAGTATTAGTTTGGGCTAAGTATTAGGTTAGTCTGCTACTATAATTTGGGCTTAAGCATTGGCTCATTGATTGAGCCAAACAAAGCTAATGAGCTAGATCTTTCTCTGACTGCTCAAGTAAGCTCTGACAAATGACATTTGGAATGGACATAATCATAGCCACAAAGACAGATATTTGGAAAGGGATTTCATTCTGATGATGAATCCATCATTGGGCTTGGGGTCTTGCAAAAGGCTGCTGATTATGTGATTCTGAGACGAGCTGGTCCACCATCGTGCCTCACACCCTAGTTTAATCTGACAGAGTCTGCAGCAGGTCTTGGACATGCAGCTCTGTTTCAGTACAACTTTCCATCCGTAGACAGATGGATAGTTAGAGCGGACCATTTAGACTCTAGAGGATTTGCTGAGGACTTGTGTATTAGATTTTAGGGGCAGTTGGGAGGATTATTTGCCATTGGTAGAGAGTTCGCCTACAACAACGGTTTGCATTTGGCTATTCAGATGGCACCGTTTGAAACGTTGTATGGTAGGTCTTGTTGGACACCCACCCTCTGGGATGAGGTTGGGGAGGCCCAGTTGTTGGGACCTTATAGAGCTCAGCAGGAGGCAAAGTTGTCCGTAATATCAGACGGAGGATGTCAAAGGCGCAGGATCGCCAGAAGTGTTATGCTGATCGGAGACGCAGACCCCTAGTGTTCTCTATTGGCGACCATGTATTTTTACGAGTTTTACCCATGAAAGGGGTGAAGAGATTGGTCTCAGAGGTAAGCCAGCTCCGTGATACATTGGACCTTTCCGGATCTCGGAAAGGATTGGAGTAGTAGTATGCCGGTTGACACTACCACCGTCGCTGGCAGGAGTTCATGACGTATTTCATGTGTCTATGCTGAGGAGATATATATATCCGACTCGGCACATGTGCCGACAGATATCTCAGTTCCTATTCAGCCTGACGTTACCTTCGAGGAGGTTCCGGTACGGGTTCTGGACCGGAAAGAGCGTCAGTTGCGGAACAAGACAATCCGACTAGTTAATGTTGGAGTCGGATGGCAGCATCATTCGGATGAGGAGGCTACCTGGGAGCTCGAGGATACTATCCGAGCTCGATACCTCCACCTTTTCACATGAGGTATGTAAGTTATGGTTCCGTTCAGCATTTATACTATTTAGCTTTTGCTAATACTTGCTGATGGTAGATATCGAAATTTGGGGACCAAATTTTTATTAGTGGGGGAGAATGTAAAATACTGAAAAAAATGGCGAATAAAGATAAGAGAATTTTCTGGAATTTTAGAAATTTTTCAGGAATTTTTCGGAGCTCGTATGGACGAGTTTACGGGGATGAAAATGGGGCCCCGGGAAAGCCTGTTTAGACTACCCATTTAAGTGAGGAAAAGTTATTTTTTCTTTTTCTTTTTATTTTTCTTTTTATTCATTTGCTTACTCTCCCCGCCGAACCCGTGCGTGCCATTTCTCTTCTCCTCCGCAGAATTCACCCGTGCCCTAACCTCCTAGCGCCGGCGGTTATCTCTTCTCCTCCGATTGAACACCGGCCAAGCTTCTTCTTCCCCTCTCTTCCGAGCTGTGCCGCCCGATTCTGTCTCTTCCTGTGCCGCAGACGTTTCTTCACGCCGACACCTTCCTTCTTATTTTCTTCCTCTGCCGGCACAACCACAGGTGGAGCTTCTCATCGCCGGCCGACGAGAGACAACCGAGGGTCTCCGTTCCTCTCTTCTGGCCGACTCCGAGCTTTTACCCTAGCGCCGGCCACTGACCTTGAGCCCTAGATTTGTCTCGGCCGTGGAGATCAGGACGCGCCGCAGCCATCTCGCGTCGCTCCGGTCGCTACAATTGGTGCCGACGCCTGCCGCCCATCCGAGGCCCTTCCTTTGATCACCGAGAAGAGCCCCTTCCTCTCCTCTTCCGCTCACCGATCAGCCGACCGAATTCTTCTGCTCTAGATCTATTCCGCGTGGTCTTCACTATGCCCTGCCGATGCTGCCATCTCTTGACCCGAACAATGCCGACCTCCTCCATGCTGTGTTCTAGTTCCAGATGCGGAGTCTGTTCTTCCACTGATCTGGAACAAAGATTTGGGCTTTTTAGTTTACTGAGGTGGATCTTGATGAATTGTTGATTTGGTTTGCTTGTTCTAATTCCAGCAGCAACTATTTCTTGGCGTGGATCAGTGAGTACGAGGGTAGTCTTGTGCTGTGGATTTTGGTGGATCTGGCAGTCATTGACTTCAGCAAGTTTCAGCAACTTCTTGTTCTTGAACAAGGCTGTAAATTGAGGTAAGTGTAGGGATTTGATATGTGTTGTGGATAATGGATTGATTTAGGTATGATTTGATTATGTGGTCATGTGTAGTTTGAATTGGAGGTTGTAAATGGTTGTTGAGTATAAATTAGGTATGTGTTGAATTGGGATGATATGGATTGCTAGATGGTTAGTATATCACTAGTCGATGCATGATTAGTGTGATTAGATTTAATTGCTTAGAATCTAGTCTTGTGGATTTTATTTAGCTATTTAAATTCTTATGAATTGTAGCTAAATAAAATATATTTATATTGGTGACACAGGACTTTGACGCGAGACGAGTATCTTGACGTCGTGTTCGGAACAGATTGGACTTTTCTATTGGAGGCGGGTACCTCTTGACTTATCTTTTATGATACCGTCATTTGGATATGTATAGTACTTTATAGCTGCAAACAATGAACATGTTTGTCTTTGGTATATCACTGTTTGATATCCATAGCATGTTAGGTTTATCGCCTGTGACGCATCCGTGCTTATATCACGTGATTTATTGCCATGAGTATTACCATGAGTATCTTAGTTTCTAGAATAAGTGACATATCATGTTTTACCGAGGTTAGGACTAGGTTGGACTTTTGGTTTCGATCACGTGTATCGAGACCGTCGATACTTAGGTTTTATGCCACGACCGCTTGTGACTCTATTAGATATCATATATGATTCGTGTACCTAGACCTTGATTCTCGATATATGCGTATTGTTGTACATGTTATGGAAGGAGATATGTTTAGGATCTAGGTTCTATACCATAGGATACCCTAGATCCGTGGATTGACCTATCGATACCGTGGGACCCATATTATATATATATGGATATGGTTATGTTGATTAGTTTATGACTATGCTTAGTGTCACGATCACGATCAGACGTCACATGATCGTTTACTCCACTATGGTTGAGCACATCGCCATACGTATCGCACACACCACCACTCATGGATTTATGTATATCGAGTGCGGTGTGTCATTTCGTCTGGCTCCGGTCGTATACGACTCAGTGGTGGCCGCTGATCGATTCACTTCTGTTTAGCTCACTGGCATTTAGTGTAAGAACAGAGTAAGCCGTGACTGGACTCTGTTGGCTCGTTGGTCGGTGACTCGGCGTGGCCAGAGATACCTCCCCGTCATCGTGTACCGAGAGCATTGAGCTCCCCATTTATGATTTGGGGTCACAGGACGAGTACTCGACAAAGATCCCGTCCACCTCGGCCACTCATCGTGAGCACGACGAGTGCATCCTACCCACCTTGGCCTCGCCTTTTGTGTGCGAGAGGACTAATGGCGTGGTGACGCATCATTAAAGATCATACGATGATGTATTTATATTCTTATGATTGTGTTTCACGATTCGTCACGATTTGGTTGACGATACTGACTGCATACGTGATTATTGACACTTTGCTCGACGACCCTTTTTGCGGATAGAGTTCTTGGTGAGTGACTTCCTCGCTACCTTTCGGTTTACGTATTCCCTATATACGATTAGGAAGTCGTATTCCATGTTTGTTCTTGTTAGATATATCTTACTACTCACGTCCATTGGTATTCATTGAGTTATTGAACTCACCCCGTTGACACTATCTTTTTCGGTACCAGTTGTTTATGGTGTCGCTTGAGCATCCCGTCACGTCCCCACGCCACATCGTAAGACTTATCGGTTTTACGTATGTTTTGTTTGTTTTATGACGTTTGTTTAGCTCAGACCTGGTTTTATCTTTGGAGTGTCGACGTTGTTATGTGGTATTTTGTATTTATGTTATTGGTTGTGTAAGTCTGGCCAGCTTTGTGTTTTGTTTTTGCGTAGCGGGTCGCTTTATTTTAATCAGCGTGGTTACCAGAGGTCGAATTTGATATTAATCGCGTGGTGTTTGTTTTCTTTTATTATTATTCCAGTGGCTGAGGTATATAAGTATGTAGGAAAGTTTCAGATTGTCCGTCGTACAGGGGAGATGCTGCCGAAATTTCTTCGGACAGAGACTCCTCTGGGGCGTGACAACAAAAGATTAGTGCACACGCGGAAATATAACTAACTAATGAAAACAATAAAGAAAAAAATACCAAATCGCTAACAAGGTCGATGTAATGTGGTTTGGAGATTGCTTGCTCCTACTCCACAGCGTGTCCTTGAGGTGGACGAGCCCTTGATCCTTCGATGGATCAATCCCCTACAATCTCCGGCTAGAGCTTTCTCCTTCTCGGTGGAGCAAACCTTTTACAAAGGATCTCTTCCTCGTTACAATGATGAAGTTTACATTTGGGAGGAAGAGAATGGCTTGGAAGCTTTGGACAATTGCTAAGGAGTGATTCAACAATAATCAGTAGTCTCCTTCAAGCCCCAAAGCTTCCTTCAAATAAGAGGAGAGAGATGATCATCATATCAATTCATCTCGGCACCAGTCAACTGGCAAAATCATCAGTCGACTGGTGCTACCGTTGGAGGTAGCCAACGACTACTTTGCAGTACCAACGGTCTGTTAACGGTTATTTACCAATCGACTGCTAAAACTAGCAGTCGACTGTTAGCTGTTTGCTGAGCTAACAGAATGTTTCTGTTCGCTGCCAGTTGACTGCGCAGTCGACTGGTGCAGTCGACTGCTAAAACATGCAGTCGACTGGTGCAGTTGACTGCTAAAAGTTGCAACCGACTGGACTGCACCTTGTTACACACTCACACTCATCCTCTCCGGAGTCGCCCTTGAAGTCCTCTTCCTCAGCCTTCGTCCCTCAGATACACCCGAGCCCGCGACTCCTCTCCGTGCCATCCTTCACATTGCCTTGAAGTCTACTTCCCTCGGCTCCACTCCGTTGCTCCTCATCCGGTGGTCCCTCGGATGACTTCCACACCATCCTTCACCGACTCAAGGATCCGGGGGCGTAGGATGAGCTTCCTAAGCTTAGTTGCACCAAGCTCCTCATGTGTATTTCACCAAGTCCTGCAAGACTTAAACACACATATCAAACACATATGAAAGCCTAACTTAAACTCTTTGACACACACATCAAAACCATGATCGTACCGATCAAACTTGGGTCGATTGCACCAACAATCTCCCCCTTTTTGATGTGTGGCAATATGTTTAAGTTAGACATTAATAACAACATGAAAATTAAAAGCAATATGCAAACATGAAGCATAATTACCAAGCTCCCCCTTAACATATGCTCTTCAACCTTAATTTTCAAGTTTTGCACACAATTAGGTTTCTAACTTAAACCTACCCATTTCTCCCCCTTTGACACCATCAAAAATTGTACCAAACATGTACACATACCTGTTGATACAGTCTGACCTGGCTGCTGTTTTGATGTTGACACTGATTTAAGTTTATATCAGATATTAATTAAACTCAGACTGATTAATGATCAAGGTTGATCATGTGGAGAGGAAAAGTCCAAGTACGGATACTTGACACGCTCGGTAGCTCGTTATCCGGACTAGGTCAGAGAGGCTCGGTAGCTCGTTCTCTAGACCGGACAAAGTCGGAGAGGGCTCGGCAGCTCGTTCTCCGGACTAGGTCAGAGAGGGCTCGGTAGCTCGTTCTCCGGACTAGGTCAGAGAGGGCTCGGTAGCTCGTTCTCTGAACCGGACAAAGTCGGAGAGGGCTCGGCACTGCTTGGACTCGAGTCGAGAGGGCTTGGTAGCTCGTTCTCCCGGGAAGACGTTAGGGTTTAGGGCTGAGGCTCTAAAACTAACACAGTGACATCGATCACCGTTGACCGATCCGTGATACTGTTGTCCGGATCGGTCGGCATCAATCCAATGATATTAGTCACCGACGGCCTCGTGATCGATCGGTGACCACGTAAAGTCTTCTGGGTTATCTCGACGGGGGACCGACAAGAACACGTACATTCTGGGTTATCCGATCTACATACCGATCGGAAAGACGCCGACTCAAGCGATAGGGGATCGGCGTGGACCGATCCACGATAGGCCGATCGGTCCACGATCGATCGATTCTTCGAGCCGATCGTGATGAGTCCCGATCGGTCCAGAGCTATAGATCGGCCGACCGATCCACAACATGTCGCTTGTTTCGCTTCTCGATATTTCGATTCACTGATTCACCGATCAAATCATCCGTGAGATTTTTAAGTTACAGGTTGCAGGTATCGTGCCATTGGTTAATTTCAAATGAAGCTCCATCAGAAGAATAAGAACAAGTGCCCTTTATGCTGTATTTCACTGCAAGTGATGCAATTCGAGCTTCAACATTCACTAGCCGCGATCAGTTGGACTCTTGCTCATTGGTTCGAGCTCAGAGAGACCAGTGAAGACCATGGATGGTATTGGTGTGAGTTCAGAGAACCAGATGAGAAGGAAGAGTGATTGGCGACGCCTGAGTTGGTTGCAGTGATTCAACACAGGTGACAGTGATTCGGGACAGTGAGAAAGCAGAATAAGAAGAAGGAAGAAGAGAGGTTTGCTAAGGTTCTGGAAAAACTCTCTATCGATCAAGAGGCTGTGTTGTTGAGCTCTTGACTGAAGACTTCCTTCTGTCTTTGCGTGCGTTTTGCTTCGTGGTTGTAAGTTTCATTTGTTCATTTCGTTAGCCACAAAACTCTGTAAGTCATTGTGCTTTGTTTTCAAATCTATTCTGTAACTTTTGTGGAGAGGTTACTCCACCGAGAAGGAGAAACACTTAGCCGGATTTTGTCCGAGGTGTGATCTACCGAAAGATCAAGGGATCGTCCACCTTACGGACACGCCGAGGAGTAGGGGCAAGTTATCCCCGAACCTCGTACATCGTTTTGTTAGTGGTGGTTTGTTCTTTTCCTTGCATCAGTTTTCATTTTACTTATTTCCGCTGTGCTAACAAACTCTTGTGAGGAAATTGATTGGATTTTTAAAGGAGGCTATTCACACCCCCCCCCCCTCTCTAGCCATCCGAAGGTCCTAACAAGTGGTATCAGAGCGAGGCACTCTTCATCCGGATTAACACCCTAAAGAGCAAGAAGATGGCTATGAAGGAAGGTTTTAGTACCAATCGCCCACCCTACTTCGATGGAGCGGATTTCCAATATTGGAAGAGTCGTATGGAGTATTACCTCAAGACCGACATCTCCATGTGGTTCTCGGTCAAGGAAGGTTTCACACCTCCGAAGGATGAAGAAGGTAAGGAACTAGAGTCGTCAAGGTGGTCCGCCGAGCAAACTCGCAAAGGACAAGCCGATGCCAAGGCGGTGGTCACACTACAATGTGGAATAGCCAAAGATCAGCTTGTCAAGGTAGGTCCATTCGTGAGTGCAAAGGATTTGTGGAACAAGCTCATCGAGCTCCAAGAAGGAACTCGAGACTCTCGGATCGCCAAGAGAGACTTGTTCCTAAACCAACTACAAAATCTCACCATGAAGGAGAACGAAACGGTAAGTGAACTACACGGAAGGTTCAAGGAGATCATCAATGGTCTTCATTCCGTGGATGAACGCGTAGAAAATCGCGATCTCGTAAGGTACGCTCTCAAAGCTTTTCGAAGGAATGCCTTGTGGTCATCTATGGTAGATGCCTACAAGGTCTCCAAGGACCTCTCAATTGTTAAGTTAGATGAATTCTTTTGTGAAATGGAACTTCATGAACTCGCTAACAAGGGTCAAAAAGAGAAAGGCATTACTTTAGTTGCAGGAGAAAAGAGTAAGGATGGAAGAAGGAAGAAAGAAAAGAAGAAGGAGAAAGAAATTCCTACATCCTCATCCTCCTCCGAGTCCGATGATGAAGGAGGATCATCATCAAGCGAGATGGCCAACTTTGTGAGGAGAATCATGAGAAGGAGCCGAAGATACAAAGGGAAAGGTAAGTCTATTGATCAAAATATTGATAAGACTAACGTTACTTGTTATGAGTGTAGCAAGAAAGGACACTATCGGAGCGAGTGTCCGAAACTCAAGAAGAAGGAAGAAAGGGCCAAGAAGAAGAAAGCTCTCAAAGCTTCTTGGGATGAATCCTCCTCAAGCTCATTGGAGGAAGAGAAGGAGAAAAGCACTCGTCAATTAGCACTCATGGCAAGAGAGGAATCGGACTCCGGAAGTGATACATCAGCCGCGGCTTCATCATCTTCGGATGATGAAGAGGTAACCTCTCCACATTTAGAAAAATGTTATAAGACTATTGCTCATTTATCTACATTGCTTAAGAAATCAAAAACTGAAATCAAATTATTAAAAGAAGAAGTAGAACACTTGAAGACTCTTAGGGAAGATGAGGTTGATGACCTTCATCAAGAGCTTCTTGAGGATGAAAATAATGCCCTAAAGAGTGAAGTTGAGAAACTCAAGAAAATGCTTGAGAAATTATCAACTAGCTCTAAGACCTTAGATATGATTCTAAATGCCCAAAGGGTAGTCTACAACAAGGCTGGATTAGGATACCAACCTAAGGAGTCTAGTTTCATTTCCTTAGTGTCTAGAACCCAATTTCAGAGATCACATGCTTCTAGGGTTCATGAGACTAGGAAGGGTGTGACCAAGGCATGGGTTCCTAGGTCTTTCATTGTAGATGCATTAGGTCCCAAGATTTGGGTACCTAAAACATCTATCTTTCGTGTCTTGCAGGCATTTGTCAAGGGGGAGCATCTATCAACTTGGTTTGTTGATAGTGGATGCTCCAAGCACATGACCGAGGACAAGTCACTCTTTACTACCCTTCAAAACAAAAATAGAGGTAATGTGTCCTTTGGTAATAATGGTAGCCTTAAGGTTATAGGAGTTGGAGATATTCAAATATCCGAATGTCTCCAAATCAAAAATATCCTTCTAGTCAAGGGGATGACTTTTAATCTCCTAAGTGTCAGCCAATTGTGTGATACGGGTTACACAATTGAGTTTCATTCAAGTCAATGTATGGTCAAACACATTGACACACTTGACACGGTACAGTAGGCACAAGGGTAGACAACATTTATCATGTATCCTTTAAAAGTGCTATTAATGCCTCTGCTAAGTGTCTCATGTCAAAAGAAGAAGAATCATGGCTGTGGCATAGAAGGTTGGCCCATATAAACATGAAGAACATTCGAAAGCTGGCCAACAAAGGATTAGTGCGAGACTTACCAAGCATCAAGAATCAAAAGACAAAATTATGTGATGCATGTCAAAAGGGTAAGCAAACAAAAGCATCTCATAAAGGTAAAAGCGCTGTAAGTACATCTACTGCTTTAGATCTATTGCATATGGATTTGTTTGATTGCAGTAATGTTATTTCATTGAATGGGAGTAGATACTGTTTAGTGATCATTGATGATTTTACTAGATATACATGGACTTTCTTTTTGAAAAATAAGGATCAAACCATAGATGTTTTTGTTTCTTTTTGTAGAAGAACTGAAAATGAAAAATCAACAACGATTAAAACAATTAGAAGTGATCATGGTGGAGAATTTCAAAACCATAGATTTTTAGAATTTTACCAAGAAAAAGGATATAGGCATGAGTTTGTTGGAGTGTATACTGAAAGCCTAAGCTTTGTAAACATTCATTATGAATAAAGAATCACATTTGGTCAAATTGTCTACATTTGTTTGTAGTTGTTCATTTAATTTATATTGTAGATAACATAGTATGTGGTGTCACATACAGAAGATGATGTTATCAGTACCTTATAAATTATAAACAGTAGCTCACAACTAAAATGGAAAGGAACAAACCATTAGAAGGTCGTAGTGTAATTAGGTATTAGTTTATCTTGACTATATAATTACACTAGTACACTCAGAGTGTATTGAGTAGGACCATTAGAGGTCGTTTCTTTTATACTGACTTTATAAAGGAACAAAGACCTCGGTTATTATGGAAGTGTGCTATTCATCCTAACACAATACCAAGCACATATGTTTGATATTTATTTCTTTAATTTATCAATGGGTGAGATTTAGTTCGATGAATCAATAAACCCGATAAGTTGGGAAATGGTATCACTTATAGTGTGTGTTGTTGATTATAGAAGGAAACTGTGTCCTAGAGATACTAGGTTGATAATGTCCCCAAGAGGAGCTCATAAGGATTGTCATGTTAAACCTGCAGGTGGACTTAGTCCGACATGACGATAAGGTTGAGTGGTACTACTCTTGGACTTAGATATTAATTAAATGAGTTGTCGAGAACTCACCGAATTAGTGGACATTCGATATCTTAAACAGGAGACTAACATGCTCATAATAAGAAGGAGTCCAAAATGTAATTTGGGATTGGTGCGGTAGTTCAATGATAGTTCTCTAGTGGAATGAATTATCATTGATAAAATTAAGTTGTGTGTTGGGGACACGGGATGCTTAATTTTATCGGAGACCAAAACCAATTCCTCCTCTCGGTCCCTATCGTAGCCTCTTATTTATAGAGTTCTATACCCACCTATACCCACCTTCTATACCCACTCAATAGGGGCCGGCCAAGCTAGCTTGGGAACAAGCTAGGGCCGGCCTAGGTATAAAATTGGGTGGCCAAGCTAGTAGGGCCGGCCAAATTAAATTAAAAAGAAATTTAATTTTAATTTTTATTATTATGTGGAAGATATAATTTAAAGAGAATTAAAAATAAAATATCTCTCTTGTAAAAGATCTACAAAGATTAAAGAAAGAGATTAGATCTCTTTCCTTATTTGTAGATCGAGATATTTTATTTTCTCTTTAAAATTATTCACATGTTGATAAAATTAAAATTATAGAAATTTCCTTTATCAACCATGAAGAGATTTTAAAGAGAAATTTTATTTTTAAAATTTCCGGAAATAAATTAGAAGTTTTAATTGTTGATTAAAACTTGTCCAATTTGTTCTCCAATGATGTGGCCGACCATTGAAGTTTGATTTGGAAAATTTATTTTATTTTTCTAAATTAAATCATGTCGAGGAAATTGAGGAAATTTTATTGTAATTAAATTTCCTAATTTGCTAGGCCAAGGAATATAAAAGAAGGGGTGAGGGTGCCTTCATGAGACACAACCTTATTATTTCTCCCTCTCTTATTCTTTGTGTGGCCGGCCACCCTCTTTCCCTCTCTTCTTCTTGTGGTGGCCGAACATCTCTATTCCCTTGGAGCTCTTGTGGTGGCCGGATACTACTAGGAGAAGAAGAAGAAGAAGGAGAGGAAGCTAGCGTCTCTTGGAGCTTGGTTAGTATTTTGGTTTTCCTCCTTGGTAAAGCTTTTCCTTTGTGGCCGAACCTTGCTTGGAGGAGAAGAAGGTGGTTGGTGGTTCCTCATCTTGGTAGATCGTTGTCCACACAACGTCCGAGGTTAGAAGAGGAATACGGTAGAAGATCAAGAGGTCTTTCTAGAAGGTATAACTAGTAGTTTTTCTTTTTCCGCATCATGCTAGTTATTTATGGAAATAATACCAAATACAAGAGGCTTACGTTCTAGAATTTCAAATATGTTTTTTCGATATTGTGTTCTTTTGTTTTTTCTTTTCCTTGTGATTTGATTGTTCTCTTTGGTTAACCTAAAGTTATTTTAGGAAATTAAATATTAGCTTTCTATAAAAGGTTTTGTCTAGTCGGTGGTGGTTGCTCCCATATCCAAGAAGGCCATGTGCCTCGCCACGTCAGTACTGGGAACCAATTATAGAAATTAATATTTAATGGAATAAATAATTTAAGGAGACTTGGGTCGAACGTGTTAAGTTCCGCAGGAGATCCAAGTCAAAACCTAAAAGAACAAATAAATTAAGTTTTGGATCAAACGTGTTAAGTTCTGCAGGCGATCCAAAATTTAATTTAAAAGAACACATGGTAGCTAGGAAAAGGTTCAGACCTTTGTACAAAATTTTTGTACAGTGGAACCTATAGGTTTTCCGAGTAGCAACCAACAATTGGTATCAGAGCTAGGGTTTTGCCTCTGTGTATTTGGTATTTAGTTTAATTATGCACATGTCATACATAATTTAGGCAGGTTAATAGTAGGATGTGCTAACTTTGTGGATGTAGGATCCAACTATTATGGCTTTTAGTTATTATGTGTGTGATTGAACCCTTGGACATGTCAAGGGCATTTATATGTGTGTGCATGATTGTATTTAAATACAGCAGGAGCTGTATTTAGTTTTATTAGGATTTTATTTTTGATCTAGATACATGTACATTCCTTTTATGGAATATAGGATCAAAAATGTAAAATTCTATTTATGTCGCGGATCAAATCTTGCAAAGCGTGGAACCTTCTAAGGACCAGAGGCGCAGCGAAATTAGGATGCGACAGCTAGACCCGGTAGCGGTGGCCAAATATGGCAGCAGCTTGGGATGACAACACACGGAGGACAAATAGAGATAAAAGTCATAATAGTTGAAAATTAGATTTTCTATTTATTGCTTTTATATTGTGCTATGTGTGAATGTTAGTTTACAAGTTAAGTAGGCTAGAATAGTTAAAATTCCTCATTTATAAATAACTAAGTGGGAGAGGGATATTTAAGTAAATCCCATGGTCTCCATTACTGGTTTGTAAGTGATGCAAACAATCTTGCGCGTTGGCTCTGGGTGCCTTCCTCCATAACGGATGAGCTTGTTTGCGGATCACTAGAACAGACTTCCATTTTTGGATGACTATAGGAAGTTAATTAAGAGTGTGTGATCTTCCCTAACGGGAGGGGCATAATCTTATTAATGGACTCAGTGTCAAGTAATGGTATACACTTAGACACATCTAATAGTATCCTCCCCAACGGAGTCACTGCTATTATTTGTGAGACCAAATAATACCAACTATTAATTTTATTTGTCAAAAGTTAGGTTGACAAGATAATAAAATTAATTGGTTAAAACCCTCCTTTTACAAATGTTGAATTTGCACACTAACGTGGCATACAAAATTCACGGTGTTATGAGGTGTTGGTTAATTTAAAATAGTATTGTTTGAGGAATCAATATTATTCTAAATTTAGAGTACTGACCAAAAGTTATTTGTGATTCTTAGGATGACTTTCAACCCACTGTCCATCATACTTCAACAGAATAGACTTACTGGACCTAATTACATAGATTGGAAAAGGAACCTGGACATTGTCATTGAAAGCTATAAATTTGTATTGACCGAGCTTGCCTCAAGCACCCACTCGTGAATCTACCCAAGAGGAGATCGAATATCATAAGAGATGGGTAAAGGCGATGAGATGGCGGTGTTACATTTCGCTTCAATGTCAAATGTATTGCAACATCAACATTTTACCAACGACTATGATATTATGAACAATCTCAAGGAACTCTTTCGTCATCGGGATAGGGCTTCTAGACAAGAAGCTATGAGAAAGATAATGACAGCCACCATGCAAGAGGGTACTCTGTAAGGGATCATATCCTAAAGATGATGGCTTATCCGAACGAGATACGGATCCTTGGAGGAGAAATTGATGGGAAACCCAGATCGATATGATCCTCCAAACGCTACCTAGAAGTTTTGAGCGGTTCCGCCTGAACTATAATATGAATAAAAGGATTTATTCATTAGGGGAACTACCGATGGAACTTCAAGCGAGAAGGATTATTTCATAATTCTCAAATTCACTTTGCTGAAAATGGTTCTACTTCTAAACCGAGAGGAAAGAAGAAGAAGAAACAAGTCGGCTCAGCAAAAAAGTGAATAAATCTCAAAGTACGGGATTTAAAGCTGGAGTGAAGTAAGCAGGCAGGACATTGGAAGGCGGACTGTCCTCGTAGGAACCAAAACAAAGGTATATCTCATGCTCTAGTTGTTGAAACATGTTTAGCGGTGTTATCTACCAACACCTGTGTAGATACGGGAGCCACCGATCATGTCTGCAATTCATGCAGGGTTCCAGAAACCCGACGACTATCTGAAGGGGAGATTACCGTCACATGGGCAATGCTACTAAGGTGGCATTGCAGTGGGAGACGCCTACTTATCTTTTAGTAGAAATAAAATTTGGTTTTAAGAAATTGTCTTTATGTACTCAGTTTTAGGAAGAATTTAATTTCAGTTTCTAAACTGCTTTTAGATGGATATTCAGTTTCTTTCAGTAACGATGTAGTTATTAAAATAAATAAAGTGATTATCTGTTCTGGTGCATTAGTTGGCAATTTGTATACTTTAAATCCAATTTCTTCCACAAAGCAAAACATGGAAATTTATAACTCATCTTCTAATTCTAATAAGAGAAAAGAACCTTCGGAAATGAACCAAGCATATCTTTGGCATCTAAGGCTTGGTCATATTAACATAAGTAGGATTCAGAGGCTTATAGCCGATGGACTTTTGAGTTCATTAGAGTTTGAAAATTTTCCAATTTCTCGCTTAGAAGGTAAAATGACCAAAAGGCCGCTCAATGCCAAGGGTATAGAGCCAAAGAAGTGTTAGAATTGGTTCACTCGATTTGTGTGGTCCTATGTCCGTCCAGGCGAGAGGAGGTTTTGAATATTTTGTCTCTTTCATAGACGATTATTCAAGATACGGATACATTTACCTAATGCGCCGCAAGTCCGAGTGCTTTGATAAGTTCAAAGAATACAAGGCTAATGTGGAGAAACGATTAGGTAAAGTATCAAGACACTACGCTCGATCGTGGTGGCGAATACCTCTTGGGAGAGTTTAGGAATTACTTATCGAGGTGAGATTCAATCCCAATTGTCGCACTGGAACACCCCAACAGAATGGTGTAGCAGAACGAAGGAATATGACTCTTATGGAGATGGTTAGATCGATGATGAGTTATTCAATATTACCAAGTTCGTTTTGGTATGATACGAAACAAAGAAGATATCGCTTGAACTTAGTACCTTCTAAATCAGCTTTCTACTCCCAAAGAATTGTGGAATGGGCGAAACCCGTCTAAGACATATTCGATTTGTTAGTCCAGACATGTCTGAAACCAGATCTTGATAAGTTAGAATCTCGTACAGAAGTTCGCGTGTTTGTAGGATATCCCAAAGGAACGAAAGGTGGTTTATTTTATAGTCCTAAAGACTGAAGGTCATTGTTAGCACAATGCCCGTTTTTTAGAAGAAGACTATATAATGGATCACAAGCCCAGTAGTAAAATTGTTTTAGAAGAACTTAGAGAGGACACGTCTACTTCAGTACCAACAGTACAAGATGAAGTACCACAAGAGACTGCAACACGTGTCACACATGATACACAACTACAAACGGCCTCGTCAGAGTGGGAGGGTTGTAAGGCAACTGATAGATTCATTTTTTGGGAGAGTCTTCGGATCCCGGTAAACATGAACCCGATCCACGATCATATGACAAGCACTCCAAGATATAGATGCAGATCTTGGCAAAAGGCAATGAATTCAAATAGAGTCTATGTACTCTAATAAGGTCCGGGAGCTTGTAGAACCACCGATGGTATAAAAGCCGTTGGATGCAAGTGGATCTACAAAAGGAAAAGAGGGATGGCGAAGGTAGAAACCTTCAAAGCTAGGCTTGTTGCGAAAGGGTACACTCAGAAAGAGGGAATCGATTATGAGGAAACCTTTTCACCGGTAGCCATGCTTAAGTCTATCCGGATACTCTTATCCATTGCTGCTCATATGGATTATGAGATATGGCAAATGGATGTCAAGACAGCTTTCCTTAATGGAAGTCTTGAAGAGAACATCCATATGAAGCAACCAAAAGGGTTCATTGAAAAAGGCAAAGAGCATCTAGTGTGCAAGCTCAATCGGTCCATTTATGGACTAAAGCAAGCTTCAAGATCTTGGAACATCCGGTTTAATGAAGTAATCCAGTCATATGGATTTATTCAAAGTCCGGATGAATCTTGTGTATATAAGAAGTGCAACGGAAACGTGGTGGTATTTCTTGTACTATACGTAGATGATATTTTGTTAATTGGCAACAATGTCAAGGTATTATCAGACGTAAGGGTATGGTTGTCCAAACAATTTGATATGAAGGACTTAGGAGATTGTGCACACATTCTTGGGATCAAAGTTATAAGGGATCGTAAGAAAAGAATGTTGTGTCTGTCCCAAGCTTCATATATAGATACAATCCTTGCTCGTTTTAGCATGCAGGATTCCAAGAAAGGTTTCTTACTTTTTAGACATGGAGTAGCTCTATCTAAAGAGATGTCTCCAAAGACATCAAAAGAGATAGAGGACATGAAAGCAGTTCCTTATGCTGTAGGAAGCCTAATGTATGCAATGCTTTACCGTGGGCATGGTCAGCAGATATCAAAGTAACCCTGGACAAGGACATTAGACTGCTGTTAAGCATATATTAAAGTACCTGAGAAGGACTAGAGATTATATGCTAGTTTATCAAGGATATAATTTTCTCCCTGAAGGTTACACGGATTTTGACTTCCAATCAGATAGGGACAATAGTAGGTCGACCTCGGGGTTTTGTGTTTACTTTAGGAATTGAAGCCATAACAATGGAAGAGTGTTAAGCATAGGTGTTTTTCGGATTCCACCATAGAAGTTGCATGGCTCAGAAACTTTATGATGGACTTAGACATGATTTTTGGTTTGCCCAAAAATTATTACAATTTATTGTAATAATAGTCGTGCAGTAGCAAACTCGAAGAAACCATAAGTCCATAAGGCAAGTAAACACAATAGAGCACAAGTATCACCCAATACGAGACATCGTATAATGAGGAGAAGTTGCTGTCACCTACATTTCATTAGGTGATAACTTGGGAGATCCTTTCACTAAGGCCCTTCCGACAAAGCTTTCGATAGGCATGTGGAGGAATGGGAATCAGATGTATGGTAGAAGATATGACACTTAGTCATTAGTATAAGTGGGAGATTGTTGGAGTGTATACTGAAAGCCTAAGCTTTGTAAACATTCATTATGAATAAAGAATCACATTTGGTCAAATTGTCTACATTTAGTTGTAGTTGTTCAATTAATTTATACTGTAGATAACATAGTATGTGGTGTCACATACAGAAGATGATGTTATCAGTACCTTATAAATTATAAACAGTAGCTCACGACCAAAATGGAAAGGAACAAACCATTAGAAGGTCGTAGTGTAATTAGGTATTAGTTTATCTTGACTATATAATTACACTAGTACACTCAGAGTGTATTGAGTAGGACCATTTGAGGTCGTTTCTTTTATACTGACTTTATAAAGGAACAAAGACCTCAGTTATTATGGAAGTGTGTGCTCTTAATCCTAATATAATAACAAGCACATATGTTTGATATTTATTTCTTTAATTTATCAATGGGTGAGATTTAGTTCGATGAATCAATAAACCCGATAAGTTGGGAAATGGTATCACTTATAGTGTGTGTTGTTGATTATAGAAGGAAACTGTGTCCTAGAGATACTAGGTTGATAATGTCCCCAAGAGGAGCTCATAAGGATTGTCATGTTAAACCCTGCAGGTGGACTTAGTCCGATATGACGATAAGGTTGAGTGGTACTACTCTTGGACTTAGATATTAATTAAATGAGTTGTCAATAACTCACTTAATTAGTGGACATTCGATATCTTAAACACAGGGAGACTAACACACTCATAATAAGAAGGAGCCCAAAAATGTAATTTGGGATTGGTACGGTAGTTCAATGATAGTTCTCTAGTGGAATGAATTATCATTGATAAAATTGTGTGTTCGGGGCGGACACGGGATGCTTAATTTTATCGGGAGACCAAAACTAATTCCTCCTCTCGGTCCCTATCGTAGCCTCTTATTTATAGAGTTCTATACCCACCTATACCCACCTTCTATAGGGGCCGGCCAAGCTAGCTTGGGAACAAGCTAGGGCCGGCCTATGGGTGGTCGGCCCTAGCTTGAACCCAAGCTAGTAGGGCCGGCCAAATTAAATTAAAAAGAAATTTAATTTTAATTTTTATTATTATGTGGAAGATATAATTTAAAGAGAATTAAAAATAAAATATCTCTCTTGTAAAAGATCTACAAAAGATTAAAGAAAGAGATTAGATCTCTTTCCTTATTTGTAGATTGGAGATATGTTTTATTTTCTCTTTAAAAATTATTCACATGTTGATAAAATTAAAATTATAAAAATTTCCTTTTATCAACCATGAAGAGATTTTAAAGAGAAATTTTATTTTTTAAAATTTCCGGAAACAAATTAGGAAGTTTTAATTATTGATTAAAACTTGTCCAATTTGTTCTCCAATGATGTGGCCGGCCATTGAAGTTTGATTTGGAAAATTTATTTTATTTTTCTAAATTAAATCATGTCAAGGAAATTGAGGAAATTTTATTGTAATTAAATTTCCTAATTTGCCTAGGCCAAGGAATATAAAAGAAGGGGTGAGGGTGCCTTCATGAGACAACCCTTATTATTTCTCTCCCTCTCTTATTCTTTGGTGTGGTCGGCCAACACCCTTTCCCTCTCTTCTTCTTGTGGTGGCCGAACATCTCTATTCCCTTGGAGCTCTTGTGGTGGCCGGATACTACTAGGAGAAGAAGAAGAAGAAGGAGAGGAAGCTAGCGTCTCTTGGAGCTTGGTTAGTATTTTGGTTTTCCTCCTTGGTAAAGCTTTTCCCTTGTGGCCGAACCTTGCTTGAAGGAGAAGAAGGTGGTTGGTGGTCCTCATCTTGGTAGATCGTTGTCCACACAACGTCCGAGGTTAGAAGAGGAATACGGTAGAAGATCAAGAGGTCTTTCTAGAAGGTATAACTAGTAGTTTTTCTTTTTCCGCATCATGCTAGTTATTTATGGAAATAATACCAAATACAAGAGGCTTACGTTCTAGAATTTCGAATATGTTTTTTCGATATTGTGTTCTTTTGTTTTTTCTTTTCCTTGTGATTTGATTGTTCTCTTTGGTTAACCTAAAGTTATTTTAGGAAATTAAATATTAGCTTTCTATAAAAGGTTTTGTCTAGTCGGTGGTGGTTGCTCCCATATCCAAGAAGGCCATGTGCCTCGCCACGTCAGTACTGGGAACCAATTATAGAAATTAATATTTAATGGAATAAATAATTTAAGGAGACTTGGGTCGAACGTGTTAAGTTCCGCAGGAGATCCAAGTCAAAACCTAAAAGAACAAATAGATTAAGTTTTGGATCAAACGTGTTAAGTTCCGCAGGCGATCCAAAATTTAATTTAAAAGAACACATGGTAGCTAGGAAAAGGTTCAGACCTTTGTACAAAATTTTTGTACAGTGGAACCTGTAGGTTTTCCGAGTAGCAACCAACAGAGTTCTCTACTCCAAGGACCCCACAACAAAATGGGGTTGTGGAGAGAAAGAACCGAGTCCTGCAAGAGGCTGCACGAAGCATGCTCAATGAGTACTCACTATCGAGCTACTTATGGGCTGAAGCGGTAAATACCGCTTGCTATGTGCAAAACCGAATCTTGATACATAGGTTTTTAGGAAAGACTCCCCATGAACTTTGGTTTGGGAAGCCCCCTACAATTAAACATCTTAGGGTGTTTGGTTGTAAGGTGTTTATCTTGAACACCAAGGATCATCTTGGAAAGTTCACGGCTAAGGCTGACGAAGGGATACTAGTCGGGTACTCTCTCACCAGCAAAGCCTATCGAGTCTACAACAATAGGACTAAATTGATTGAAGAGTCCTCTGATGTAGCATTTGAAGAAATCCCTAAATCAAATGATCAATCAAGGGATGTAGGAGAAATTCAATTTGAACTTAGAAATCTAAGTTTAAATGATCAAAACATAGAAAGAGTCGAAGTTGACTCCGATGACGATGAGCAGAGGCAAGAGAGGACTCAGTTTGATCCTTTACCTGATACTGAGCCCTTGCTTGTGTCTAGTGAGACCATTCATGAGGCACCGCCAACACCAAGGCAATCTAGGATAGCCTCTAGTCATCCCCAAGATCAAATAGTGGGAGACATTCAATGTAACACCCGCCCTCCCTGCTAACCCTAAGGGACGGGGCTATGATACTCTATGTACAAATTTTTCTTTTTAAAACAGCGGAAGACTTAAAATAATTCTCTTAGTTTAATAAAACTTTTCTTTTGTTTTCCCTTTCATCAAATCCGAACTACACTATCATGGCCTCAATAACATGATATCAAAATTAGTAGAAACATAACCTTAAGTCACACATACAGTACTACAATTCATGATACCAAAGCATAGTTCTTTAAAAGTTTTTAAAGCAGGTTCTTATTTGGTTGCCTAGCCACTGCCACACACATCTCCTTACCTCTCCTGCTGCTCCTCTAGCTCATCCAGCTTTTTCCTTTATCTGTGGTATAAGGACAGTAAGCTGTGAGCACTCATGGCTCAGTAAGTTCCTTTCCTACTCACTAAAACCGAAAATCATAGTATAATCAAAGAATGTCTCAACATGACATCATTTCAACTAGTCATGACATAATGTAACATACTCTTTTAAGCATATCATGCAACATGAAGAAATCATAACTAGTCATGACATATCATAGTGTAAAGCATAGCATGAAGCATAACATAATCGTATCTAATCATGGCATATCGTCATAAGGAGTCATGGCATATCCTACACATGGACATATCATGGAACATAACATAATCATATCTAACCATGGCATATCATAAATCATCATAAGGTATATGCAATATGATTTTGAAAAACATGTATCCGAAAAACATGTGTATGTCTCATGATTTTTAAAACCATTTCTTCTTACATATATACTTGAACATAATCTCAACTTAAAGGGGATCCCGGCTATGTACCACTTACATATTGCGCGCAACCTATGTAGGTCCAAGGTAGGAAGTCTTGAACCCTACAAGGCAACATACTAGGCCCGAGTCTTACTCCATCGACCTAGGGGCACTTAGGAGCCCATCCCTAACGAGGCCCGAGTCTTATTCCATCGACCCCGGGGCGCTTATGGAGCCCACCCTTGGGACAAGCCATATAAAGTAAAGTACATGTCATACTTATACATATCATACATCATAAAAGCATGCATCACTTAGGCACACATCATATCATAAAAGTATGCATCACTTAGGCATACATCATGTCATAAAAGTATGCATCACTTAGGCATACATCATATCATAAAGGTATGCATCACTTAGGCATACATCATGTCATAAAGGTATGCATCACTTAGGCATACATCATATCATAAAGGTATGCATCACTTAGGCATACATCATGTCATAAAGGTATGCATCACTTAGGCATACATCATACCATAAAAGTATGCATCACTTAGGCATACATCATATCATAACAATATGCATCATTTAGGCATAGATCATAAAAACATGCATATCTTAAGCATAAAGCATATCATCAAGCATGCATAATTTAACCACATAGCATATCATGAAAGCATGCATATTTTAAGCACTAAACATAGCATCAAAGCATGCATAATTTAACCACATATCATAACATAAGCATGCATATTTTCAGCTCATATCATATCATCAAAGCATGTAAAATTTACCCACATATCATAACATAAAGCATGCATATTTTGAACTCATAACATATCGTAGAAATTCTCATCTTGTATAACTCACAAGCATACATGTCTAAGCATAAAAGTGTATCATGTGCTCATCCAATCATAAGGAACAATGTAACATGATTAATTTGGGTACTAAGCTTCCTAATCCTTTGGGTTCTTATCTTAGCCGAAACCCTCTTAGGTGCCAATTTAGGTTTTAAACAACATCCAAGCATGTAGAACCTAATTCATCCACATATCATTTTCATAGGAAGTATTATATACAAGATTTACTTGGACTCTAAGTTCTCCAAGTCCTTAAATCTCATTTGGCCGAACCTTAACAAGTGTGAAACAAGGTTCTAAATGACATAAAGCATGGTAACCTTAACCATATTTATAGCATTTGTTTCAAGGAATATGGTAAGCACAATTGAGTTAGTTCCTAAATCCTTTAAGCCCTTAAAATTATGTCATGGCCGAAACTTACAAGTACTCATTTAGGTTTTCAAGCAAGCATACAAGCATGTGAACTTACTCTAACATCATGTATAAATTTATAAATGGCATCATACAAGTGGTCATGGCCGAAACTTCCCTTAGCATCAATTTAGGTCACTAACAACATATAGCATGTGAATTTTTAGCTTTCTACATTTCATATTTCATGGAGAGTGACATGAGCATGTTCAATGTAAGTTCTAGGGTTTCTAAGGCATGTATCCCTTCATGGCCGAGACTTTAAGGTGTCCATTTGAATCATAGTTAAATATATAAGCATGTGAACACCATCAACATGTTATCTCAATTTCATAAGAAGCATCTTTAACACATGAGGTCTAAATTTTAAGGTTTCTAGGTCTTTAAACCCTACATGGCCGAACCTCATCAAGCATGGAATTTGTTCAAATGGCATAAAAGCATAGAAAGTCATAACACATTTCATAACATGTATTAAAGTCAAGCACTATAAGCATACATTTAAATTGTGTCTTAGGTTTCCTAGGTTTTTCCTTTCTTTATCTCATAGCATATGTTTGGTCGAAACCTTCCAAGTCTTTAAACTAGGTTTTAGGTGGCCTAAAGTATGGAAAACCTAAACAAGTTTTATGGCAAAAACATCAAAGGAACTATACATATAAGTTTGGTTCAAAAATAAGCTAGGACCCTTGTGGTCATAATTATCATATATCATGCAACCAATTTTCCTATACTCTAATTAAGCATGGGAGCATCAAACAACTTTCATATCTTATTGTCATGGAGGTTTTGAGCATGTTAAAAAAATCTGTTTAAGCTATTCTAAACCATCCACCTTACCATGGCCGAAACATTAAAAGTGATGTTCATGAGTTTCTATCGACATACAAGCATGCAACTCTTTAAGAAACTCTATATTCTATCATATAAACATGGTGAGTTTAAATTCAAAGTCTTCCTAACCCTAAACCCTTCCTTGGCCGAAACTTGTGAGTGGGGTACTTTTGGTTCCAAGTAACCTTCAAGTATGAAAACAATAATGGATCCTTAACCATTTATTTAGAGAGTTTTGTGCAAGTTAGGTAAACAAATAAATTCCCTAGCCCTTATAAAACCTTTTTGGCCAAAACTCTAGGGTTAGGTACATCTCTAATCCAGCATCACATATATATAAAAATATGAGAGAAAACCTTCTTACAAAGCATAGAAAAATTATCATGAATCAAGGCTTATATTAAACATTCCTAGGATCAACAAGTCCTTTCTTTGGCCAAATTTTCACAACTTTGTTTCTAGGTTTTAAAATCCTCATAAAATCCAAAAACACATTAAAACCACTTGTACCACAGGTGAGGGGATACTTACCTCCTTTTCGCTTGTGGTTCTAAAGTGTGGTGATGGAAGAAAGGGTCTCTTCTTCTTGTTCTCCTCCTTTGATTTCCCTTGGTAGCCTTCCTTGTATCCTAGGAGGAACCTTGTTTTGGGGCTGAAAATGGAGGAGAGGGGGCTGAGGCTCTTGGTGGTGGAGAGGAGAGAATGAGAGAAATGAGAGAAAAATAAAATCTTCTCTTTACATGCTCCCTTTTATGTTAAGGGGGAAGAGGTAGCAAAATTGGTTTTTTTGCTTTCCTTCTCCCTTAGCCCCTTTTTTTTTATTTATTTATTTGTTCTCATCATTCATGATGAAACAAGGGGGAATGAATCCCCTTAATTGTCCTCTTTAAGTCACGGCAAAGGGAGAGGAAGAGGGAGAGAAAAGAAGGAAGGCAAGTTGCCTTTCTCTTGCTCTTTTCTTGCTTTCTTTTGGCTAGCTTTTACTCTCATCCTTATCATGAGTTTCCCTCCTTTGCTATCAATATATCATTCCTATCCCAACTGGTTATTTACCCATTAATTCTATCATTTACATCATGAGAGGTTCAAGGTTCAATCCTTGACCACTCCCTATTTTTATTTCTTTTTATTTCTTTTTGGTTCAACATTCTACTAATATTTTTCTAAGGCAAATTCATCATTCTCATATTTATCTTAAAAGCTTAGTGGGTGTTACAGTACCCCGTACCTCATAAAAATTTTGTCCTCGAACTTTAAAATAGCTCCGGGTACTTTTGTTTCATATCGTCCTCGCGTTCCCAGCTGGCTTCTTCAATTCGTTGATTCCGCCATAGAACCTTTACTAAGGGTATTTTTTTGTTCCTTAACCTCTTGACTTCTCGGTCCAAGATCTGAATAGGTCTACTTTCCTAACTTAGGTCCTCTTGAACCTGTACCGACTGTGGCTCAATTACTTGATCTGTGCTGGGAGTACACTTCTTGAGCATCGATACATGGAACACATTGTGAATAGCTGCCATGTCTGGAGGTAGTTCTAGTCTGTATGCGACTTGGCCCACTCTTTCTAAAATCCGGTACGGTCCTACGTATCGTGGGCTTAACTTGCTCCTCTTTCCGAATCTCATTATCCCTTTCATGGGGGATACCTTAAGGAATACCAAATCTCCGATGTTGAATTCTAGCGGCCTGCGCCGTTTATCGGCATAATTCTTCTGCCGACTCTGAGCAGTTTCTATTCGTTGGCGGATCTTCTGTATAGCTCGGGTGGTGTCATCAATAAGTTCCGTTCGGAGCCTCATTTCCTTATTTTCACCACTTTCATTCCAGCATATAGGGGATCTACACTTCCTCTCATACAGAGCTTCGTAAGGTGCCATTCTAATAGTAGCTTGGTAACTATTATTGTAGGCGAATTCTGCCAGGTATAAATATCGGCACTAGCTTCCCTTGAAGTCCAGAGCACAAGCTCTTAACATATCTTCTAATATTTGGTTCACTCTTTCAGTTTGCCCATCGGTCTGAGGGTGGAAAGCTGTACTAAATAACAACTTCGTGCCGAGGGTCTTCTGAACGCACTCCCAAAAGTGTGAAACAAAACGACCGTCTCTATCAGAAATAATGGTCTTAGGAATACCATGTAGCCGAATGATTTTCTTAACATATAACTGAGCTAGTTGTTCAGTTGAATAAGTCATTTTGATCGCCAAAAAGTGTGCGGACTTCGTCAATCTGTCTACAATCACCCATATAGCGTCATATCCGTTTGTCGTCCTGGGAAGACCCGAAATGAAATCCATAGAGATTTCTTCCCATTTCCATTCTGGAATTTGGACAGGCTGTAGTAATCCGCCCGGTCTCTGGTGTTCAGCTTTTACCCTTTGGCAGGTCAGGCAAGTACTGACATACTGAGCCACTTCTCTTTTCATACCAGACCACCAAAATTTCTTTTTCAGGTCCTGGTACATCTTAGTGGAGCCCGGGTGTATTACATAGGGTGTTGTATGAGCTTCTTCCAGTATTTTCCTTCGCAACTCTGGGTCCTCTGGAATGCATAACCGATCCCTGAGGTATAATATTCCGTTGTCCGCGATACGGAACCCGTCATTCTTTCCTTCCAAAGTCTCTTGTTTGATTCTCTGGAGGTTTTGGTCACTGGTTTGCTTTTCCAGTATACTCTCAAATAACGTCGGTGTTATGGTGAGGGTAGAAAGTCGCCCGGACATAGTTTCGACCCAAGGATACGAAACACATCTCGGTTCCTCAATGGATTCCCATATTGGTTCATTTCCAACATTAAGTAAAACTTTAGCATATTGATTGAATTTAGGTAGCTGACCTGAGACGATGGCAGAGGCGTTCGCCACGTCATCCTGAGCGAGAGAGTAGACTCTGACATTGGTCATAGTGGGAGGGGCCTCCAATCTTCCTTGGCTGATTGAAGTCCCTTCTATGGCAGTATGCATCTGGTGAAGCTGTGCAGGGGTACTCCTATTCTGGTTGTTCTGCGGAGGTAGTGCCTGAGACTGAGTAGGGCAATTTCTTGCCAAATGACCTTCCTTTCCGCAGTTGTAGCACTTTCTGATGCTTAGGAGACATACTCCAGAATGCATCTTTCCACATGTGGCACACTGAGGGTACTTGGTTTGCTTATTGGCCGGACCACCTTTTGTGTTGTTCCACTGTTTCCTCTTTCCACCTGAGTTTCCTTTCCAGCCGGTTCTGGTATTGTGCGATTTTTGTCCTCCGGTCAGTGCTTGGTTCTTGCCCTCGTTCATTGCTTTACGGTAGTGCTCGTAATCGTGGCACCGACTAGCTCCTCTGCGCATCTGCGGTCTATTAACTCCACGGCCACGTTCGGAGCTATCTCGGCCTGAGCATCTTTAACATTAACCGCACTTTCTTTTCGATCGATCGCCTCGGGCACGTATATGCTAGGCGGTTGAACTTCGACGGCTTGTTAATCGATGATCACTTTGCCGGAACTCAGTGAACTCGTCATAGTGCTTGTTGGTCACTTGCATATGGAAGAATTCTTCTAAGAACTCTGTATCAAAATCCGTCCGCTACAACTGGTTTATTTGTCTTTTTGCCTTTACTCGGTCCCACCACATCCGGGCATCTCCGGTAAGGCAGAACGACGCGCATTTGACCTTCTCGTGTTCAGGCCAGTCCAGTAGTTCCATTATGCTCTCCACGGTCTTGAGCCATGCATCCCATGGTTCGCAGCTTCGAGAAGGCTTCCGCTTAAGCCTTTGCCATCGAATCGAGATAGGCCTCTTGTCGGACCATCGAGTAGGGGATGCCGGGCACCGCGCGATCGTAGGTATAACCAGAGTGTATTCCGATTTGCCGGGTAATCGTTGCCTTCACGACCCATTAAGGTAGTGATCAGCTGCTATTGTTCTGTGATCTGACGCTGGAGGTCTGTGACTACCTGTGTCAGGTCTGGTGGAGTCACTGTCCCCTCGGTTCGGCCATTACGTGTCCTAACCATGTTGATCTAAATAATGACAAATAGACTAGTGTAAGTGATTATCGTTTTTAGCCAATCTAACGTACTGTTTTGTTTCTATCTATTTGTTCTGGTATTATTTCTAACATACTAATATGTAATCCTAATCTAAATTATAACTAAAAGCATAGAATAAAGCATCAAACATAAGCAAGCAAAACATGAAACTAAAGCATAAGCAACATAAGGAAAAATAAAGAATAGAGTGACAAACAATATAACATAAGGAAATAAAACATAAGCAATATAGCAAAGAAAATAAAGCATAGGCAATATAACAAGGAAGAAAAAAAAATAAAGCATAAGTCATATAACATGAAACTAAGAATAAGCATATAACAAGAAAATTAAGCATAAACATTCTTACTTGGAGCGGTAGGTCGGAGGCTTGATGTGTGTGTAGTGAGCTGGCAAAAACCTCGCTCTGATACCAACCTGTAACGCCCGCCCTCTCTGCTAACCCTAAGGGACGGGGCTACGATACTCTATGTATAAATTTTTCTTTTTAAAACAGCGGAAGACTTAAAATAATTCTCTTAGTTTAATAAAACTTTTCTTTTGTTTTCCCTTTCATCAAATCCGAACTACACTATCATGGCCTCAATAACATGATATCAAAATTAGTAGAAACATAACCTCAAGTCACACATACGGTACTACAATTCATGATACCAAAGCATATTTCTTTAAAAGTTTTTAAAGCAGGTTCTTATTTGGTTGCCTAGCCACTGCCACACACATCTCCTTGCCTCTCCTGCTGCTCCTCTAGCTCATCCAGCTTTTTCCTTTATCTGTGGTACAAGGACAGTAAGCTGTGAGCACTCATGGCTCAGTAAGTTCCTTTCCTACTCACTAAAACCGAAAATCATAGTATAATCAAAGAATGTCTCAACATGACATCATTTCAACTAGTCATGACATAATGTAACATACTCTTTTAAGCATATCATGCAACATGAAGAAATCGTAACTAGTCAAGGCATATCATAGCGTAAAGCATAGAATGAAGCATAACATAATCGTATCTAATCATGACATATCGTCATAAGGAGTCATGGCATATCCTACACATGGACATATCATGGAACATAACATAATCATATCTAACCATGGCATATCATAAATCATCATAAGGTATATGCAATATGATTTTGAAAAACATGTATCCGAAAAACATGTGTATGTCTCATGATCTTTAAAACCATTTCTTCTTACATATATACTTGAACATAATCTCAACTTAAAGGGGATCCCGGCTATGTACCACTTACATATTGCGCGCAACCTATGTAGGTCCAAGGTAGGAAGTCTTGAACCCTACAAGGCAACATACTAGGCCCGAGTCTTACTTCATCGACCTAGGGGCACTTAGGAGCCCATCCCTAACGAGGCCCGAGTCTTATTCCATTGACCCCGGGGCGCTTATGGAGCCCACCCTTGGGACAAGCCATATAAAGTAAAGTACATGTCATACTTATACATATCATACATCATAAAAGCATGCATCACTTAGGCACATATCATATCATAAAAGTATGCATCACTTAGGCATACATCATGTCATAAAAGTATGCATCACTTAGGCATACATCATATCATAAAGGTATGCATCACTTAGGCATACATCATGTCATAAAGGTATGCATCACTTAGGCATACATCATACCATAAAAGTATGCATCACTTAGGCATACATCATATCATAACAATATGCATCACTTAGGCATAGATCATAAAAACATGCATATCTTAAGCATAAAGCATATCATCAAGCATGCATAATTTAACCACATAGCATATCATGAAAGCATGCATATTTTAAGCACTAAACATAGCATCAAAGAAAGCATAATTTAACCACATATCATAACATAAGCATGCATATTTTCAGCTCATATCATATCATCAAAGCATGTAAAATTTACCCACATATCATAACATAAAGCATGCATATTTTGAACTCATAACATATCGTAGAAATTCTCATCTTGTATAACTCACAAGCATACATGTCTAAGCATAAAAGTGTATCATGTGCTCATCCAATCATAAGGAACAATGTAACATGATTAATTTGGGTACTAAGCTTCCTAATCCTTTGGGTTCTTATCTTGGCCGAAACCCTCTTAGGTGCCAATTTAGGTTTTAAACAACATCCAAGCATGTAGAACCTAATTCATCCACATATCATTTTCATAGGAAGTATTATAAACAAGATTTACTTGGACTCTAAGTTCTCCAAGTCCTTAAACCTCATTTGGCTGAACCTTAACAAGTGTGAAACAAGGTTCTAAATGACATAAATCATGGTAACCTTAACCATATTTATAGCATTTGTTTCAAGGAATATGGTAAGCACAATTGAGTTAGTTCCTAAATCCTTTAAGCCCTTAAAATTATGTCATGGCCGAAACTTACAAGTACTCATTTAGGTTTTCAAGCAAGCATACAAGCATGTGAACTTACTCTAACATCATGTATAAATTTATAAATGGCATCATACAAGTGGTCATGGCCGAAACTTCCCTTAGCATCAATTTAGGTCACTAACAACATATAGCATGTGAATTTTTAGCTTTCTACATTTCATATTTCATGGAGAGTGACATGAGCATGTTCAATGTAAGTTCTAGGGTTTCTAAGGCATGTATCCCTTCATGGCCAAGACTTTAAGGTGTCCATTTGAATCATAGTTAAATATATAAGCATGTGAACACAATCAACATGTTATCTCAATTTCATAAGAAGCATCTTTAACACATGAGGTGTAAATTTTAAGGTTTCTAGGTCTTTAAACCCTACATGGCCGAACCTCATCAAGCATGGAATTTGTTCAAATGGCATAAAAGCATAGAAAGTCATAACACATTTCATAACATGTATAAAAGCCAAGCACTATAAGCATACATTTAAATTGTGTCTTAGGTTTCCTAGGTTTTTCCTTTCTTTATCTCATAGCATATGTTTGGCCGAAACCTTCCAAGTCTTTAAACTAGGTTTTAGGCGGCCTAAAGTATGGAAAACCTAAACAAGTTTTATGGCAAAAACATCAAAGGAACTATACATATAAGTTTGGTTCACAAACAAGCTAGGACCCTTGTGGTCATAATTATCATATATCATGCAACCAATTTTCCTATACTCTAATTAAGCATGGGAGCATCAAACAACTTTCATATCTTATTGTTATGGAGGTTTTGAGCATGTTAAAAAAATCTGTTTAAGCTATTCTAAACCATCCACCTTACCATGGCCGAAACATTAAAAGTGATGTTCATGAGTTTCTATCGACATACAAGCATGCAACTCTTTAAGAAACTCTATATTCTATCATATAAACATGGTGAGTTTAAATTCAAAGTCTTCCTAACCCTAAACCCTTCCTTGGCCGAAACTTGTGAGTGGGGTACTTTTGGTTCCAAGTAACCTTCAAGTATGAAAAATATAATGGATCCTTAACCATTTATTTAGAGGGTTTTGTGCAAGTTAGGTAAACAAATAAATTCCCTAGCCCTTATAAAACCTTTTTGGCCGAAACTCTAGGGTTAGGTACATCTCTAATCCAGCATCACATATATATAAAAATATGAGAGAAAACCTTCTTACAAAGCATAGAAAAATTATCATGAATCAAGGCTTATATTAAACATTCCTAGGATCAACAAGTCCTTTCTTTGGCCAAATTTTCACAACTTTGTTTCTAGGTTTTAAAATCCTCATAAAATCCAAAAACACATTAAAACCACTTGTACCACAGGTGAGGGAATACTTACCTCCTTTTCGCTTGTGGTTCTAAAGTGTGGTGATGGAAGAAAGGGTCTCTTCTTCTTGTTCTCCTCCTTTGATTTCCCTTGGTAGCCTTCCTTGTATCCTAGGAGGAACCTTGTTTTGGGGCCAAAAATGGAGGAGAGGGGGCTGAGGCTCTCGGTGGTGGAGAGGAGAGAATGAGAGAAAAATAAAATCTTCTCTTTACATGCTCCCTTTTATGTTAAGGGGGAAGAGGTAGCAAAATTGGTTTTTTTGCTTTCCTTCTCCCTTAGCCTTTTTTATTTATTTATTTATTTATTTATTTGTTCTCATCATTCATGATGAAACAAGGGGGAATGAATCCCCTTAATTGTCCTCTTTAAGTCACGGCAAAGGGAGAGGAAGAGGGAGAGAAAAGAAGGAAGGCAAGTTGCCTTTCTCTTGCTCTTTTCTTGCTTTCTTTTGGCTAGCTTTTACTCTCATCCTTATCATGAGTTTCCCTCCTTTGCTATCAATATATCATTCCTATCCCAACTGGTTATTTACCCATTAATCCTATCATTTACATCATGAGAGGTTCAAGGTTCAATCCTTGACCACTCCCTATTTTTATTTCTTTTTATTTCTTTTTGGTTCAACATTCTACTAATATTTTTCTAAGGCAAATTCATCATTCTCATATTTATCTTAAAAGCTTAGTGGGTGTTACATTCAACAAGGGGTTAGAACTAGGTCATTCTTTAGAAATGAGTCTAATGAGGTCGCCTTGATCTCAGAAATCGAACCAAAATTAGTTGATGAGGCATTGTACGATCCTGATTGGATCATAGCTATGCAAGATGAGTTAGGTCAATTTGAAAGGAGCCAAGTGTGGGACTTAGTTCCTAGACCTAAGAAGACCACCATTATTGGAACCAAATGAGTCTTCAAAAATAAGTTAAACCAAAAGGGAGAAGTCGTAAGAAACAAGGCAAGACTTGTAGCCAAGGGCTATAGTCAAGTCGAAGGCCTCGATTATGATGAGACTTATGCTCCCGTGGCTCGATTAGAATCCATTCGCTTAATGCTAGCTTTTGCTGCACATAGAGGCTTCAAGCTCTATCAAATGGACGTTAAATCGGCCTTCTTAAATGGTTTCATTAAAGAAGAGGTCTATGTTGAACAACCACCGGGGTTTGTGAATACCGAAGCTCCAAACCACGTGTACAAGCTCAAGAAAGCTCTTTATGGGCTTAAACAAGCACCTCGAGCTTGGTACGAAAGGTTGTCAACTTACCTATTAGAAAAGGGTTTTGTGAGAGGTCAAATAGACCCAACACTATTTCTGCGTAGAGATGGTGAAAACATATTTGTAGCCCAGGTGTATGTCGATGACATAATTTGTGGCTCAAATAATAAGGGTTATTTGAATGAATTTATCACTCACATGGAAAGTGAGTTTGAAATGAGTCTGGTGGGAGAATTGACATTCTTCCTTGGACTTGAAATCAAACAAACTCGAGATGACATTTATGTCCATCAAACAAAATATACTCAAGAGATGCTCAAGAAATTCAAAATGAGTGACTCTAAGGAAGTATCCACTCCAATGGTGACAAACACTCGCCTTGACAATGATGAGAGTGGAAAACCAGTTGATCTAACGCAATATAGAAGTATGATTGGTAGTCTTCTATATCTCACAGCTAGTAGGCCGGACATACTTTTTGCTGTGGGCATGTGCGCTAGATATCAAGTCTGTGCCAAGGAATCTCATTTAATTGCAGTTAAGAGGATTCTGAGATACCTTAAGGGCACAATTAGAGTAGGTCTATGGTACCCTCGCACAGAGTCTTTTGACTTGATAGGTTATACCGACTCTGATTACGCTGGGTGCAAATTGGATCGAAAAAACACTAGTGGGGGTTGCTAATTTTTAGGTTCATCATTGGTTAGTTGGTCAAGTCGGAAGCAACATTGTGTTGCTCTCTCCACGACCGAGGCTGAATACATTGCCATGGGAGAGAGTGTATCACAATTGTTGTGGATGATCCACACTCTAGAAGATTATGGACTTTCGTATAAGGGAGTGCAAGTGTTGTGTGACAACATCAGCACAATAAACCTAACAAAAAACCCAGTCCATCATTCAAGGACCAAACATATTGAAGTGCGTCACCACTTCATTAGAGATCACGTAGCTAGGGGAGACATTGCACTCACCTATGTTGAGTCAAAGTCAAACCTATCCGATATTTTCACCAAACCTCTTCCGAAAAATGAATTTAGTCATTTGAGGAGAGAATTGGGAATGTGTTTGGCTCAATAGGCCATTAGGACTTCATCATGATCAATAAGGACAATTAAAACAACAAGAGAAATAGGAAAATTAATTTGGACAACTTGGGAACATCTTACACAAACTATAAGGTTTAACAAATGATTTTTGTTTGCTAGAAATGGGGTGAGATGCTAGGATCAGCTGAATTATTCAAAATGTATCATGCATCCCTTGAATAATTAGGTTGAAGAGACATAAATTGAGTATGGGGAAGACCATTACATAATTCATGTGTATTTGGTTCCTAGATCTTACTCATATATTCCAACCAAGGAAATTTGGTTGGACCTTTACCTAGAAATTATGTAATTTTGGTTGATGGACTGTTTGATACATTTAAACGATGTTTTTCATGATTTTGATTGATACTAGGACAAGTCCTTGAAAGAATGATAGCAAGTTGGTTATATTTTGACAAACTTGAAACTGAACATAACAAAGGTCGAAAATTTCAGTTTTCAGGCCTTAAGTTGTCTGTTTTCTAAATGTCTACAACTTTAGAGCTATAAACAAGTTCAGACCATAATTTTTAGGTAATAGTTATGCTTGCAGATCCTCCAGGTTCTAGGTTCTGAACTTGGAAGTTTTCCTAGAGAAACTTCCATGAACTATCGAACATCTCTATGAATTTCAGTTACTGAAATTACTAATTTCAGTTACTGAAATTACTGGAGAGATCTAAGTATCAGACACTGATCAGTCTATGGACCGATCAGGTCAGCCTGGCACGCAGAGCCCGCTACTGATCACTTTCTGATCTGTCTACAGACCGATCAGGGAGTTCCCTGATCGGTCCGGAGACCGATCAGATCAATCCGGTACGCAAGGCCACTGATCATGTTCTGATCGCTCTACAGACCAATCAGGGAGTTCCCTGATCGGTCCAGGGACCGATCAGCGAGTACTGATCGTCTCCTGATCGGTCTGCGGACCGATCAGGATGTTTCTGGATCGGTCCAAGGACCGATCAGGAGGCTCCTGATACCTCCTGATCGGACAGCCGTCCGATCATTTCATCAACTGTACACCCATCAGTAAACCCTTAAATCTTCCCGATCTTTTCTTTCCTTCTTTCATGCAGAAGCCCTAGCCGACTCTTCCCTACACCTCACCTCTTCTCTTCTCTTTGCACGCCGGAACCCTAGCCGAAGCCTTAGCCAAAGCTCAATGGCACCAAGGTAACTCCTTACTTCTCTAGAACTTAGCATTTTGATTTCATTTTGATTTCATTTCTCACCATATTTGTGCTTTTTGTTTCGGGTGTTGGTGGCTCCGGTGCTCATTTACTTCCCATTGTATCCCATTGTTAAATCTTAGGAAGAAACAAGTGGGTGAGGGGACCTCTAAGTCACCTGAGAAGTCTAAGTCTAAGGCTCCCTCTCATCCTCAACCATCTGTCTCGGGGAGATTCCCTAACCACCATTTTGAACAAGCTTTTAAACAACGGACCTTTAAATTACTTCCTTGTAGGTCTGTAGATCGTAAATTCATGGACGAATTTTGTCCAACTGTGTCAGAAATCATTGCTTATTACAAACTTGACTCACTTGTCTACTTAGAATGGGATATCAACTATGACTTGGTCTCTGAGTTTTATAACAACCTTCATCAGACTAATGATGTAAGTTATAAAACAAAAGTTGCTAAGCAGACTCTTGATTTCAGTTTCTCATCATTCTTTGACTATCTCGGTTGTCGGAGGTGTTCCGGTAATGTCTTTTCGATATATCCTGACTTACCAGATCCTTTACCTCCACCCTTTGATATCTCATCTGACGATATTTATGAGTACTTCTTCAGACATCCTAGACCGGGTGGCCTTGATGAGCTAGATGTTGACTTCCCTACTTTTGCAGCCTTGAGATTATCTCCTCAAGACTACATTCTTTTTAAAATTGTCACAAACTGCCTTCTGTCTATCACATCTAAACCATTGTCTGAGATCCGACCATATCATTGCCTGAGATCCGACCATATCATTGC
Organism: Zingiber officinale; assembly: GCF_018446385.1. Lineage (NCBI taxonomy): Eukaryota > Viridiplantae > Streptophyta > Magnoliopsida > Zingiberales > Zingiberaceae > Zingiber > Zingiber officinale. The sequence goes on from NC_055993.1 coordinate 22,571,876, forward strand.
CTGATGCTTTATGGATTGCGTCGGCGTCTCGACTTTGACATCATGTCTAGCATCTACTCTTCGATCATCTCCTATAGTGAGCCGAGCGGCTACACTGTTTATATGCCTTATGGGCATATAATTACAGATTGGCTCGAGACCCTTCAGATTGATGTCTCTAAGGGTAGAATAGTCAAGATGGTCAGGCAGGATTGCAGACTTGGGAAACGGGCATTTTCCAAGTTTGGCATCATAGGACAAAATGGGGATGTTCGGTGGAAGGATGGGAGAGCTCTAGGTGAGTTACCACGGGGACCTCCACGACAGGTTGTGGCTGCTCCTGTTGCTCCTCCTGCTGCTGCTGCTGACGATGGAGAGGCAGACCCTGATCTGCGCTGGCAGATCGTCGAGCTGGAGAGTCGTTTTGATCGGCACGATGAGCTGCTAGTCGCTGAGCTCCACGGGCTGCGCGTCCGGATTGACCAGCGCTACGATGAGTTACGCAGTCAGCAGTTGGTGACACATCAGGCGATTATGGGATGGATGGCCAGATACCCACCTCCGCAGGATTTACCGGGCTATCCATCCTCGAGCAGCGGCATGCCACCTCAGGGACCCACTCCTCCCATTGATGATGCTGATGTTCCTCATGATGAGCAGGCTGATTGATATACATTGTTCTATGATGTCATTTTGACTGTCTATGTTTTGGATGTTGGTTGTTGGATATGTATGTCTGTCCTGGATACTTACTGATTTCTTCTATTTATGCTGTTTATTTTCTTTCTTTATGTTTCACTCCTTATTGGTTTTTAATATGCTGTTCATATGTCATGTCTTGTATGTCTCTTATTTCTTTATCACTGTCTTATAATACACTTAGAGGGTGTTCTAGGTGAATTAAGAAAAAGACATTATGGGTTAAGGGGGAGTCCTTTAACGTTTTCTTACCTAATTTGCACCTTTTCGGTGTTTGACAAAGGGGGAGAAGATAACTAAGTTTAGAGATAAATGGAAGTTTGGCTTTAGGGGGAGGACCTTGATTCCCCTATCCCTACATATCTTGTATCTGTCTTAGGGGGAGGATCTTGATTCCCCTAAAATTAGGAAAATATGAATATTTCTGATCTAAACTTAAATCGTGTTGTCAAACAACAAAAAGGGGGAGATTGTTGATACAGTCTGACCTGGCTGCTGTTTTGATGTTGACACTGATTTAAGTTTGTATCAGATATTAATTAAACTCAGACTGATTAATGATTAAGGTTGATCATGTGGAGAGGAAAAGTCCAAGTACGGATACTTGGCACGCTCGGTAGCTCGTTCTCCGGACTAGGTCAGAGAGGGCTCGGTAGCTCGTTCTCTGGACCGGACAAAGTCGGAGAGGGCTCGGCAGCTCATTCTCCGGACTAGGTCAGAGAGGGCTCGGTAGCTCGTTCTCTGGACCGGACAAAGTCGGAGAGGGCTCGGCTGCCTCCTCCGGACTAGGTCGAGAGGGCTGAGCCTCGTTCTGGGACCCAAGTCGGAGAGGGCTCGGTAGCTCGTTCTCCGGACTAGGTCAGAGAGGGCTCGGTAGCTCATTCTCCGGACTAGGTCAGAGAGGGCTCGGTAGCTCGTTCTCTGAATCGGACAAAGTCGGAGAGGGCTCGGCAGCTCGTTCTCCGGACTAGGTCAGAGAGGGCTTGGTAGCTCGTTCTCTGGACCAGGAAGACGTTAGGGTTTAGGGCTGGGAGGCTCTAAAACTAACACAAGGACATTGGATCGGTCTGTTGACCGATCCAGTGATACTCTGGTTGTTTGGATCGGTCGGCAGACCGATCCAGTGATATATTAGTCACCTGATCAGTCTCGTGATCGATCAATGACCACACAGAAAGTCTCTGTGGGTTATCTAATCGGTCTGGGGACCGATCAGTAACCACACAGAAGCATTCTGTGGGTTATCTGATCGGTCTACAGACCGATCAGAAAGACGCTGGGACTCAAAGCGATAGGGGGATCGGTCTGTGGACCGATCCACCCATAGGCTGATCGGTCCACAGACCGATCAGGATGAGTCCTAATCGGTCCAGAGAGCTATAGATCGGTCTGTTGACCGATCCACAACATGTCGTTTGTTTCTGCTGCTTCTCTGATATTTCTGATTCACTTCTGATTCACCTGATCAAATCATCTGCTGTGAGATTTTTAAGTTACAGGTTGCAGGTATCGTGCCATTGGTTAATTTCAAATGAATCTCCATTAGAAGAATAAGAACAAGTGCCCTTTATGCTGTATTTCACTGCAAGTGATGCAATTCGAGCTTCAACGTTCACTGGCCGCGATCAGTTGGACTCTTGCTCATTGGTTTGAGCTCAGAGACACCAGTGAAGACCATGGATGGTATTGGTGTGAGTTCAGAGAACCAGATGAGAAGGAAGAGTGATTGGCGACGCCTGAGTTGGTTGCAGTGATTCGACACAGGTGATGACAGTGAGAAAGCAGAATAAGAAGAAGGAAGAAGAGAGGTTTGCTAAGGTTCTGGAAAAACTCTCTATCGATCAAGAGGCTGTGTTGTTGAGCTCTTGACTGAAGACTTCCTTCTGTCTTTGCGTGCGTTTTGCTTCGTGGCTGTAAGTTTCATTTGTTCATTCCGTTAGCCACAAAACTCTGTAAGTCATTGTGCTTTGTTTTCAAATCTATTCTGTGACTTTTGTGGAGAGGTTACTCCACCGAGAAGGAGAAACACTTAGCCGGATTTTGTCCGGGGTGTGATCTACCGAAAGATCAAGGGATCGTCCACCTTACGGACACGCCGAGGAGTAGGGGCAAGTTATCCCCGAACCTCGTACATCGTTTTGTTAGTGGTGGTTTGTTCTTTTCCTTGCATCAGTTTTCATTTTACTTATTTCCGCTGTGCTAACAAACTCTTGTGAGGAAATTGATTGGATTTTTAAAGGAGGTTATTCACACCCCCCCTCTCTAGCCATCCGAAGGTCCTAACAATACCAAGGTATCAATGCGGACTTAAAATTTCCCAAAATCAGCTCTTGACAATGCTGAAAAATGGGTGCCAGTCGACTGCCATCTGTTGCAGTCGATTGACACACTACTATGCTGAATTTCAGCTTTCCGAAGTCAACTTCAGAAATGTATAAAAAATTCTAGAAAATTCAAAAATCATGAAATTTTGAACACATATTTATTATAATGTTCTCTAACAAGGAAAAATATGTTTCCATGAAAATTCATCATATTTTTGAAGTTTTGATAAAAACTCAAACACTTTGAAAAACACTCAAGTTTATATCAAATTAAACTCTAGTTTTGAATTCATATGTTTCAAAATAACTATCCACTATAAATAAAACATAAAATTGTTTTAAAAACATTTGAAATGTCCAAATATAATCTATGGGCAAGATGTCCATTAATTAAACATTTGCTTTCCCCAAAGTTGGCTTATGATCACTAAAAATTGATACATTTTATAACTCATCAAAATGTCATAAGCATATATGAATTATTTGTATCATCCTATCATCTCACATTTATGGTTAGAAAATAGTGCAAGTCATTGTGAGATAAAGGTAACCTATACTTAGCCCTTTTGATCATGAATTTCTATCAAGGGTAAGTGTTCCCCTTAAGATCTCAAGTCAACCATTTTTCAAGGATTTGAATTATGATTTCTATGGTTGACTTGACCTAAAATCCTCTAACCCTTGAGGATTGATTGTGGCACCCAATAGAAATTCTTTCTAATTGGGTTAACCAAATATTCCTTGGGGATCCATTTTCTATCTATGGTCTTGGTTTTTGATTGGCCCCTTGCAAGTAGACAATGGTAGGTCTTTTCATTGTTGGGTTCATTGTATCCTAATCCATTTTTCTTAAAACTTGCCCTTTGGCTCCTAATGATCATATTTAGGGTTTTAGAGCCAATTTCAAATTTCCTAAGGGCATTGGTAAGGTATTCTGCCTTTTCTCTTAATTTCCTATTTTCTTTTTCTAAACATGAATTATTTGAAGAATTAGAAGAAGTATGCATATTGTTGTCCTTAGAGCACATGGATTCTAATTTTTCCTCAAGCATGCTAATATAATGTTTCAAAGACTTGTTTTTCCTTTTAGCCTTGAACAAATCATCATTTGTACTTGAAATAATTTTAATTAAAATACGGGGAGGAAGGTTATGTACCTCACTTACCGAGAAGTCCGAATCCGAAGTTTGACCTCCCCCTTCACTTGAGCTCCCCTCTTCATCTTCACTTGAGCTCCTTCCTTCTTCTTGTTCGGATGAGGTGGAGGCTACATCATCAATTCCTATTAGAGCAAAATTGACTACATGGTGCTCTGCTTCCTCCATTGATGATGCATCATCCCATGTAGCCTTTAGATTTTTAACTTTCTTCCCCTTTTCTTTTGTCTTTTTCTCCTCCCTCTTCTTTCCTTCCTTCTTTTTCAAGAGAGGACAATCATCTCTTATATGTCCTTCTCCTTGGCAATTGTAGCAAATGATCCTCCTTGTTCTACTTTTGCTTCTTGAGCTTTTCCTAGCATGAGATTTGTTAGTTGAAAACTTTTTAAATGTCCTTCTCATTTTTCTTACCATATACGCCTCTTGATCGCTATCCATTGAAGCGCTTGATTCTTCGAAATCGGAAGATGATGGAGATGGAGCTTTCTTCTTCTTCCCCTTTCCCTTGTTTGCCACAAGGGCTACTCCTTTTGATCTTTCTCCATCTAGCCCTTCAACTCGTGTCTCATGAAGCTCCATAGTTGAGAAGAATTCATCTATAGAAGATTTCTCTAGATCCTTTCAAATGTAGAAAGAGTCTACAATTGAGTTCCATGTTGAGGTTCTTGGGAAAGCATTGATGGCTTTCATTATGATGTCTCGGTTTGTAAGTGTCTCTCCTACACTTGTTAGTCCATTTAAAATTTCCTTAATTCTAGAATGTAAAATTGATATCTTTTCTCCTTTTTCAAGCTTAGCATTGGTGAGTTGAGTTCGAAGGAGGTCTCTTCTTGCCAATTTCGCTTCCGATGTCCCTTCATGAAGCTCCACTAGCTTTTCCCAAAACTCCTTGGCGCTTGAGTAGGTTCCAACTCTTGTTATTTCTTGTTGGGGAAGGACATTTAGTAGATGATGTATGACTTTAGAATTCGCTAAATGTTCTTCCCTTTGTTTCTTGCTCCACCTTGTTTTTTCAAGTATCTTATTGTCTTGATCCCTAGGCACTTTGAAATCATTTTCCATGATTAGCATTATGTCAAAATCGGTTTCGAAAAATACCTCCATTCTCTTCTTCCATCAAGAGAAGTCCCCTTCGAATTTGGGTGGATGAATATTTGATCCGGCCATTTTGATGAAGTGCTCTTCTTGGCGATTAGTCCGTTGAAGGTGTCCTTGCTCTGATACCACTTGTTAGAGATCGGTGGCGGGCTAGAAGGTCGATGTTAGAGATCGGTGGATAGCTAGGTCACCCTAACTCCTCTTTTCTTCTCTACAAAAGATTAGTGCACACGCGGAAATATAACTAACTAATGAAAATAATAAAGAAAGAATACCAAATCGCTAACAAGGTCGATGTAATGTGGTTCGGAGATTGCTTGCTTATACTCCATGGCGTGTCCTTGAGATGGACGAGCCCTTGATCCTTCGGTGGATCAATCCCCGATAATCTCTGGCTAGAGCTTTCTCCTTCTCGGTGGAGCAAACCTCTCACAAAGGATCTCTTCCTCTTTACAATGATGAAGTTTATATTTGGGAGGAAGAGAATGACTTGGAAGCTTTGGACAATTGCTAAGGAGTGATTCAACAATAATCAGTAGTCTCATTCAATCCCCCAAAGCTTCCTTTAAATAAGAGGAGAGAGTTGATCATCATATCAACTCATCTCGGCATCAGTCGACTGGCAAAACCATCAGTCGGCTGGTCCTACCGTTGGAGGTAGCCAACGGCTACTTTGCAGCACCAACGGTCTGCCAACAGTTATTTACCAGTCGACTGCTAAAACTAGCAGTCGACTGGAAGCTGTTTGCTGAGCGAACAGAATGCTTCAGTTCGCTGCCAGTCGATTGCACAGTCGACTGGTGCAGTCGACTGCTAAAACATGCAGTCGACTGGTGCAGTTGACTGCTAAAAGTTGCAACCGACTGAACTACACCTTGTTACACACTCACACTCATCCTCTCCGGAGTCGCCCTAGAAGTCCTCTTCCTCGGCCTTCGTCCCTCAGATGCACCCGAGCCCGCGGCTCCTCTCCGTGCCATCCTTCACATTGCCTTGAAGTCTACTTCCCTCGGCTCCACTCTGTTGCTCCTCGTCCGGCGATCCCTCGGATGCCTTCCACACCATCCTTCACCGACTCAAGGATCCGAGCTCTAGGATGAGCTTCCCAAGCTTAGTTGCACCAAGCTCCTCATGTGCATTTCACCAAGTCCTGCAAGACTCAAACACACATATCAAACACATATGAAAGCCTAAGTTAAACTCTTTGACACACACATCAAAACCATGATCGTACCGATCGAACTTGGGTCGATTGCACCAACACAAATGAGTTAGTTATCAGAGAAGAACACAAGTTTTGGACTTAGTACATGGGGGAAAGGGTGAGTTCGTGTTGGACTACAATCTATTGCCGAAGATTTTTGGAGACTTAGCCGAATTTAAAATTACACAGAATCTAAATTCAATTTACAATCGAGATGACCTAAACAGATAATCTCAGGTTGCCAGCAGGGTTGGTTTCTGCTACATGCCGAAGAGCGGCAGATCGAACTCAGTCGCTGAGCGGGCAGATCTGCTGAGCAGCAGGTCTGTATTTCTGAGCTGAGTAGTCAAGTGGTAGGCAGGCCGATTACGATCGGGCGGGCAGAATGGTCGACCGGGCAAAAAGGCTTAGCGAGCTGACAGGCAAATAAGCCGGTCAAGTGAAGCAGTCTGGCCGGGAGTGGACAGACCGATCGAAGTAGACAGGTCGGTCGAAGACTGGTCGATCGGGCGTAGCAGTAGGTCAAGCAGACTGGCCGACCGGGCGAAGCAGACAGGTCGGGCGTAGATTGGCCAATCGGGCGAAGAGACAGGTCGGGTGTAGCGGTAGGTCGAGCGCAGAGACCGAGCAAGTGGCCGGCCGTGCTTCGACGCCGAGCAGAACCGGCAGAACAGAGCGAACAACGGGTCGAGGCCTGCGAGAGTTGCAGTTTCCTTGAAACAGATTCACCCCACCTCTGGCAATGCTTCGAGGCTTACTCAGGTTGTCTGTTTCCCAAGATACAACGGTTGAATGTGAACTTCACCAAGCACTGGTGGTCACGATGAACTGAGTAGCACTCAATTTCTATCACGGGCACTCAGCCGAGCAGGAATTGCATGACAAAGGAGGAGGGAACACTGGTGGAGAGCTTATGTTGCTTTCTCTGTGTGTGTTCTCTACCTGTGATCACAACCTCCTTATATAGGAGCTCAGATCAACAGTATCGTTAATGGTCAATTAATGAGCATTACTAGCCGAGCAGTGAAATGTCTACTGTTTCACTCATTATTACTCGAACGTTTAGATTCTGCATTAATCTCAAACTTAATGCATCTGTTACATAGCAGCAAAAGGTTTACATGGAAAAACGTTGGTTGTTCCCTGACCGGTCCGACATTCGGCGCGTGCAGGTCATGCCCGCACACGAGTCAATATGGTTCAGTGCAATTCGGGCCATGGATTTGCACTTCACCTGTGCTCCCACGCATAAGAGAGAGTCTCTCCCCATGCATTTGTTCATATCCTCAATACATGTGAATCAATATAAACCAACCAACAAGCCTTGAAGCTCCTAATGTGGGACTAAAGTCTCATTCATAATAGAGCTTCTCTGTTCTTCCACCTCTTCTCCATTCACATATTTAACAATCCCCCACATGAATAGAGATAAGGTATGTGATAGCACTCAGCAGTTGAGTCAAGTATAGGATAGGTAGGTTTTACCTTTTGAACCTTCCCTTGTGAAGATTTGGTTGCTTACTAGCTAATAGTAGACATTATGTCCTTGAATTATACTGTCGTCTATGTAAGCAATGATAAATCTCACCCAAGACTCTCCCTGATACATCTTAGTTCTCATGAGTGTGTTCGTTCTTGGCCATGAACACGCTTGGTTCTATGAGAAGCTCTAAGAATTGTGCCTCTAATTCTTTTCGAAACGGTCCCACTTTTTTCTCACATAGGTGATCCCTCAAGAGTTGTCATCTACTCTTCTTGATCATTAAAAGGCCTTCGGCTTACCTTGGTCTAGTCATTGTTTCATTGGGTTATTCCCCACAGTGTGTCTAGTCAGTACAGATTAGTTGTCCCTTTGAACCTAGTTTTTGGGATCTCCAGTCAGCATAGGTTGTATGTCCTCTGCACTGATCGTTGACAACGGTATCAAGCCTATTCCTCGCAATGAGCTTGCAACTAACTCTCGATTTAACCCTTTGGTTAGCGGATCCGCTAGGATATCCTTTGACTTCACATAGTCAATAGTGATAACTGTAGGACCGTTGCGGCCGGCTGGAAGGAGGTTGTTGGATATTCTGCACAATCAAAAGCAAACAACCCTTCCTCGAACTTTTAAGCTAACACTTGTAACATAATCAAAGCAGATAAATAAAACATTAAAAAGACGAGGCACAAGATTTACTTGGTTACAACCGATGTGGTTGTTAATCCAAGGAAGGTTAAGCGCACTAGAATACTCCTTCAGGCGGAGAAGCCTCTTACAACGTCGAAGCACAGAAACAGAAGCTTAACTCTAAAGTACACAAGCGTAGGAATTACAAGTAATGAGTTCATTTTTGAAATCTTCTGGACCAAGGCTATATTTATAGCCTTGGTTGGGGCGCCCTGAAGGGTTCTGGGCGCCCTGGGGGGATAAACTTTATCCCCCAACGATCAGATCGAGTTAAAACTCGATCCTGGTCAAAAGGCTGGTTCGGGCGCCCGGAAGGGTTCCGGGCACCCCGGAGCCCAAAGTCGACAGATGTTGACTTTTTGTTCGGGACCTCTTCTCTGGTTCAGTCTCGCCTCAGTCCGATTCTTCTCCTCCGGATCTGCTCGCTTGGGTGATCTCTGCCATCCGGAAAAGGGCTCACCCGAACCCAACTTCCTGTCTTCTCGAGCAGCCTTCCGCTCCGGCTTCTCGTCCCTCGGAATCGCTGCGTGTTTCCTTCTCATCCACCAGCATACTCATCCGCAGTCTTCGTCCCTCGGTCGCACCCCGTGCCGACCTTCTCGCTATCTGCGTCTCTTGCTCCCAGAGCAATTTTCTGCTCCGGCTTTCGTCCCTCGGAACCACTGCACGCTTCCTTCTCGCCCACCGGGGTACTCTTCCGCAGCACCTCGTCCCTCGGACTGCCGTCCTTCTCGCTAGCTACGTCTTCCGCTCGAGTACCTGTGCTCCTAAGCTCCTGCACAGTTAGACACAAGGTTAAAACAAACAGGACCTAACTTAACTTGTTGATCACACCAAAACAACCTTGGGGTTCCAACAATCTCCCCCTTTTTGGTGTGATCAACCCAAGTTAAGATAGGGTTTAAATAGACATTAAATAAAATTGAGTAAATTACTTAATTTACAATTTAAGTGCAAAAAGATAGAAAAGATAAAAAAATTTAAATCTATCTACCTCTCCCTATACTTATACTTTCCTTTCTTCCCCTTTGATCACAAAAAAAATGGGGTTTCAAGAAAAACAATCTAAGGATTAAAGACTTAGAAAAAAAATATTTCTAAGTCAAGGAAAATTTCTAGGTAAAAAAAAATTTCCAAGTCATTAAGACATTTTTTTTTAGTAAATTTTGAGAACTTTAAAAATTTTATAATAATTTTCACAACAGCAATCTCAAAATATCAGAGAAAATTTCTAAGTTAAGAATAACTTTTGGAAAATTTTTAAGTTTTCATGATAAAAAATTTTTCTAAGCCCCAAACTTTATGCAAGAAAATTTAAGAAAATTGATAATATTAAAAAAAATTCTATGCATTTATTTATTTATTTATTTTTTTCTAATACTTTTATCAGAAAGTTTTAAATTTCCATTTCAATATATCATAACTTCTTAAATCACACTTTTTCATATTCAAAGTAAATAATATTAAACATGCAGAAAATTCTTTTGACGAAATATTTGGTAAAAGATCTTTCAAACATTTTTCAAGTTTGCAAGATTCGTTTGACAAAGTATTTTGTAACTTGCAAGACTCTTTTGACAATACTTTTATTTGGCAACATTCTTTCAACAAAATAATAGGTAAAAAATCTTTCGGCAATTTTTCTGTTTTACAAGATTCGTTTGACAAAAGATTTTTTAATCCGAAATTTTTTTCTGATGATATAAAAAATTCTTTCGGCAATGTGCAAGATTCGTTCGAAAAAATATTTTGTAGTTTGTAGGAATTTTTTAACAAAAATTCTAATTTGCAGGAGTCTATTAATAATAGATTTCTTAATCTAAAAAACTTTTTCGAAGATTCAATTTCTGATTCGAAAAAATCTTCAGGCATTTTTTCGATTGATTGAACCAATTGATCAGAAGTTCGAGTCCATACCTGACTTACCTTTTCGATAGTTGATTCTCCCCTTGTCGAGTTACTTTCTTCCGAAGTCTCTCCCCCTTTATCGTTGCTCATCCGGGATGGGCTTTCTGTGGCTTCGGGATGGAATTCGACCATTGAGTTTGTTGGGGCTGTCTCGGTAATTTCTCCGTCTCAGATTCTTCTGATGACGGATCGATGTCTATTGAGGAGACGGCTTCAACCGGTTCTTCGTAGAGCTTTAAGAACTTTTCCCAAAGTTCTTTCGCGCTTTTGTACTCTCCGACTCTGTCGAATCTTTAGTTGGTATTGCGCTTAGAATGTGAAACTCTGCCCGAGCATTTGCCATGGACTCATCATGTTGCTTCTCGTTCCAGAGGCGTATGTCGATTTTTTCTCCGTTCGTGTTCTTCGGTGCTTCATAACCTATTTTCATTATTATAAAAATACCAGAATCAGAGTTTAGATATACCTCCATTTGTTGCTTCCATAAAGAGAACTCCCCCTCGAATGCTGGTGGGTAGTCGCTAGCTCCGGCCATCGTTTTGTTGCTTCAGACGGCGGTTAGTCCTTCTGAGGCGTCTCGGCTCTGATACCACTTGTAGGACCGTTACGGTCGGCTGGAAGGAGGTTGTTGGATATCCTGCACAATCAAAAGCAAACAATCCTTCCTCGAACTCTTTAAGCTAACACTTGTAACATAAACAAAGCAGATAAATAAAACATTAAAAAGACAAGGCACAAGATTTACTTGGTTACAACCGATGTGGTTGTTAATCCAAGGAAGGTTAAGCACACTAGAATACTCCTTCAGGCGGAGAAGCCTCTTACAATGTTGAAGCACAGAAACAGAAGCTTAACTCTAAAGTACACAAGCGTAGGAATTACAAGTAATGAGTTCGTTTTTGAAAGCTTCTGGACCAAGGCTATATTTATAGCCTTGGTCGGGGCGCCTTGAAGGGTTCCGGGTGCCCTGGGGGGATAAACTTTATCCTCCATCGATCAGATCGAGTCAAAACTCGATCCTGGTCAAAAGGCTGGTCCGGGCGCCCGGAAGGGTTCCGGGTGGCCCGGAGGGCTCTGGGCGCCCCAGACTGCTCCGGGTGCCCCAGAGCCCAAAGTCAATAGATGTTGACTTTTTCATCCGGGACCTCTTCTCTGGTTCAGTCCCGCCTCGGTCCGGTTCTTCTCCTCCGGATCCGCTCGCTTGGGTGATCTCTACCATCCGGAAAAGGGCTCACCCGAACCCAACTTCCGGTCTTCTCGAGCAGCCTTTCGCTCCGGCTTCTCGTCCCTCAGAATCGCTGCATGTTGCCTTCTCATCCACCAGCGTACTCATCCGCAGTCTTTGTCCCTCGGTCGCATCCCGTGTCGACCTTCTCGCTAGCTGCGTCTCTTGCTCCCCGAGCAATCTTCCGCTCCGGCTTTCGTCCCTCGGAACCACCGCACGCTTCCTTCTCGTCCACCGGGGTACTCTTCCGCAGCACCTCGTCCCTCGGACTACCGTCCTTCTCGCTAGCTGCGTCTTCCACTCGAGTACCTGTGCTCCTAAGCTCCTGCACACTTAGACACAAGGTTAAAACAAATAGGACCTAACTTAACTTGTTAATCACACCAAAACAACCTTGGGGTTCCAACAATAACTCCCATGGAGAGTAGTTGTCTAATGGTATTATGTCTACGACGTATATGTCTAGACTTACCATTATACAGATGACTCTATGCCCGACCAATTGCTGATTGACTATCGCAATGTATGCAAATTGTTGGCACATGTTTCGACCATCTTAAAATATCTTCTAAGAATTGTCGTAGTCATTCAGTCTCTTCACCACATTTGTCAAGAGCTACAAACTCAGATTCCATCGTGGATCTGGTTATTACGGTTTGCTTAGAAGATTTCCAGGAAATGACTGCACCTGCTAGAGTGAATATATATCCACTCGTAGACTTAGAGTCTTTTATGTCAGATATCCAACTTGCATCGCTATATCCTTCTATCACAGCAGGATATCTCGTATAGTGCAAACCATAATCATGAGTATACCTTAAGTGCCTTAGTACTCTTGTTATCCCTTTCCCATGCTCAACACTGGGATTACTCGTGTATCTACTCAGTTTACTTACTACGTAGGCCAAGTCTAGTCATGTATAACTCATCAGGTACATCAGGCTGCCAATCACTCGAGAGTATTCTAGCTAAGAAATACTTTCACCTCGATTTTTCGATAGATGTTGACTCGTATCTATCAGTGTTCGTGCCAACCCTTGGTGAATTTCTCAAGAATTTTGTCTACATAATGGGACTGACTAAGAACAAGTCCTTCTATTGTTCTAAGAATTTTGATTCCTAGAATTACATCAGTTAGGCCCATGTCTTTCATATCAAATCTTGAGCTCAACATACCTTTTGTGGATTTTATTATCTTATCATTACTTCCAATGATAAGTATGTCGTCTACATAGAGGCACAAGATGACATAGTTACTCTCTATGGCTTTCATGTAGACACATTTATCACACTCATTGATCTTGAATCCACATTCCTTCATTATATTATCAAATTTTCCATGTCACTACTTTAGTGCTTGTTTCAAGCCATATAATGACTTCACCAATCTACATACCTTGATTTTTTATCCTGGCACAGAAAACCCCTCAGGTTGCTCCATGTAGATTTCCTCTTCTAAATTCCCGTTTAGAAAGGCAGTCTTTACATCCATTTGATGTATTTCGAGATTCCATAAAGCAGCAATAGCCAACAATACTCTAATAGAGGTTATTCTGGACACCGGAGAATATGTATCAAAGTAATCAAGACATTCTCGTTGTCGGTATCCTTTGATTACCAATCTAGCCTTATACTTATCAATCATGCCATCTAACTTCATTTTCTTCTTGAAAACCCACTTGCAACCTAGTGGTTTACTTCCCGGAGAAAGATCCACAAGTTTCCAAGTGTGATTTTGCAAGATAGATTCTATCTCAGATGCAATTGTCTTTCTCCAGTGAGGTTCATCAGAAGAGCCTACAGCTTCTGAGTAACTTCGGAGCTCACTCTCCAACATGAAAGTGATAAAATCTGATCCATAAGATTTTTCTACCTGAGCTCTTTTGCTCCGTCTAGGTTCAACCTCCATAGGTTCCTCATCATCATCTTCATCTTGTGTTTCATATGCTCGCTTTGAGGAGCTAGTATCCTCACGGGTCTTATACGGAAACACATGCTCGAAGAAAGAGGCATTTCTCGATTCGATTATTGAGTTCTTGTGTATCTCCGATATGTGTGACTTATACACACAAAATCGATACGCACTGCTGTTCTGTGCATATTCAATAAATATGCAATCAACAGTCTTTAGTCCTATCTTAATCCTTTTTGAATCAGGCACCAACACTTTGGCAAGACACCTCCACATTCGTAAATATCTGTAGGATGATTGTCTTCCATTCCACAACTCATAAAAGCTCTTATCTATTTTCTTCCGGGGAGCCTTATTTAAAAGGTATTTAGTTGTTAACACAACTTCCCCCCACATGGACTCTGGCAATCCAGAGTTCAATAGAAGAGCATTCATCATCTCCTTTAGAGTTCAATTCTTTCGCTCAGCAACTCCATTTTGCTGAGGAGTATAAGGAGTTGTTGTTTCGTGTCTGATCTTATGTTCAGCACACAACTCAGCAAACAGTGATACATATTCACCGCCTTTATTACTTTGAACCATCTTAATCTTTCTATTAAGTTGGTTTTCAACCTCAGTCTTATAGAGAGTAAATTTCTCTATAGCTTCATCCTTACTTTTGAAAAGATACACATAACAGTATTTTGTGTTATCATCTACAAAAGTGATGAAATATTTATTACCACCACGTGTTGGCATACTTTTTAGGTTGCACACATCAGTGTGGATTAGGTCAAGTGGTTCGTTACTTCTTTCAATATGTTAAAAGGATGACCTTATCATTTTCGCTTCAATACAAATCTCACATTTGTATTTTGGGTCAAGGTGGAATGTAGGTATGCTATGCATATTAATTAATCTATGCTACACATCGTAGTTAATATGTCCTAGTCTATTATGCCACAAACACGAAGACTCAAGCATATAAGTGGAAGAACTTTCAGTTTTATTTTTCTTAAGCCTAATCGTCATTACATTGAGCTTAAACAACCCATCAGATACATAGATTCTTCCTACAAACACTCCATTTTTGGACAATACAATTCTATCTGACTCAAAAATAATACGAAAGTCATGCTTGCTTAGTAGTGATCCAGACACTAGATTCTTCCGAATCTCCAGAACATACAGCACATTGTTCAAAGTAAGGTCCTTGCCCGAGGTCATCTTTAGCACCACCTTTTCTTGGCCCATAATATCCGAGGTTGCTGAGTTTCCTATGAACAGTTTGTCTCCAGTGACTTCTTCGAAATTGTGGAGCAGCTCCTTGTTGTAGCACACATGTTCGGTGGCTCCAATATCGATCCACCATTACCGCGGGTTTGAACCGACCAGGTTCAGTTTTGAGACCACTATGCAGAGGTTGTCCATTTCAGGTCCCTCGTTCAGGTTGGCCTCCTGCTTCTTCTTCGGCTTTCTGCATTCCGAAGATTTGTAACCTACTCAGTTACAATTAAAGCACTTCCTAGAGAACTTTTTGTTGATGTCTCCTCTGGATCCCATCTTGGAAGACTTAGGGTTCTTCCATTTCGAGCTTTAACCGTGATCGACCACGTTGGCTTTCACAGTAGCCTGAGAGAACAGTTTCCTCTCTGAACTCTTGTTGTCTTCTTCGATGCGAAGTCAAACAATGAGTTCCTGCACATTCATCTCCTTCCACTTGTGCTTTAGGTAGTTCTTGAAGTCCTTCCAGTCGGGAGGCAACTTCTCAATGATAGCAGCCATCTAGCAAGTTTCACTTAGAATCATCCCTTCTGAGTGGATCTCGTGCAAGATCACTTGAAGCTCTTGGACTTAGCTGATCACCGTCTTGGAGTCAACCATCTTGTAGTCCAGGAATCGACCCACGATGAACTTCTTGGCCCCTGCATTCTCCATCTTGTACTCCTTGTCCAGGGACTCCCACAACTCCATAGCGTACATCGAGTCGGCAAGGCAGTTGAGGATGTAATTTTGGCAAAGGAACTCAGAATGAGTCCATGCTTCCACGACACTGATGGATTGTGCATCAGCATCCTCAGCACGCTTGGGAGGGTCCTCGGTCAAGAACCGAACTAGGTTAAGCGTGGTCAGGTAGAAGAGCATCTTTTGCTGCCACCTCTTCAAGTTCAGTCCACTAAACTTCTCTGGGTTTTCCCCGTGGTTGATTGGAACAGTTCCAATCGGGGCGGAGGGGGCATGCACGTGTTGAGTCTATTGCACCTCAACATTCCGTTCTGTGGCCATCTTAATAGATTCGAGTCTGATTCAAGATTGTTGGACTACAATCTGTTGCCGGAGATTTTTGGAGACTTAGCTGAATTTAAAATTACACAGAATCTAAATTCAACTTACAATTGAGATGACCTGAGCGGATAATCTTAGGCTGCCAGTAGGGGTTGGTTTCTGCTACATGCCGAAGAGCGGCAGATCGGACTTAGTCGTCGAGCTGGAAGATCTATTGAGCAGTAGGTCTGTATTTCTGAGCTGAGCAGCAGGTCTGTATTTATGAGCTGAGCAGTCAAGAGGTAGGCAGCCCGATTACGGTCGGGCGGGTAGAAAGGCCGACCGGGAGAAAGGCCTAGCGAGCTGACAGGCAAACAAGCCGGTCGGTCAAGCGGGCAGAAAGGCCGACTGGGCAGAAAGGCCTGGCGAGCTGACATGCAAACAAGCCGGTCGGGCGAAGCAGTCTGGCTGAGCGCGAATAGACCGGTCGAAGCAGACAGGTCGGTCGAAGACTGGCCAATCGGGCTAAGCAGATAGGTCGAGTGCAAAGATCGAGCAAGTGGCCGGCCGAGCTTCGACGTCGAGTGGAACCGGCAGAACAGAGCGAACAACAGACTGAGGCATGCGAGAGTCGTAGTTTCCTTGAAACAGATTCACCCCACCTCCGGCAGTGCTTCGAGGCTTACTTGGATCGTCTGTTTCTCAGGATACAATGGTTGACCGTGAACTTCACCAAGCACTGGTGGTCACGGCGAACTGAGTGGCACCCGATTGCTTTCACGGGCACTCCACCGAGTAGTAATTGCACGATAGAGGAGGAGGGAACACTGGTGGAGAGCTTATGCTACTTTATCTGCATGTGTTCTCTGCCTCCTTATATAGGAGCTCAGATCAACCGCAGCGTTAATGGTCGATTAATGACCATTACTAGCCCCGACCAGTCCGGCATTCGGCGCGCACAGGTAGTGCCCGCACACGAGTTAACATGGTTCAGTGCAAATCTGGGCCGTGAATTTGCACCCCCCTGCACATCCACGCGTGAGAGAGAGAGTATCTCCCCATGTATTTGTTTACATCCTCAATATATGTGAATCAATATAAATTAACTAACAAACTTTGAAACTCCCAATATGAGCTTAAAGTCTCATTCACAATGAAACTTTTCTCTTTTTCCATCTTTTCTCTATTCACATATTTAACAGTTCGATCCTCATAGGGCTTAGCCCCAAGTAGAAGAGTAAATCATCCTCAACCAGAAGGTTGATGTTGAAGTGGAGGTCTTGTAAGGTCTCGATGATTTCTTGATTGGTCGGGTTATCCTTAATGCTCCTAACTCTGGTTGGGGCGGAATCTCAATCTGTAAAGAGATTGGCTAGGTGAAAGGGGAGGTAAACTTTATAAAGAAGTAGGATTCTTTTCCGTACTTGTGAGAAGTTGGGTACTATTGTAGAAATTATAAGGAAGGTCAAGCTGTGAAGTAGAAAAACCCAGCCTCACTCTGTTTTTAGATAGAAGAATGGAAGATTATAGGAGAAATGGGGATGTTAGAAGCGGAAGACGATAACGATTCCATAGAGAAGTCCCAAAGAATTGTGAGTTAATTGAGTAAGGGGATGCAAAAATAAGGGGAATCCTTTTTTTAAAGAAAAGAGGGAGAGGAAAGTGAAGTCCGACTATTTGGCCATAGAAAAAAAAAATGATAAATTTAGTTAATTTTATTGATTATTTTTGAAATGATTGATTCGATTTCATAGAATTTTCTTACTGACCATCAAAGTAATTAGAAAGCATACATCCCATTTAAAAAAAAAATTCTTACAAATACGTCATAACTGAGAATCGAACTATAGATGTGTGGGTGATAACTTGGATATCTTACCGTGACACCATAATCCCAGAGACAAATGAAATGATTAACCAGGCTGGGTAACGTTGAGCTTGGGTGACCGATCATGTCCCACGAAAATTTTTCCACCAACTATCAGGATAAATCAAAAAGCACATGCGGTGAGCGCCCAGAAATCCAATATCCTTTAGTTACAAGTTCTATTTGAAAAAAAAAAATCCCTATAAATATATCTTAGTTGAGAAGTAAATCATGAATGTTTAAGAGATAATTGAGCACTCTCACTGTTACACTCTAATATCTAGCCACAGAAGAAAGCACTGTAGGCGGTAGGTGGAAGATAGGGACGTTGGAAAGTTTAGGGAATTTGAACCGTGTTGTCATCAGGTATACCAAACGTGGTCCTAAGTGTGGAGTTTTCTAATTCGGTTAACTCAATCAGGTGGTCTCAAACCAAAATTGAGTAGAGGGGCTACTTTTCATCGTGGGTTAAATGAAGAAGATACAAGAAAAGAGACTTACAAGTTGAAGATGGTTGGAGGCAGTGAATGGTACTGATTGAATGCATTTCAACTCGAGGGGGAAGCCGTTGGATCTTAGGCAAAAGCTGTAATGTCTAACTGAATGCTAGAGGGATGAATAACATTTTCAAATTTTACAAGTGATAGATGCCAATTCTAAACAACAAATGTAAAGTACGTGTGAAATAAATATAATTAACTTAATCAACTAAAACCAATATTAATTAAATGAGATATACAACTTAAAGAATTAACATGCAAGATTCAATAAGTAATTTAACAAGCAAGATGTCTAGAATACTTAGCACAATAAGCATACAACAACTCAAGACAATACTAAGTAGAGACTGAAACACACCATTAAACTAAAAGTTGATTTTTATTTCAAATCTCTCATTTCTAGAAAACCTCTCGAAGCGGAGAAACCCTTAAAAACAATCTAACAAGGTTGAGCACAAATAAATACAAATGTACAACAACTAAAGGTAGAGAAAATATATTAGGACCGATATGAGCTTTGAGATGACTAATCCAAGGATCTGCATGGTATACACAACTCCAATTTGAACACTCTCATTATTGGAAATAATTCGGAGGCAGAGAAACCTTATATAAACTCAAAATAAGAATACAATAAGAACAAAGAAATAAATACACAATACAATGAGAACCTTGTTTGCTTGATATCTTGTTGCTCGGAAATACTTCTTATTGACTTGGAAATGAAACAGTACTTCGCTTGAGAATCTTTAAGAGCTGGCGACGAAAACCCTAGATGAACTCCCCTTTATATGGACTATGTTCGAATTGCTTTTCGCCTGCTAATCAATTATGCTTACCCTAATCAAATGTCATATCAAACGACTGTTCAAAAACCTACAGAATGACTCTTTTTTGCTTATTTAATCGATTGGTGAGTCATACCAATTAATTTGGTAGCTTCTAATCAATTATCCCAATCAATTCAGAAGCTTTATATTCACGAGAGAAAGCTGCCTAGTCGATTGCTCAATCGATTCCCAACCTTTCCGTTCTCTCATGAAAAAGACCCTAATTGATTAGCCCAATTGATTGGGGAAACTTGAATCGATTGCCTCAATTGATTCACCAAGCTTATGTTCTCTCATGAATTTTAGGTCAATTTATTGCCTAACCTTCTGTTCACGGGAAACCTTATCCAATCGATTGACCCAATTGATTGGACTGAGCCAAATCAATTGACCAATCGATTTCGTTCCTCGTTGTGCTTTTACGAGATACTCCCCAATCGATTAGGCACTCTGCCTAATCAATTAGAGCCGGTCCCAATTGATTAAGCACTCTACCTAATCAATTGCCTAATTCTAAACTCTAATTAAACTCGAGTTTAGGGTTCCTTTGTCTAATCCCAATGTCAACTGTGACTCATTGGGTTTCTATTACCTAGCATCAGGTCAATCTTAACCTACTAGAGCTTTTTCACGAAGTGTTCGGTTAACCTTGGACCTACTTGGACTTTCTTATTGCCCAGCCCCGCTAGGACTTCCGATCACCAAGTGTCCAACCAATATTTGATCCACTTGGATTTTTCCCTTGCCTAGCCTTGCTTAGACTTTCATTGCATAACTCCCTACTAGATTTTCCATTGTCTAGCCTCATTAGGACTTCTACTATATTCACTTCCTCGTCCCATTAGGACTTTCTCTATCTAGTTCCTAACTAGGTCTTTACTGCATAGGCCCGCTAAGACTTCCATGGCCTAGTTCCCAACTATGTCTTCACTTCCTAACCCCGCTAGGACTTTGATTGCTTAATTTCCAACTAGATCTTTATTGTCTAGCCCTTCTAGGCCTTCTATTACCTAGTTTCCAATTAGGTCTCGATTGTCTAACCCTGCTAGGACTTCCTGTTGCCTAACCTCAGTTAAACTTTTCTAGACAAGTATCTGGTCTTCCCTTTACCTGTTTGACTTCTCTCTCATATATTGTCAAACATTGAAACTCAAACTCGATCCAACTCGAGTCTGGTCAAACTAGTCAACCTTTACCTGAAGACGATCGCACCAACAAAATATACTAGCCCTTATTGTTGATTGAAGTTGAAGTTTGTGAGTGCAGCAAGAGCACAAGAAGAGCTTTTCAAAGATCACAGATAATTGGAATGCGTCTATTGTCCTTTGAAATAAGAGCTTTGAGCCTCCTTTTATAGAGCCTATGTTGATGCTGACATGTCACTATTTCAGTCGACTAGAACCACTTCGATCACCTGAACCTCTTTGACTTGGCTACAAACTCTATCTCATCGTGACAATTTTCATGGTCTCCGGTCTCCTGGACTCCTTTCGGACGCTTGGAGCTTGGTCAAATTTCGATTTTGATTGACTCCTTTGGATCGTTGGATCTTGCAAGTTTGATTGCTTGGAAGCCTTCTCCGATCGCCCGGACTAGATCGTCTCGTTCCTTGCTCCGATCACCTGGAACTTCCCAACTCTGTCAGTTGAGATTTATCATTAGTAAGTTGCCCAGACTCTCTTCCGGTCACTTGGAATGGTCGAAAACGGTTCCTTGCAAAATCATGTGTAATGAATATGATACTATTGTATGTAAGTTTCACTTATCTTAGCTAAATGTTTAGCTATTAGTTGACCCATCTAAACTTAGTTGTCAAGACTCTGTTGGATCGAAATGAATTTAGATATCTCCACAATTGCATGATATTATCCACTTTGAGCCTAAGCCCTCATGGTTTTGCTCTTGGGCTCTCCCCAAAAGGTTTCATGCCAAATGGAGATATCTTTCTCTTATAAACTCATGATCTTTCCCATGTGTTTTCAATGTGGGACTATATTTGCAACCTTGTAACCCCAACAGACTCAGCTCCCAGCTAACTCTCTTGGACTCATTTTACCTAGTTCTGAACTAGATTTGACTTGCTTGGTTCTCAATCAGGGCTTTCACCGCCAAATTCTGTTAGGACTTCCATCGTCTGATTCCCAACCAAGTCTTCGTTGCCTAGTCCTATTAGGGCTTTGTCATTGTCCGGCTCTTAACTAGGACTTCCATTACCTAGTCTCACTAGATCTGAGTCTTTGTTTGGTCTCCAACTAGGACTTTGCCGCTTGTAATGTGACTTGCACATACACACTTGATAAAATCTATTACACACGTACGACTTTAAACTTAGTTATAGATCAAAACATATGTTCGATGTGGTGTTGAGAGCACCACATCGAACCTATGTTTATTCCCACACAAAGGCACGTTTATTTCTGGAATAAATATTAGCCTTTTCGATCACAGGTTACATGAAGACCACATAGGTACGTTGAAGACAAAAGTTGTCCGAGCTGTTATGGCAATTTGTAGCTTTTGCTTTGTCACTCTTGCCCGCGACTCTGATACATTGTTGTAGCTGGTAGTATTGGCTGTGTGTGACAATTTGTTGTTGGCAATACCTTTTGTGAGTGACAATTTATAACTGACAGCTTGATGTATTGCTATGATTTTAATGCCAGGTTTTGATTCTATCATTTCTGGCTCTCAATGATTCTGACTGAAGGTTTTATAATGACAGTATCTATTCAGAATAGATTTCCAAACCTGGATCCTTTCTGCTTGTGTTGGATATTAAATAACAACCAAGATATGCAGCTTGTTTCTTGATTTGTAGCAATCTAAATTGATCAGATTTGCAACTGTCTTCTGTAGCTACGAAGAATGATCAACACTTGTAGCTGCAAAACTTGATCAGATTCGTAGCTAAAACTTCTCTTGAAGACCATTTTTAGATTGTTATTTGTTAACTAATTACCTATGATCTTGTCGGACAGTGAAGAGTCAGATTAGCATCCTAACTTAATGATCACAGTCCAAGTTTTTCAATCTTCGTGACACAACCTGAATCTGAAAGATGGTCTCAAACTGTATGTGTCAGCTTTGAAGTTGCAAGTTAATTTTTAAATCAATTTGCAAACTAAATATTGATAATTTTGACCAATTTAAGTTTGTTGATAAATCTAACATGTCAAAACAGAAAACTATTTTTCTAAAAAATAAATTCATTTTGATAGAAAAAAAAAATCACCACTAACTTATATTTTCAAATACTTGATTTTGATGGAGCCTCAAACGCGATCCCCACAATCACAAGAACAACATAGTTACAATAAACCTGTAAGAAACAACAAGAAATCGACAAACTATGATTTAAATATCGTAATAACTTTGGCTAAGTGTCGAATAATTGGCCTCAATCAGAATGGGACCAGGTCACAATCATTATCTCTAACTTGTTTAGGTTCAAGAGATCTGGTTGGACCTTCCTTCCTGTTAAAACCACCCATCAAATTAGATAGCTCCACCTTCAGATAAGTCTAACCTTTGATGGTTCTTGTCACCAAAGTGGAGCCCTCCAACTTGATCTTTAATTTACACCACAATTGGGCCATCCACCGTCCACTCTTGCTTCTAGATGGATTATATATAGATAATAATAATAATATTTTTTTTATATAATTTAGATATCTAAATTTGATTAGATCTGTGGATGATTATATTAAAGTAAATTAGAAAGTACACTATGATTGATTCATTTTATGAAAATTTTCTAACTTATTATTAATAGTAAAATTTACTATTAATATAAAAGTAAATACATATGTATCTTTATAGACGGTCTAATATCATAAATTTTTAAACTCCTTATATAATATACACAAATTTTTTAAACGCAGTATAATATGCTATAGATGAGATTTAAATTTTTTTTTTCTAAAAAGTCAATCCGACTTTTTACCATCACATTAAAAATATAGAGTATAAATAATTATTGACAGTAAAAAAATAAAATCGTCATCTCATATATAATTATTGTAGCAAATTTTTTTAATAATCTCGGTATCTAGCTCTTTTAAACCAATTATTCCTGGAAGTGACCAATTTGATACTATAGAAAATTTTCAAATTCTCATATATTATCAGAATAAATTAAATAATACTGAAGGAGATCATCCAAATAGCCAATTTTCTTAGAATTGCCGTCACATTTGACAAAAATTCATATAATATATTGTAGTTAAAATTTATCTAGATAACTATTTAAAAGACCTAACTGTTGCACTATTGCCACAGGCAACAATAATTCGTAAATATACTTAGGGGTGTAATCGAGTCGAGTCGAACCGAACTCTTAGATGTTTGAGTTTGACTCGTTTATAATTGAGCTGAGCTCGAGTTTTATTTAATGAATATATTCATGGCTCACAAGTTTATTTGAGCTTTTATCGAGCCTAAATGAGCTTAATAAATATAAATTATAAATTTAAATATTCATTAAAAATTAAATTATATATTTTAAAAAATTATAATATTCTCGTTAAAATTTATAATTGTATTCTAATAAATAAATATAATATATTTATCTTTTTCATAAGTAGAGTGTAAAATTTATAAATTCAATATTAAAATTATTATTTTTTTTATTTAAAAGTTGATTTATGAGCTTAATGAACATGTTCACGAGTTAACGAGTCGAATATTGTGAAACTTGAACTTGACTTATTTATCTTAACGAGACTCATTAAACGAGCTCAAATGAACTTTTATCAAATCGAGTTTCGCGAATGACTTTACTGAACTAAATACCGTAAAGTTTAACTTAGTGTTCTGGGTGTACCTAGGAGTTGTACACATGCTAAGGGAGGTGTTTACAACTGATAATAAACCTCGGGTCGATCCACAGACCGATCTACTGATACTGGTACGCTAGGAAACTCCGGATCGTTCAACCGACCGATCCATAAACTATACTGCAATACTGTATGCTGCTGGATCGGTCTGCCGACCGATCCAGCTGGTCCCTGATCGGTCAATAAGACCGATCAGTGGCTTACTGATCGGTCTGCTGACCGATCAGTGAGTCATTTTTTTTTTGCGATCCAGCTCCTGATCGATCCCCGGATCGATCAGGGAACGAACAGAAGCTTCTGTTCGTAGAACCCAGGTCCCTGATCGATCTAGACTCATTTATACCCCTAAATATACTGACAGATGGATAAATTTATTAATGATGATATTAGAAAAAAGTTCGACTTGCGTCAGACCCAGGCTCTGTTTCTTTGACTTCTTCCGCTCTCTATAAAATGGGGCGAACCCTCGCGCTACTTTTCCACGCAATAGCCTGTGCCATGTCGCTGGCCTCCTCCCAATTCCTCGGCCACCGCCTCGCGCTTCCTCCCCGCTCCTCCGCCGCATGCTTCTCTCCATCCTCCCCCATCTCGACCCGCTCCCTCGATGTATGCGCCTCTTACTCTGCCGGCACGGCCACCATCGCATCCCCTTTCTCCTCCTCCCTCTACGACGTGCTCGGAGTGCCCCCCACCGCCAGCACCCCGGAGATCAAGGCTGCGTACCGGAGGCTCGCCCTTAAGTGTCATCCGGATGTGGTGGCCACCGGCCGCCGGGGCGCGTCCGCAGACGAGTTCATGCGGGTCCAGACGGCCTACGCCACGCTCTCCGACAGCGAAAGACGCGCTGACTACGATCGCCGAATCACCGACTCGGCGGCGATCCACGTATTCAGTCCCCGTCAAGCGTACGCGCGGAGCACTTCGTTCCCAGGCTACAGCCGTCGCACGTGGGAGACGGACCAGTGCTGGTAGTGGAAGAAGCCAAGACGAGCCTATCTATCTGATTCCCAAATAAGCTGGCTTCCATTGGATTGTATTTTGACGTACGGCCTGACCTCGTGTGCTAATACTCATCACTCTCGTGGTTGCAAATTGGAGCTCGGAGTCACCATGATTCAAAGCTTCAACGGCAGCACCTACTGAACTTGCTATTTCTGAATGTTTCAGGTTTCGCACTGTACTACCCTCCTTGTCAGCCATGATTTCTTAGTTTCTGAATACATATATATACAAAAAGGAGGAAAGAAATCTTTACTTGTTGAATACCGCATGCCTTATGCTTGTCTGATCTAGTTTTTTCTGCAATTCAGACAAAGATTTGTGTATAGCTCATTGATCGCAGCGAATATTGTTCTTTCATTCTTTTTTTTTCTAAAAAAGACAAAATTAATGTTGGACGCCACCCAGAGAAGTGTTGGAAAGTGTTGTTTACTTAGCTCAGCAAAGAGGAAATGTCATGTTCAAACAGGGCAATTAGGATTAGATGTACTGCAACTTGAATTCTTAATCAACGGGGCAATTTACACTTGCTGCAAATTGAATCAGCAATGACATATACCTCAGCGTGTGTGACCAATGGGCGAACTGTTCTTCCCTTGAGAGCAAACATGATGATAGTGACTTTTTGAAAATGAGATACTTCTCAATCTGGGAGAGGATTTTTTTAATTATTTTATTGGTATGATGTATTCAATTTATCCTAAGATGAACCCTACAACCAAAATAACTTGCAACAAGTGGCTTATTAGTCCAAAGTTTTTGGATTAACTGTCCATTAAAAGAAATTTATCTATTAATATACTGAAATTGAGATTCGATCTTTATGTATTTGAAAAATTGAAAAAGGTGCCCTGAATAATTTCTTTACAACTTGATTTAATCTAAGAAACAACAAAATTCATAAATAGTGCCTTTAAATTTTGATTTTTCTCAAGGATCACATAATTATTTTTTTTTTCCCAAAAGATGCCCCACCCAATTATAGAAAACCTTTAATACCGAGTAAGCTCATTCGAACCATTTACCTAAGGGACAGGGATCCCTTGATTCGTAATTTACGGACCAAGGGATGGTCCACTGATAAGGACCTTTGATTTGGATGAACTCCATCTTTAAGTAGGTGGAGTCCATTCAAATCAAAGGTCCTCATGTAATGGATCATTTCCTGATCCACAATTTACAGACAAGAGAATCTACTCTTTCACCTAAGTGCTCTAAAAAATTTGAACAACCCAACCAACCAAGTCTTATCCAAAACCTCATTAACCCCTCTTTATTACGGAGGATGGAAATAAAAATTGAGTAAAGTTTCCACGTAGAAATTTTTTCAATGCTTATTTCAAATGGACTACTCATCATTTTTGTTGTTTATTTATTATAAAATTAATAAATAGACATAACTAACTTTGTGAAACTTTTTCAAAAATATTTTTTTAATCCTCCCAAATCAGACTAAAGCCATCTTTTCTTTCTCCCTCATTTTTGTTCTCGTGTTCAGGTTACATGCGGCAGTCCTGAGATTATTTTCTTTTTTATTTTGACCACATATTTTTTATTCCCATATTTTTTTTCTTCGTAATTTATCATTTTTAAAAAGAAAATTTTCTCTACTTTTTGTTATGGATTATTTTCTCTTCCATTCTTTTGTTTTTTTTCCCCCTTTTTTAACCTTTTCCCTAGAGATTTTTTCCGCCTTGAATTCATTTCCTTCCTCAATCTACACCTACAAGCATAGCATAAATGTCTCATTTGATCTTCCATCAAACAAACCATTTGCCCCCAATGAGCATAGTTTGTTGGTCGCGGTGTGGCCGGTAAAAGAGAATGAATTATCCTGAAATTAAAATTATATTCTTTTCATTCTTTCAACTTTAACTAAGATACACTTGTTAATAAATAGAAATAAATTACATAAAAGAATAAACGATGCTACCGGATTTGCTTAGTTTGTAACCGAGGAGGTTACTAATTCAAGACAAGTGAAGCCCACTATTTTAACTCCTTCGATCAAGATTAGAGGCGGAGAAGTCTTGTACAATGATTTATAGTTCAGAAAATAAAAACATAATTTAAAAATTCGTTTACAAGTGTTGTGTTAAAATGAAGAGAACAAAGACTCTATTGATAGTCTGTTAATCAAAAATATCTGTTGGCTGATGTGACATATTAGAGTGCTTGGAGTGAGTTCGGGAGCCCTTAGCGGTGCATTCTATCTTCTTCGCAATGGCTCTTCAACGACTTCAGGATAAAATTTGATCCTCGTCCGAGCACCTAGACCGGTCTGAGCGTCTAGAGTGTTGTTGACATGGACTGTAATAGTTATCCGCAGCAACATCTTGAAGAGAGGTGCCTGTTCGGTACAAGCTGGTCCGAGCGCCTAGACCTGGCCTGGGCACCTAGAGTTCGAGCACCTGGACAAAGTCAACATAGAGTTGACTTTGTCCAGTTGCTGCTCCGGTCTCTTGGGTGATTCTCCGACCATCCAAAATTGAGTTCACCCGAACCCAACTCCAATATTCTCTCTTCGAGCAGTATTCCACTCTGCCTTCTCGTTCCTCGAAAGTGTTGCACACACCTTTCTCGCTTCATCGATGTACTCTTTCGCAACTTCTCATCGCTCAGATGCATCGAGTTCGTCAACTCGCTTCCCGTGTCATCATTCTCATCCACTACGTCTTTCGCTCGACTTCTTGTATTCCTAAGTCCTTGCACACGTAGACACAAGGCATAAAAAATGTAGAGCCTAACTTAACCTTCGTTGTGTTGGAGTGTATACTGAAAGCCTAAACTTTTGTAAACATTTGTTTTGAATAAAGAATCACATTTGGTCAAATTATCTACATTTGTTTGTAGTTGTTCAATTAATTTATATTGTAGATAACATAGCATGTGGTGTCACATGCAGAAGATAATGTTATCAGTACCTTATAAATTATAAACAGTAGCTCACGACCAAAATGGAAAGGAATAAATCATTAGAAGGTCGTAGTGTAATTAGGTATCAGTTTATCTTGACTGTATAATTACACTAGTACACATAGAGTGTATTGAGTAGGACCATTTGAGGTCGTTTCTTTTATACTGACTTTATAAAGGAACAAAGACCTCAGTTATTATGGAAGTGTGTGCTCTTAATCCTAATATAATAATAAGCACATATATTTGATATTTATTTCTTTAATTTATCAATGGGTGAGATTTAGTTCGATGAATCAATAAGCCCGATAAATTGGGAAATGGTATCACTTATAGTGTGTGTTGTTGATTATAAAAGGAAACTGTGTCCTAGAGATACTAGGTTGAAAATGTCCTCAAGAGGAGCTCATAAGGATTGTCATGTTAAACCCTGCAGGTGGACTTAGTCCGACATGATAATAAGGTTGAGTGGTACTACTCTTGGACTAAGATATTAATTAAATGAGTTGTCAGTAACTCACTTAATTAGTGGACATTCGATATCTTAAACACAGGGAGACTAACACACTCATAATAAGAAGGAGCCCAAAAATATAATTTGAGATTGGTGCGGTAGTTCAATAATAGTTCTCTAGTGGAATGAATTATTATTGATAAAATTAAGTTGTGTGTTCGGGGCGAACACGGGATGCTTAATTTTATCGGGAGACCAAAATCAATTCTTCCTCTCGGTCCCTATCGTAACCTCTTATTTATAGAGTACTATATCCACCTATACCCACCTTCTATACCCACCTAAAGGGGGTCGGCCAAGCTAGCTTGGGAACCAAGCTAGGGCCGGCCTAAGCATGAATTGGGGTGGTCGGCCCTAGCTTGAACCCAAGCTAGAGGGGCCGGCCATATTAAATTAAAAAGAATTTTAATTTTAATTTTTATTATGTGGAAGATATAATTTATTAAAGAGAATTAAAATTAAAATATCTCTCTTGTAAAAGATCTACAAAAGATTAAAGAAAGAGATTAGATCTCTTTCCTTATTTGTAGATTGGTGAGATATTTTATTTTCTTTTTAAAAATTATTCACATGTTGTAAAATTAAAATTATGGAAATTTATTTTTATCAACCATGAAGAGATTTTTGAAGAGAAATTTTTAATTTTAAAATTTCCGGAAACAAATTAGGAAGTTTTAATTTGTTGATTAAAACTTGTCTAATTTATTTCTCCATGTGGTGGCCGGCCAATATAGTTTAATTTGGGAAATTTTATTTTATTTTTCTCAATTAAATCATGTCAAGGAAATTAAGGAAATTTTATTGTAATTAAATTTCCTAATTTGCCTAGGCCAAGGAATATAAAAGAAGGGGTGGGGGTGCCTTCATGAGGGAAACCTCAATTATTTCTCTCCCTCTTTTGTTCCTTGGTGTGGCCGGTCATCATCATCCTCTCCCTCTCTTCCTCTTGTGGTGGCCGAAACATCCCTATTGCTTGGAGTTTTTGTGGAGGCCGGATACTACTTGGAGAAGAAGATTGAGAAGGAGAGAAAGCTAGCATCTCTTGGAGCTTGGTTGGTGTTTTGATCTTCTTCCTTGGTGAAGCTTCCTTATTGTTGGCCGAACCTAGCTAGGAGGAGAAGAAGGTGGTTGGTGGTTTCTCATCTCGGAAGATCGTTGCCCACACAACGCCCGAGGTTAGAAGAGGAATACGGTAGAAGATCAAGAGGTCTTTCTAGAAGGTATAACTAGTAATTTTTCCTTTCCGCATCATACTAGTTATTTATGGAAATAATACCAAATACAAGAGGCTTACGTTCTAGTATTTCGAATATGTTTTTCGAAGTTGTGTTTTTTTTTGTTTTATTTTTCCTTGTGATTTGATTGTTCTTTTCGGTTAACCTAAAGTTATTTTAGGAAATTAAATATTAGATTTCTATAAAAGGTTTTGTCTAGTCGGTGGTGATTGCTCCCATATCTAAGAAGGCCATGTGCCTCGCCACGTCAGTACTGGGAACCGATTATGGAAATTAATATTTAATGGAATTAATAACTTAAGGTGATTTGGTCGAACGTGTTAAGTTCCGGAGATCCAATTCAAAACCTAATAGAACAAATACATTTAGTTTTGGATCTTACGTGTTAAGTTGCTCATGCGATTCAAAATTTAATTTAAAAGAATACATTGTAGCTAGGAAAGGTACAGACCTTTGTACAAAATTTTGTACAAGAGAACCTCTAGGCTTTCCGAGTAGCAACCAACAATTGGTATCGAGCTAGGGTTTTGCCTCATGTATTTGGTATTAGGTTAATTATGCACATGTCATACATAATTTAGGCAGTTAATAGTAGGATGTGCTAACTTTGTGGACGCAGGATCCAACTATTATGGCTTTTAATTATTATGTGTGTGATTGGACCCTGGACATGTCAAGGGCATTTATATGTGTGCATGATTGTATTAAAATACAACAGGGTGTATTTAGTTTTATTAGGATTTTATTTTGATCTAGATACATGTACATTTCTTTTATGGAATATAGGATCAAAGCGTAAAATTCAATTTATGTCATGGATCGAATCTTGCAAAGCGTGGAACCTTCTAAGGACCAGAGGCGCAGCGGAACAAGGAGGGTGGCGGTGGCCAAATATGGCAGCAACTTGGGATGACAACACACGGAGGACAACTAGAGATAAAAGTCATAATAGTTGAAAATTAGATTTTCTATTTATTGCTTTTATATTGTGCTGTGTGTGCATGTTAGTTTACAAGTTTAGTAGGCTAGCATAGTTAAAATTCCTCATTAATAAATAACTAAGTGGGAGAGGGATTTTTAAGTAAATCCCATGGTCTTCATTACTGGTTTGTAAGTGATGCAAACAAGCTTGCGCATTGGCTCTGAGTGCATTCCTCCATAACGGATGAGCTTGTTTGAGATCACTAGAACAGACTTCCATTTTTAGATGACTATAGGAAGTTAATTAAGAGTGTGTGATCTTCCCCAACGGAAGGGGCATAATCTTATTAATGGACTTAGTGTCAAGTAATGGTATACACTTAGACACATCTAATAGTATCCTCCCCATCGGAGTCACTGCTATTATTTGTGTTACCAAATGATACCAACTATTAATTTTATTTGTCAAAAAGTTAGGTTGACAAAATAATAAAATTAATGGGTTAAAACCCTCCTTTTACAAATGTTGAATTTGTATACGTCCACACTAACGTGGCATACAAAATTCACGGTGTTTTGTGGTGTTGGTTAATTTAAAATAATATTGTTTGAGGAATCAATATTATTCTAAATTTAGAGTTCTGACCAAAAGTTATTTGTGATTCTTAGGATGACTTTCAACCCACTGTCCATCATACTTCAACAGAATAGACTTACTGGACCTAATTACATAGATTGGAAACTGAAAGCTATAAATTTGTACTGACTGAGCATTGCCTCAAGCACCCATCGTGAATCTACCCAAGAGGAGATTGAATATCATAAGAGATGGGTAAAGGCAGATGAGATGGCGCGGTGTTACATTTTGGCTTCAATGTCAAATGTATTGCAACATCAGCATCAAGATTTACCAACAGCTTATGATATTATGAACAATCTCAAGGAACTCTTTGGTCA
Source organism: Zingiber officinale (assembly GCF_018446385.1). Classification (NCBI taxonomy): domain Eukaryota; kingdom Viridiplantae; phylum Streptophyta; class Magnoliopsida; order Zingiberales; family Zingiberaceae; genus Zingiber; species Zingiber officinale. The sequence continues at coordinate 22,603,370 of NC_055993.1, forward strand.
TCAGGATAGGGCTTCTAGACAAGAAGCTATGAGAAAGATAATGACAACCACCATGCAACCGTAAGGGATCATATCCTAAAGATGATGGCTTATCCGAACGAGATAAGATCCTTGGAGGAGAAATTGATGGGAAACCCGGATCGATATGATCCTCCAACGCTACCTAGAAGTTTTGAGCAGTTCCCTTTGAACTATAATATGAATAAGAGGATTTATTCATTAGCGGAACTATTGACAGCAGCAGAAGGATTATTTCGTCACAATTCTCAAATTCACTATGTTGAAAATGGTTCTACTTCTAAACCGAGAGGAAAGAAGAAGAAAAGTTGGCTCTGCAAAGAAAGTGAATAAAACTCAGAGTACAGGATGTGAAGAAGAAGAAGGGCAAGTGCTTCATCCGCAAGCAGGCAGGACATTGGTAAGAATCAGAACAACAAAGGTATATCTCATGCTCTAGTTGTTGAAACATATTTAGCGGTGTTATCTACCAGCACCTGGTGTGTAGATACGGGAGCCACTGATCATGTCTGCAATTCCCTGCAGGGGTTCCAGGAAACCCGACGACTAACTGAAGGAGAGATTACCGTCTATATGTGCAATGCTACTAAGGTGGTGGCTGTTGTAGTGGGAGACGTCTACTTATCTTTTAGTAGAAATAGAAATTTGGTTTTAAGAAATTGTCTTTATGTACCCAGTTTTAGAAAGAATTTAATTTCAGTTTCTAAACTGTTTTTAAATGAATATTCAGTTTCTTTCAGTAACGATGTAGTTATTAAAAGAAATAAAGTGATTATCTATTCTGGTGCATTAGTTGACAATTTGTATACTTTAAATCCAATTTCTTCCACAAGGAAAAACATGGAAACTCATCTTCTAACTCTAATAAAAGAAAAGAACCTTCGGAAATGAACCAAGCATATCTTTGGCATCTAAGGCTTGGTCATATTAACTTAAGTAGGATTCAGAGGCTTATAGCTGATGGACTTTTGAGTTCGTTAGAGTTGGAAAATTTTCCAACTTGTGAATCTTGCTTGGAAGGTAAAATGACCAAGAGGTCGTTCAAGGCCAAGGGGTATAGAGCCAAAGAAGTGTTATAATTGGTTCATTCTAATTTGTGTGGTCCTATGTCTGTCCAGGCAAGAGGAGGTTTTGAATATTTTGTCTCTTTTATAGATGATTATTCAAGATACGGATATATTTACCTAATGCACCGCAAGTCCGAGTGCTTTGATAAGTTCAAAGAGTACAAGGCTGATGTGGAAAAATGACTAGGTAAAAGTATCAAGACACTACGATCTGATCGTGGTGGCGAATACCTCTTAGGAGAGTTTAGGAATTACTTATCAGAGGTCGGGATTCAATACCTGGTACACCCCAACAGAATGGTGTGGCAGAACGAAGGAATAGGACTCTTATGGAGATGGTTAGATCGATGATGAGTTATTCAGGATTACCAAATTCGTTTTGGGGATATGCTCTGGAAACAACAATATACATTCTGAACTTAGTACCTTCTAAATCAGTTTCTTCTACTCCCACAGAATTGTGGAATGGGCGAAAACCGGATTTGGGGTAGTCCAGCACATGTGCTGAAACCAGATGCTGATAAGTTAGAATCTCGTACAGAAGTTCGCGTGTTTGTAGGGTATCCCAAAGGAATGAAAGGAGGTTTATTTTATAGTCCTAAAGACCAGAAGGTCATTGTTATCATCAATGCCCAGTTTTTAGAAGAAGACTATATAATGGATCACAAGCCCAGTAGCAAAGTTGTTTTAGAAGAACTTAGAGAGGACACGTCTACTTGAGTACCAAGACAAGATGAAGTACCACAAGAGCGCAACACGTGTCACACATGATACACAACACAGACAGTGCCTCGTCGTTGTGAGGCAGCCTGAAGATTCATGTTTTGGGAGAGTCTTCGGACTTGATCCGGTAAACATGAACCTGATATGACGAAGCACTCCAAGATATAGATGCATCTTGGCAAAAGGCAATGAATTCTGAAATAGAGTCTATGTACTCTAATAAGGTCTGGGAGCTTGTAGAACCACCTGATGGTGTAAAAGCCGTTGGATGCAAGTGGATCTACAAAAGGAAAAGAGGGACAGACGGGAAGGTAGAAACCTTCAAAGCTAGGCTTGTTGCGAAAGGGTACACTCAGAAAGAGGGAATCGATTATGAGGAGACCTTTTCACCGGTAGCCATGCTTAAGTCTATCCGGATACTCTTATCCATTGCTGCTCATATGGATTATGAGATTTGGCAAATGGATGTCAAGACAACTTTCCTTAATGGAAGTCTTGAAGAGAACATCCATATGAAGCAACCAGAAGGATACATTGAAAAAGGCAAAGAGCATCTAGTGTGCAAGCTCAATCGGTCCATTTATGGACTGAAGCAAGCTTCAAGGTCTTGGAACATCCGGTTTAATGAAGTAATCCAGTCATATGGATTTATTCAGTGTCCGGATGAGTCTTGTGTATACAAGAAGTGTAACGGAAACGTGGTGGTATTTCTTGTACTATATGTAGATGATATTTTGTTAATTGACAACAATGTCAAGGTATTATCAGACGTAAGGGTATGGTTATCCAAACAATTTGATATGAAGGACTTAGGAGATTGTGCACACATTCTTGGGATCAAAGTAATAAGGGATCGTAAGAAAAGAATGTTGTGTCTGTCCCAAGCTTCATATATAGATACAATCCTTGCTCGTTTTAGCATGCAAGATTCCAAGAAAGGTTTTTTACCTTTTAGGCATGGAGTAGCTCTATCTAAAGAGATGTCTCCGAAGACATCAAAGGAGATAGAGGACATGAAAGCAGTTCCTTATGCTTCGGCTGTAGGAAGCTTAATGTATGCAATGCTATGTACGAGACCTGATATCTGTTTTGCCGTGGCCATGGTTAGCAGATATCAGAGTAACCCTGGACAAGGACATTGGACTGCGGTAAAGCATATATTAAAGTACCTGAGAAGGACTAGAGATTATATGCTAGTTTATCAAGCAGATGATTTGCTCCCTGTGGGTTACACGTTTGATTTCCAATCAGATAGGGACAACAGTAAGTCTACATCAGGCTATGTGTTTACTTTAGGAGGTGGAGCCATTTCATGGAGGAGTGTTAAGCAGAAATGCGTTTCGGACTCAACCATGGAAGCTGAGTATGTAGCAGCTTCTGAAGCAGCTAAAGAAGCAGTATGGCTTAGGAACTTTCTAATGGACTTAGATGTGATTCCTGGTTTGCCCAAAATCATCACAATTTATTGTGATAATAGCGGTGCAGTTGCAAACTCGAAGGAACCACAAGCTCATAAGGCAAGTAAGCATATAGAGCGCAAGTACCACCTGATACGAGATATCGTGAAGCGAGGAGAAGTTGTCATCGCCAAGATTGCATCAGCAGATAACCTGGCAGATCCTTTCACTAAGGCCCTTCCGGCGAAAGCTTTCGATCGGCATGTGGAGGGAATGGGAATCAGATGTATGGTAGAAGATATGACATCTTAGTCATTAGTATAAGTGAGAGATTGTTGGAGTGTATACTGAAAGCCTAAGCTTTTGTAAACATTTGTTTTAAATAAAGAATCACATTTTGTCAAATTATCTACATTTGTTTATAGTTGTTCAATTAATTTATATTGTAGATAACATAGCATGTGGTGTCACATGCAGAAGATAATGTTATCAATACCTTATAAATTATAAACAGTAGCTCACGACCAAAATGGAAAGGAACAAATCATTAGAAGGTCGTAGTATAATTAGGTATCAGTTTATCTTGACTGTATAATTACACTAGTACACTTAGAGTGTATTGAGTAGGACCATTTGAGGTCGTTTATTTTATATTGACTTTATAAAGGAACAAAGACCTCAGTTATTATGGAAGTGTGTGCTCTTAATCCTAATATAATAATAATCACATATATTTGATATTTATTTCTTTAATTTATTAATGGGTGAGATTTAGTTTGATGAATCAATAAGCCCGATAAATTGGGAAATTGTATCACTTATAGTGTGTGTTGTTTATTATAGAAGGAAACTGTGCCCTAGAGATACTAGGTTGATAATGTCCTCAAGAGGAGCTCATAAGGATTGTCATGTTAAACCCTGCAGGTGGACTTAGTCCGACATGATGATAAGGTTGAGTGATACTACTCTTGGACTAAGATATTAATTAAATAAGTTGTCAGTAACTCACTTAATTAGTGGACATTCGATATCTTAAACACAGGGAGACTAACACACTCATAATAAGAAGGAACCCAAAAATGTAATTTGGGATTGGTGCGGTAGTTCAATAATAGTTCTCTAGTGGAATGAATTATTATTGATAAAATTAAGTTGTGTGTTCGGGGCGAACACGGGATGCTTAATTTTATCGGGAGACCAAAACCAATTCCTCCACTCGGTCCCTATCGTAACCTCTTATTTATAGAGTACTATATCCACCTATACCCACCTTCTATACCCACCTAAAGGGGGCCGACCAAGCTAGCTTGGGAACCAAGCTAGGGCCGGCCTAAGCATGAATTGGGGTGGTCGGCCCTAGCTTGAACCCAAGCTAGAGGGGCCGGCCATATTAAATTAAAAAGAATTTTAATTTTAATTTTTATTATGTGGAAGATATAATTTATTAAAGAGAATTAAAATTAAAATATCTCTCTTGTAAAAGATCTACAAAAGATTAAAGAAAGAGATTAGATCTCTTTCCTTATTTGTAGATTGGTGAGATATTTTATTTTCTTTTTAAAAATTATTCACATGTTGTAAAATTAAAATTATGGAAATTTCTTTTTATTAACCATGAAGAGATTTTTGAAGAGAAATTTTTAATTTTAAAATTTCCGGAAACAAATTAGGAAGTTTTAATTTGTTGATTAAAACTTGTCTAATTTATTTCTACATGTGGTGGCCGGCCAATATAGTTTAATTTGGGAAATTTTATTTTATTTTTCTCAATTAAATCATGTCAAGGAAATTAAGGAAATTTTATTGTAATTAAATTTCCTAATTTGCCTAGGCCAAGGAATATAAAAGAAGGGGTGGGGGTGCCTTCATGAGATACAACCTCTATTATTTCTCTCCCTCTTTTGTTCCTTGGTGTGGCCGGTCATCATCATCCTCTCCCTCTCTTCCTCTTGTGGTGGCCGAAACATCCCTATTGCTTGGAGTTTTTGTGGAGGCCGGATACTACTTGGAGAAGAAGATTGAGAAGGAGAGAAAGCTAGCATCTCTTGGAGCTTGGTTGGTGTTTTGATCTTCTTCCTTGGTGAAGCTTCCTTATTGTTGGCCGAACCTAGCTAGGAGGAGAAGAAGGTGGTTGGTGGTTTCTCATCTCGGAAGATCGTTGCCCACACAACGCCCGAGGTTAGAAGAGGAATACGGTAGAAGATCAAGAGGTCTTTCTAGAAGGTATAACTAGTAATTTTTCCTTTCCGCATCATACTAGTTATTTATGGAAATAATACCAAATACAAGAGGCTTACGTTCTAGTATTTCGAATATGTATTTCGAAGTTGTGTTTTTTTTTGTTTTATTTTTCCTTGTGATTTGATTGTTCTTTTCGATTAACCTAAAGTTATTTTAGGAAATTAAATATTAGATTTCTATAAAAGGTTTTGTCTAGTCGGTGGTGGTTGCTCCCATATCCAAGAAGGCCATGTGCCTCGCCACGTCAGTACTGGGAACCGATTATGGAAATTAATATTTAATGGAATTAATAACTTAAGGTGATTTGGGTCGAACGTGTTAAGTTCCGCAGGAGATCCAAGTCAAAACCTAGAAGAACAAATAGATTAAGTTTTGGATCAAACGTGTTAAGTTCCGCAGGCGATCCAAAATTTAATTTAAAAGAACACATGGTAGTTAGGAAAAGGTTCAGACTTTTGTACAAAATTTTTGTACAGTAGAACCTCTAGGCTTTCCGAGTAGCAACCAACACGTTGATCACATCAAAACTCACCTGGGGTACTTACAATATTCCCCATTTTGGTGTACATCAACCTAAGTTAAGTTAGGGTAATAACAAACAATAAAATGAATGTTTATTGCAAGTACAATAATTTGGCAATAAAATAAAAAAAAATTACACTCCCCCTAAACTTACTTCCTAATTACTCCCCCTAAACATACTTCCTAATTTCTCCCCCTTTTAAGACATAAAAAATAGGGATGTATATAGAAAAAATCTAAAAAAATTTCTAAGAGCGATTAAAATAGTTAGCAAGTTTGAGAATTTTTTTCAAGAATTATTTTTTAAATATCTAAATTTCTAAAAATTTAAAATCATATTTATGAAAAATTAATTTAATTAGTCTAAAAAATCTTGAAAATTTTAGTAAAAAGTAATCATAATAATTTGAGAACATAATAAAAATTTAAGTATAGAAACTTTTTTAGTTTAACTGTAGAAAATATTTAAAATTGAGAGAATTATTTTTAAAAATAAATATTTAAAAATAGTTTTAAATCCTAAAATCTAGTTGATTTTTCTAAATATTCAAAATACAACAGTAATTATCCAAAAAATCAGATTTTTCAAAATTTATCTTCAAAAAATTTTAAATTTTAAAATTATAATTTTAAATAAAATATTCATAAAAAATTATATAATCATTGAAAAATCTTTAAAAAATATACTAATAAATTATTCATTTGTGTAACATAGGGAAATTTTCAATAAAAAAATATAAATATCAGATAAACAAACTAATTAATTTTGTAAATAGAATTAAAGCAAATTAAAACATGTATAAAAATTTATTTAATCTACGTATGATTTAGGAACCCAAAACAAGTTTTACCTACTTAATTAACAAGATATTTTCTTTGAATATTATTTTCATATCACTTTTCTAATTTGTCCCTTGTGAAATCTAAAATACTAGTTAAACCTTTGAGAATTTCTAAAATATTGAACATTTAAAGATGAATGATTCAATTTTCTATTTGATCCTTTAACTTTTCATTTTCAACCTTCAATTTATCGAAATCTTCTAGAAGACATGATTTTACTAAGATAACTCTTAATTCTAAATTCTCCTTTCTTAATTGTTCATTATTTGTTTATAGCTTACATGAACTTCTAGAAATAATTTTGATAAATTTATACAACTTATCAGGAGGTAAAGAACGTACCTCACTTACCAAGTCTGTATCATTATTCGACTCTCCCCCTTCGTCAATGCTCATCTCTGAGGTACTTTCATCATCTTTTTGGTGATCCACTATCAGTGCTAGTCTGGCATATGCTTCCAGCTCAGACTCGGATGACAACTCATCCCATGTTGCATTGAGGTTCTTGTGTTTGGTTTTATTTGGCCCTTTATCCTTCTCTTTTGTCTTGTTCTTCAGTTTTGAGAAGTTGTCTTTTACATGACCTTCTTCATTGCAATTGTAGCATCAGATTTGCCTTTTGCCTCGAAGAAGTTTTGTTGCTTGTGCAAGGATATACCCGATGTAGTGTGTGCTAAAACACATTTCGTAAACATGCACAGCGGAAGACTAAACATAAATAAATCTAATTTATCACAACACATACACCACACACATAAAAAGATACAACATGCAAAACATGATCTCATAATTAAATTTTTATGAAAAGTAAATTTACACTAAGTGTACCTTACGGATGACCTGTAACGAGAAGGGCATCAATTGTTAGCGATGTTGTCGAACCTCGCCTCTATTCGTATCGATGTCGAACTCCTCAAGACAACTTGAGTACAAGCCTCTCCTTCGAAAGTTACTAGCCACGAACAAAGAAGAGGAATCAAGAGGAAGGAAAAGGAAGCAAAACAAGGAAGAGAACCTTCCTTGCTTAGAGGTCACGACAACAAGAGGAACTTCCTCTTGTTGGTGGTGGCGGAAAAAAGAAAGAGGGAGAGAGGAGAGGTAGATTTGGTTTCTCAAAACCTAATCAACCAAATAATGAAACTTGTATCTAATTCTCTCCCAATTACATCTATATATAATCTTCTTTAATGAGTTGGATTAGAAGGCTCAAATCCAACTCATTATCCATTAACTAAAAATTAGCACATTAATCCCTTGGTTTGGTTCACAACTAAACCAAGTTGGTTCATGACTAATTCATGATTAAACCAAATATGATCCAACTCTTCCATAAGAGATGTGGCATATCCACGCTTCCGATTTGACAAATATTTTCATATTTATCTTATGTATGGTTCAACCAAACATTTATCTCTTGATCTAAGAATTCTATTCTTTAACTTGTTTTACATCTTTTAGAGACTCGTTAGTGCGTGTGACCCAATAGGTTCCCAGTTTATTTTGGTCATCTATAATTAACTACTTAAATATGAAACGATTATGAGTGGCACCTAGTAGTACATCATGATCCCAAATTAGCCAAAAATTATAGTTGATTTTAGAATTAATTCTAAATTCTTCAGCAATTACAGTGAGTCGTACCGCGTTCCTTTCACTCGTCTTATACCCACTTGGTTCTGGACATGGTCTATGTGTTAGCCCCCACTAGGCTGTCTATTTCACACCTAGCCCAAGTAATACTTTCTCGTTATGCGGATTCTAATTACTTGTACATGTGTACAAGAGTCTCATACTCTTAACATGTGATGCTTTGACCAAAGACTTTGAGTAATAATCCTAACGAGTGGTCATAGGGTATATGTCTCCTCGCAAGGAGTGGTGAATCCTCTATGGGCTATCCAAATACCTTTGAGCACTTTAACTTATACCCAATCATCCCGGATCCACACCTCGATGAGATGCTTGTTTAAGATGTCAAAGTATAAGTCTCCATGACCAAGATGACTTGTATACCTCAAGTCGAAGGAAACTTGCACTCGTGTTACAGTAAGAACTTTCACAAATATATCTATATATATAGAGAATCATATGAAGTCTTATAACGAGTCACTCCAATGAACTAGTTACCATAACTAGCATCCACGTTTAACTCTTGACATCCCAATGTCTCCAACCTATGAGAAAACAGCTGCTTAGCCAAACCAAGGAGTATAACTCATGCTAACCTCGAATGCATCAATTCTACGACTAGAGAAATTTCAATACATTCATAATTACACATGTGAGATAATCACAAGTTGTGATCCAACCACAAATTCTCTCATGCTATGAATTGTATTACGAACATTCAGTAAATGAATTTAAGATAATTAAACATATAATATGCACTCAAATAGTGAATCTATATTTATCAAATAAATAGTAAAAATCATAAGGCAATTGCCTTAGGACATCCCTCAAATCTAACAACATGTTTCTTACCAAAGTTACTAGACTTAATTTTTTTTTGAAAATTTCCTTACCATAAAATATATTTCATCTTTGTCGAATAATGTGTCAGAATTCGATTCATCCTTCTTGGCTTGCAAGACTAGGTTCTGACTTGACTCTATTTCTTTTGTAATTCCTGCACATTGAGACTCATATAATTCAAAAGTTGAGAATAATTCTTCTTGGTTACTTATCTCTAAGTCCTTAGATATGTAATATGCATCTACTAAGGTTAATTACTCTTGTGTTCTCGGAAAGGTGTTGAGTGCACACCAGATTGAGTCTCGATTCGTTACTGATTTACCAATATTATTGAGTTGGGTGATTAGTTCTTTGATTTTCGCATAGAGTTGAGCCACCATCTCTCCCTTGTTCATTCGGAGGTTTGTTAGCTGATTTTGGAGGATGTCCCATCTCGCTAGGTTGGCTTCCGAGGTACCTTTGTACAACTCCAAGAAATTCTCTCAAAGTTCTTTTGTTGAGTCATAGGTTTCGATCCAATTGAATTCTTGGACTGGTTGTACGGTAAGCAGATGGAATTCTGCTTTGCAGTTGGCTACGAAATCAACCTGCTCCTTCTTATTCCAAAGATACTCTTCCATCTCTATTCTGTGTTGATCTTTGGGTACTACAAAACTATTTTTTAACGTTAGAAATATATCAAAATCAATTTTAAAACATACCTCCATTTTGTGCTTCTAAAGTGCAAATTCTCCTTTGAACTTAGGTGGGTGAATACTGGATTCAACCATCATCTTATTACTTCAGTTGACGTATAGTCCTTCTGAGCTGTTTGGGCTATGATACTAATTGTTGGTCCCGGTGCGGCCGACAAGAAGGGGATGAATTGCCCAGAAATTAGAATTATACCCTTCTCGTTCTTTCGATTTTAACTAAGACACACTTGTTCATAAATAGAAATAAATTACATAAAAGAATAAACAAGGCTATCATATTTACTTAATTTACAACCAGGGAGGTTGCTAATCCAAGACAAGTGAAGAGTATTATTGAAACTCCTTCTTCGATCATGATCGGAGGTAGAGAAGCCCTGTATAGTGATTAATAGCTCAGAAAATGATAACATAATTTAAAAATTCGTATACAAGTGTTGTGTTAAAATGAAGAGAACCAGGGCTTTATGTATAGTCTGTTGGTCAAAAATATTCATTGGTTGATGTGGCATCTCCGGGCGCTTGGAGTGGGGTTTGGGCGCTCCCAGTGGTGCATTCTATCTTCTTCACAACGACTCTTCAACGGCTTCAGGATAAAATTTTATCCTCACCTAGGCACTTGGACTAGTCTGGGCGCCTGGAGTATTGCTGACGTGGACTCCAATCGTGAAACGTCTTGAAGAGAGGCACTTGTTCGATATAGGCTGGCCCGAGCGCTTGGAGTCCAAATGCTCAGACCTGGTTCAGGTGCTTGGACAAAGTCAACACAGAGTTGACTTTGTCTGGCAGCTGCTTCGGTAGCTTGGGTGATTCTCCAATCATTCAAAGTTGAGCTCACTCGAATCCAACTTCGGCCTTCTCTACTCGAACAATCTTCCGCTCCGACTTCTTATCCCTCAAAAGCGCCACGTGTATCCTTCTCACTCCACTAGTGTACTCTTTTACAGTTTCTATTACCTCAGATGCTCTGAGCCCGTCAACTCATTTCTCGTACCATCCTTCTCATCCGTTTGGTCTTCTGCTCTAGTTCTTATATTCCTTTGTCCCTACACACTTAGACACAAGACATCAAAGACACAAAGCCTAACTTACCCTGTTAATTACATCAAAACTAACCGGAGTACTTACATAGTTGAGGTGGTAAGTAGATAAAGATTTACTACTAGAGGTCGAGGGTCAAACCTTGAGGTTGAGAAGGCGTAAATCCCTACATCCCGTATAACTCACTCCATTCATTTACCTCCTCAGTCACCTAGAGGGGATGCTGAGACGATTTTTTTTTTTTTGCGTCATAAATGTGTCATTTAAAATATTACTATATCCTAGAATTCCACCAAAATAGTAGACTTTTTTTTATCTCCTTGCAAATGACCTTTCATTTCTCTATAAATGTCATTTTCAAATCTTGACGCTAGACAAACTTCTATTATTTTTTCTCCGATCTACACTATATTCTTATACATGTATTTCTATTTTTGTTTCTTCATTTTCATGTATTTGTCTTTGGTTCACGCAGAAGCAGTTTTAGACCCTCTTAATTATTTCTCACTAATATATTTTTTTTCAAGTTCTTTGAGTCCTTATAATTTTTGTAACGACCCGACCCTTTGGCCTCTTGGGCGGCCCTTGTGGCAGCCCAACTGGCGACCCTTATGTCGTCGACCCACTTGGCGACCTCTCATGTCGTCGACCGACGACCCTTTGGCCGTGCCGTTACTCACTAGGTCTTGCCGGCGGTGGTTTTGCCTCCCGAGTTGAACTCTAACCTCCGGCTTAATATTAGAGTTTATGATCTCGGTAACCGTGAGATGATCTCACTTGGTTGCGAGATTCATAAACTCTAATACTAAGCCCCGGAGGTTTAGAGTTCACTCGGGGAGGCAAAACCAGGTGGAAGACTAGTGAGCCCAACGGCACGGAGAGGTCGCCAAAGGGTCGACATAATGCCGAAGGTGGCTGCAACAAGGGCCGCCAAGAGGCCAAAGGGTCGGGGTTACAATAAAAGGCGTCTTTTGTTGTAACGACCGGCCTTTGGCCTCTTGGGCGGCCCTTGTCGACCGTCGGCCCTTATATCGTCGGCCCATTTGGCGACCTCTCATGTCGTCGCCTGACCCTTGGCCATGTCGTTACTCACTGACTTCCACCCGGCGTGGTTTGCCTCCCGGTTCAGACTCTAAACCTCAGCTTAGTATTAGAGTTTATGAATCCCGCAAGTGAGATCTCACTTGGTTACCGTGATTCATAAACTCTAATACTTAAGCCCGGAGGTTTAGAGTTCGAATCAGGCAATCCACCGGTCAGAGGTGGGAAGACCTAGTGAGTAACGCGCGGCCAAAGGGTCGTCGACATACGATGAGGTCGCCAAATGGGTCGGATTGCCACAAGGGTCGCCGCCCAAGAGGCCAAAGGGTCGGGTCATAGGCGCTTTTAATACCCTTCTTGTTGTTTGGACCCCATCCGTATGTTCGTCGGCCGGATTTGCGACCTCTAATGTCGATCGATGACCCTTGGCGTTGTCGTTACTCACTGGGACTTTCCACCTGGCAGTGGATTCCTCAGATTTGAACTCTAGACCTCCAGGCTTAAGTATTAGAGTTTATGAATCCTGGTAACCAAGTGAGATGATCTCACTTGGTTACCAGGATTCATAAACTCTAATACTTAAGCCTGGAGGTCTAGAGTTCAAATCCTGGGGGAGGCAAAAATCCACTGCCAGGGGTGGAAAGTCCTAGTGAGTAACGACACGGCCAAGGGTCATCGGTCGACGACATTAGAGGTCGCCAAATGGGCCGACGACATAAGGGCTGACGGTCGACGACATGAGAGGTCGCCAAATGGGCCAAGAGGGTCGGGTCGTTACAATTTTAGCCAAAATTACTACATAGATCTATATTGACAAAAAAAACCCTCTCAAATCCTTTAGTTATCTTTGGAGCCTCCATAATAGTCACATGCTTTATTTTTCATTTTGACCAATTCATATCTAGGTAGTAATTTTGATCTTAGCCCATGAAAGTAAACTTACCTAATTTCAAACATGTCCCTTTATTGTGTTCCCGGGAGTCGCTAAAGTGATCTCATATATTCTTGGTATTGTTGTTTGAGTGCTAAAAGGTCATACCATAGTTTCGGCCAAAATTACTATGGAAATAACTAGTTAAGTTTCAAAGAGGATCCATTTGTTGTCTTGATTCATTCTATTTCTTGTTTTTTTAAAAAAAAAAAATTTAACCAATTTAAATTCATATAATGAAGGAAGCCTTGCCGCAATGGTAAAGTTGTTGTTGTATGACATAGATGTTATAGGTTTGAGTCTCAAAAATGGTCTCTCATAAAGTAACATAAGACTGCATATAATAGTCTCAATTAGGGCACGTAGAGAGCTAAAGGGGGTGGGGTGAATATTTTCGTTCGCTTCTTCAATGATGATTTGCAGTGGATACTCGAAGTGAAGATCTTTACAATGCTAACACCCTTAATTTTACTTAGTATCCACCTCCTTAAGATGATTAATCCAAGGGTCCACTCCTCACTTACAAATACACTATGAAAACCTCTTTCTAGGAGGTGAAGAAGCCCCATACAAGCTCAAGAATGAGAAATACAAACAAAAAACGCAAACTATATTACAAAGAAATCGAAAATGACTTTACAACATGAACTTTACTTTGCTTGCTCTTTTCTTGCTTTCGTTAGCTTATTACTATTTGGAAAGTGCAACAACACTTGTTGTCAAAACTCAAGAACTAGTGTGAACCGTTGTTCGAAATATTCATGACAACCCTTTTCTAGGGTTCTTTGACATCTCCCAATTGATTAGGCTTATCCCTAATCGATTGTCATGTAGGATATGTCCATTCAAATATGTAGAATGACTCTTTTTCGAATATCTAATCGATTGGAGAGTCATACCAATAGATTTGGTAACTTCTAATTGATTGTTCCAATCAATTCAGAAGTTTTTTGTCGCGAGAGAAAGCAACCTAATCGATTGCCCTAATCGATTCTCAAACTCTATGTTCTCTTGCAAAAAAACCCCAATCGATTAGCCTAATCGATTGGTTAATTGATTGCCTCAATCAACTCACAATCTTTTTGTGCTCTCACGAAAATAAGCTGATCGATTGGCTCAATCAATTGAACTTCAACCCAATAGATTGACCAATCGATTCTCAACTTCACTGTGCTCTGTCGAAAACCTCCCAATCAATTGCCCTAGGACCAAACATCAATTTCCTAACCCTAACTCACTTGATCTAAGTCTAGGATTCCCTTATCCAACATCCGGTCAACCGTGACCGGTTGAGACTTCCCGTTGCCTAGTATTCGGTCAACCTTGACCTGCTAGGACTTCTTCACCAAGTATCTGGTCATTGTGACCCACTTGAACTTTCCCTTGCCTACTCCTGTTAGACTTCCAATCACTATGTTTCTAGTCATCCTTGACCCACTTGAGTTTTTCTCTTGTCTAACCTTTAATTAGGACTAATTACTTGGTAAACTTTCACCTTGCCGAACCTAAGTTCGAACTTTCCTTTACCAACGTGCGATCTTCTTTGACTCACTTGGACTTTCTTTTGTCTAATCCCTAGTAGAACTTTCTTGGACAAGTATCTTGTCCTCCCTTAACCTACTTGACTTCTCTCTCATATATTATCAAACATCGAAAGCTTAGTCAAACTAGTTAATCTTGTCTTGAGGATGATTGCACCAACAATCCCTTCACCAAGATTTCCATTGGATAGAAAATGATTATTCTGGAGGCTGATTTTCACAGAGGAATTTTGGAGAAGACAAGAAATCACCAAAACAAAAAGACATCGTCTCTAGGTTTAACCAAATAAAATTTATTCAAAGCAAAAGATAATACCCTAATATCAACTAAGCAAAGGTTTAATAGTATCTAAATCCTAACAATGCAAAAGATAAAAATAACCCTAAAATAATGACAAAATGTAACCAATTATAAATATCTGAATTAGCTTAGATTTGATATCTTAAAGGTCTTGTGGTTGAACCAAGTCAAAATTTATAACGTCTCAAATCTTGGATTCTCTATCAATCACCCCAGGTGAAAAACCCCAGGTGAAAAAGAACTTATCCTTAAGTTTAGAGTAGTGTCAAATGGTAGCCCAGGAGGAACATCCTTTGACATCAACTTGGCAAAATCTCTTAGTGATTGCCACACTCAATTGGTAAATTAATGTATAAGGCTATTGCATTGTTCTTGTAAGGCAACAAAGCATGGACTATGTCTCCATGCTCCATCTCAGCTAAAAACCTTGACATAGAAAGTAGATTATTATTATTGGCTATCAAAATAGGAGTGGTTCATTCCTGCCAGGGGCCAAGACAATCTTCTTTCCCTTGATGTTAAGGGTATATGTATTCTTCCATCCATCATGAATAACACTACGATCATACTGTCATGGTCGACCCAATATACATGACATGCATTCATAACCACAATATCATAGCAAGAAATATTATAATATTTGCTACCAATTGAAAGAAGATATGAGCTCATCGCCTTTATTAAACCATGACAACATGTATGACTTAGGATAATAGTCCGTCTTCAACTGTAACTGTAATTTTTGAATAGTCTCCTTATATACAATATTCTCTCATTTGTTGTTGTCAATGACCATTTCATAGACTTTATCTGCAACTATGTAGGTTGCGTGAAAAAGCTCTCAACCAATCATCCTCCAAATCATTCCTGGGAGTCAGCAGATTCTTACAAACGATTAAAATCTCATGATCATCACCATAAAGCACCTTGTCAGCTTCATCATCATCATACACTAGCTTGCTAACTGCTTTTGTCCCATCTTCCTCAATCAAAATTTTTTTCCCCTTTTGATTATCAAGTTTCCTACAATTAATTTCTTTATGTCATTATTCACTATAACGAAAATACTTGATAGTGGACTTAGAATTAACCTATGGTGACTGCTGAAGAGGATGTGAATCTTGAGGGTGAATTGATCGATTATTTTAGTCACCTCTTACCACTGGTTTTCAGTTTTGTTATTTTTCAATAGCCAATGCATGCTGGTAGATCTATGAAATTATCCACAATGAATGAAGACTAAGGAAATTTTACAAAGGCTGATGCAATCTCCCTAAATATCATGCCACCATATGCTCCTCTATCACAATAGATCATTCTAGACAGTCAACTAGTAAAAATCTTTCATATAATTATCTATTGATCTCGCGCCCTACCTCAATGCATGAAGTTGTTGGAACAAAGTTTGAGTATACCTAAAGGAAAAAAGTGACTCTTCATCTTCTCCCAATGATCTTTGCTTTGCCTTGTCTATCTTATGAATGTCACAACTACTTCCATCATGTTAATGCTCGGCCTTTGAGTTTGATGACAATCAGTTTCACCTTTACATGATTGAGCACTTCCTTATATTCAAAAATTTTCTCCACTTCATTCATCCAATCAAAGAATCACTCTACTTGTAACATATTAGAAATTTCAGGTAGATGCACCCGAAACCCGATGTCTCCATATAGTTCCTCTCGACCATATCATTCTTAGAATTTAGCATGATCATGATATGGGTTTTTGAAAGTGGATTCAGAATCAAAATCAGTAATCTCATAATCTTCAAAATCTCATACCGCTAAATGTTAGGTTAATTCTGTGACTTGCCTTTGTATATTCCCAATCACATCTTGAACGCTACAATCACATTATTGGACTTCTCTAATAGGAACCTGCCTATTATGACTACGACCATGATCACGATGACCCTCCATTGGATTTGATGAGCTTTAATACCAACTAACACTAGATAGAATAACAATTCTTCTGAAGGTTGATTTTCATAGAGGAATTTTACAGAAGATGAGAAATCTCCAAAATGCAAAGATGTTGTCTCTAGGTTTAACTAAAAAAATTTATTCAAAACATGGGAGAATTTATAAAAGGAAGCTCACTTCAATGGACGTAGGTATGCACATATACACATCCAAACTTTATTCTTTCCAAAGTTTTTCCTAACCACCCTTCTCCTAACTTGAGAGTCAAAGTGGTCGCACCAAGTTCACCCTCATCCCTTCATTCTAAACTCTTGTTGAGTGCTACAAGAACCTTAGGAATTTTTTTCATCACCGATTCTTCAAGGTATCTCTATGAGAGTTGCTCTCTGGTGATTCACCTAGAAGTGGTTTTAGACAAGAATAAATTGACATCATATGTGGGAAATCCTTGAGTTGAGACCTAACGATGGTGAAACTTGAGAGAAATGATGAGAATGCCAACTCCATAAGTGACAGATCCAATGGTGAGGTTATCAACATGGTAAAAGAGGATTTTCAATGACTAGTTGAAAAAGCTATGTAGCAAATCCTACAAAGACTTCCTCTGGTAAACCTGTCTCCTAAAGGAGTACCCGCCATCTCAACTGAGGTGCCTCCCATCTCCATCCAAGTTCCATCTGTTAGAGTGTATACTAAAAGCCTAGCTTTTGGTATGAACATTTATCTAGAAATAAGAATCACATTGGTCAAATGTCTACATTTATGATAAATGTAGTTGCTCAATTAATTTATATTGTAGATAACATGGTGTGTGGTGTCACACACAGAAGATCATGTTATCGGTTCCTTATAAATTATAAACAGTGGCTCACGACCATGATAGAAGGGAACAAACCATTGGAAGGTCGTAGTGTAATTAGGTGTTAGTTTATCTTAACTATATAATTACACTAGTACACTTAGAGTGTATTGAGTAGGATCATTTGAGGTCGTTTCTTTTATACTGACTTTATAAAGAAACAAAGACCTCGGTTATTATGAAAGTGTGTGCTCTTAATCCTAATATAATAACAAGCACATATATTTGATATTTATTTCTTTAATTTATCAATGGGTGAGATTTAGTTCGATGAATCAATAAGCTCGATAAGTTGGGAAATTATATCATTTATAGTGTGTGTGGTTGATTATAGAAGGAAACTGTGTCCTAGTAATCTAGGTTGAGAATGCCCCCAAGAGGCGCTCATAAGGATTGTCATGTTAAACCTTGCAGGTGGACTTAGTCCGACATGACGATGAAGTTGAGTGGTACTACTCTTGAAGCTAGATATTAATTAAGTGAGTTGTCAGTAACTTACTTAATTAGTGGACATTTGTTATCTTAAATACAGGGAGACTAACACACTCATAATAAGAAGGAGCCCAAAATGTAATTTGGGATTGGTGCGGTAGTTCAATAATAGTTCTCTAGTGGAATGAATTATTATTGATAAAATTAAGTTGTGTGTTCAGGGCGAGCACGGGATGCTTAATTTTATCGGGAGAGCAAAACCAATTCCTCCTCTCGGTCCCTATCGTAGCCTCTTAATTATAGAGTACTATACCCACCTATACCCACCTTCTTACCCATCCTATAGGGGTCGGCCAAGCTAGCTTGGAGACCAAGCTAGGGCCGGCCATGGGTATGTTCATGGGTGAATTCATGTGGCCGTCCCTATTAAAATAAAAAGGAATTTTAATTTTAAAATTTTCTTATGTGGATAATATAATTTAAAAGAGAGTTTAAAAATTTAAATCCTTCCTTTTATAAGATTCTACAAAAGATTAAGAGAAGAGTTAAAATCTCTTTCCTTATTTGTAGATTAAAAGGTTGATTTTAATTTTGGTAAAAACTTTCCTTTTAATTATATTCATGATTTAAAAGAAAGTTTAAAAATTAAAAATTCTCTTTTATTAGTTTCTACAAAAGATTAAGAAAAGATTTAATATCTTTCCTTATTTGTAGATTGAAAGGAGATTTTAATTTTTAGAGATAACTTTCTTTTTTGAAAATTATCCACATGTTTAAAAGAAAGATTTTAATTTATAAAATTCTTTTTATTAACCAATCATGAAGGGATTAAAATTATTGGATAAATTTTTATAAATTTCTAGAAATAAATTAGGAAGTTTTAATTTTTGTTTTAATTAAAACTCTCCTTGTTTTGGGGAGAAGAGTGGCCGACCATTATAATTTGAAAAGAGAAAATTATTTTAATTAAATAAATTTTCCTTTTCAATGGAAAAAGAATTAAGGAAGTTTTTATTAAATTTTCCTTATTTGCCAAGACCAAGGATTATAAAAGAGGGGGTAGAGGATGCTTCAAGGCTAACGACTCTATTCTATTTTTCCTCTCTTTTCTCCTTGGGTGTGGCCAGCCCTTTCTTTCCTCTCCTCTCCTTTGTGTGGCCGAAACCTTCTCATGGTGGAGATAGCTTTGGTGGCCGGATCTAAGAAGGAGAAGAAGGAGAGAAAAGAAGCCTCTTTTCTAGCATCCCTTGGAGCATGGTGGTGGTGGCCGAACCTCTTCATCCTAGGAGAAGTTTTTGATGGCCGAAACTTGTAAGGAAGAAGAAGGTGCTTGGTGGTTCTCATCTCGGAAGATCGTTGCCCACACAACGTCCGAGATTAGAAGAGGAATACGGTAGAAGATCAAGAGGTCTTTCTAAAAGGTATAACTAGTAATTTTTGTTTCCGCATCATACTAGTTATTTTTGGAAATAATACTAAATACAAGAGGCATACGATTCTAGAGTTTCGAATTTGTTTTCGATATAGTGTTCTTTTGTTTTTCTTTCCCTTGTGATTTGATTGTTCTTTTCGGTTAACCTAAAGTTATTTTAGGAAATTAAATATTAGCTTTCCATAAAAGATTTTGTCTAGTCGGTGGTGGTTGCTCCCATATCCAAGAAGGCCATGTGCCTCGCCACGTCAGTACTGGGAACCAATTATGGAAATTAATATTTAATGGAATTAATAACTTAAGGTGATTTGGGTCGAACGTGTTAAGTTCCGCAGGAGACCCAAGTCAAAACCTAAAAGAACGAATAGATTAAGTTTTGGATCAAACGTGTTAAGTTCCGCAGGCGATCCAAAATTTAATTTAAAAGAACACATGGTAGCTAGGAAAAGGTTCAGACCTTTGTACAAAATTTTTGTACAGTGGAACCTCTAGGTTTTCCGAGTAGCAACCAACAATTGGTATCAGAGCTAGGGTTTTGCCTCTGTGTATTTGGTATTAGTTTAATTATGCACATGTCATACATAATTTAGGCAGGTTAATAGTAGGATGTGCTAACTTTGTGGATGCAGGATCCAACTATTATGGCTTATAGTTATTATGTGTGTGATTGGACCCTTGGACATGTCAAGGGCATTTTATTGTGTGTGCATGATTGTATTATAAAATACAGCAGGAGCTGTATTTAGTTTTATTAGGATTTTATTTTTTGATCTAGATACATGTACATTCCTTCGAGGAATATAGGATCGAAAAATGTAAAATTCTATTTATGTCGCGGATCGAGTCTTGCAAGGCGTGGAACCTTTTGAGGACCAGAGGCGCAGCGGAACAAGGAGCAAGATGGATGCGACAACTAGACCCGGTGGCGGTGGCCAAAGATGGCAGCAGCTAGGGTTGGCAACACACGGAGGACAACTAGAGATAAAAGTCATAATAGTTGAAAATTAGATTTTCTATTTATTGCTTTTATATTGTGCTGTGTGTGCATGTTGGTTTACATATTTAGTAGGCTAGCATAGTTAAAATTCCTCATTTATAAATAACTAAGTGGGAGAGGGATTTTTTAAGTAAATCCCATGGTCTCCATTACTGGTTTGTAAGTGATGTAAACAAGCTTGCGCGTTGGCTCTGAGTGCCTTCCTCCATAACGGATGAGCTTGTTTGTGGATCACTAGAACAGACTTCCATTTTTGGATGACTATAGGAAGTTAATTAAGAGCGTGTGATCTTCCCCAACGGAAGGAGCATAATCTTATTAATGGACTTAGTGTCAAGTAATGGTATACACTTAGACACATTTAATAGTATCCTCCCCAACGGAGTCACTACTATCACTTGTGTGACCAAAGGGAAACCAACTATTGATTTGTCATAAAACTAGATTGGCAACATAATAAAATTAATAAAACCCTCTTACAAATGTTTGAATTTGTATACGTCCACACTAACGTGACATACAAGATTCATGATGTTTGAGGTAATTTTATTTGTCAAAAGTTATATTGACAAGATAGTCAATGGGTAAAACTCTCCTCTTTCAAATGATGAATTTGTATACGTCCACACTAACGTGGCATGCAAAATTCACGGTGTTTGAGGTGTTGGTGAATTTAAATAATATTGTTTGAGGAATCAATGTTATTTTAAATTCAAAGAGTTTTGACCAAATATTTGATCAAAGATAGATCAACTATTAATTTTATTCGTCATAAAGTAAAGTTGACGAGATAATAAAATTAATGAATAAAATCTCCTCTTCGATTTTGTATACACAAAATTCATGGAGATTTTAAGGAGTTGATCTTGACCAAATATTTTTGTGATTCTTAGGATGTTTGTCAATCCCTAGTAGTCATACTATAGAAAAAGACTTAGTAGTCCCAATTGTAATGATTGGAAATAGGACTTGGACATTAAGGTAGTCTGTCTTCTTAGAACTAAGAACAATATAGGTGTATTTAATTCATTAGTTAAAACATGTTTAGTGGTGTTATCTACCAGAACCTGAAGTGTAGATACAGATGCCATTAATTATGTCCACAATTCATTGCAGGGTTCCAGGAAACCCGACAACTAAATGAAAATAAAAACACCATCCACATGGGCACTGCTGTAAAAGTGGTAGTTGTTGCAGTGGGAGATGTTTATCCTTTGATAAGAATAAAATATGGATTTTAAGTAATTGTCTTTATGTACCAAGTTTAGAAAGAACCTGATTTCAGTTTCTAAACTATTATAGATATTGTGTCTATTTTGATAACAAAGTTGTTATCAAGAAAAATAGGGAAGTTATCTATTCTGGTATGATGGTTGACAATTTATAATCCAATAACTCCCACGATGCAACAAATGGAAATTAGTAACACATCTTCTAATTTTAAGAGAAAGCAACCTTCGGAAATGAACCAATTATATCTTTGGCATCTAAAGCTAGGTTATACTTGAGTAGGATTTATTGGTAGCTGATGAACTTTTGGGTTCATTGGTAGTGGAAATCTTTCCAACCTGCGAGTCTTACTTGGAAGGAAAATAACCAAGAAGCTTTTAAGTCCAAGGGGTATGGAGTCAAAGATATGTTGAAATCGGTTCATTCTGATTTGTGTGATCCTATGAGCATCAAGGCAAGAGGTTGTTTCAAATATTTCATCTATTTTATAGACAACTATTTGAGATACGGATATATTTACTTGATGTGCCGCAAGTCTAAGTACTTTGATTAGTTCAAAGAGTACGAGGCTGATGTGGAGAAACGACAAAGTAAAAGTCACTATGGTAAGAACATAGTGGCAAGTACCTCTTGGGAGAATTTAGGAGTCACTTATCAGAAGTAGGGATTCAATCCCAACTAACTGCACCTGGTACACCCCAACAGAATGGTGAAGAAAAAGGAAGGTATAGGACTCTTATGGAAATAAGTAGATTGATGAGTTATTTAGAATATTACCAAAATTATTTTTAGGATATACTCTGGAAACGGAAGTGAATATAGTACCTTCCAAAGTCAGAACTCTCTACTCATATAGAATTGCTGAATAGGCGTAAGCCTATTTCGAAGCATATTCGGATTCGGGTAATCCAGCACATATGCAGAAGAGAGACAATGATAAGTTGGACAGGAATTCACTTGTTTGTGGGTTATCCTAGTGAAATGAAAGTAGGTTTATAGTCTTAAAAATCAGAAGGTCATTGTTAGCATCAATGATCGATTTTTAGAAAAGGACTATGTAATAAACCATGTGCCCATAAGAAAATTTGTTCTTAAGGAAATATTAAAAGGTATGTCTAATCTAGTACCAACTGTACAAGATGAGATATCACAAGGAAACTGCAACACGTATCACAAATGATACACAATTGCAGAAAGTGTCTTGTCGTAGTGGGAGGGTTGTTAAGCAACCTAAAAAGATTCATGTTTTGGGAGAGTTTTTGGACTCGATCCTTGGAGGACATGAACCTGATCTCCGGACATATGATGAAACACTCCAAGATAAAGATGCAATATCTTGGCAAAGAGTAATGAATAACAGAATTAGAATATATGTATTCTAATAAAATCTGGAAGCTTATAGAACCACCAAATGGTATAAAAGCAATTGGGTATAAAAAGGTCTATAATAGGAAAAGAGGGATAGACAGGAAGGTAGAAACTTTCAAAGCAAGGCTAGATGAAAAAGGAAACTTTTTCACTGGTAGCCATGCTTAAGTCTATCCGGATTCTTTTATCTATTTGGTAAGTGGATGTCAATACAGCATTCCTTAATGGAAGTCTTGAAGAAAGCATCCATATAAAGCAACCAGAAGGGTTCATTGCAAAGGGCTAAGAGCATCTTGTGTGCAAGCTCAATCAATCTATGGACTGATACAAAGCTTTAAGGTCTTGGAACATCCAGTTTATCAAAGTAATCCAGACCTTTGGATTCATTTAGTAACTGGATAAGTCTTGTGTATACAAAAGGTGTGATGGAAGCGTGGTGGTATTTCTTGTACTATACGTAGATAACATTTTTTGTAGTTGGAAACAATATCAAAATGTTGTCAGAAGTAAGGGTATGGTTGTCCTAACAATTCGATATAAAGGACTTGGAAGAATGTATATATTCTTGAGATCAAAGTAATAAGGGATCGCAAGAAAAGAATATTTTACTTATTCCAAGGTTCATACATCGAAAAAATCCTTGCTCGTTTTAAGCATGCAAAACTCCAAGAAAGGTTTCTTACTTTTTAGGATGGAGTAACTTTATCTAAAGATATGTCTCTGTAGACATCAAAGGAGATAAAGGAAATAAAGGCAGTTCTTTATGCTTCGGCTATCGGAAGCCTAATGTATGCTATGCACGAGATCAGAAATCTGTTTTACCAAGGGCATAGTTAGCAGATATCAAAGTAACCCTAGACAAGGACATTGGACTGCAGTAAAGCATATATTAAAGTACCTTAGAGGTGCCAGAGATTATATGCTAGCTTACAAGGCAGTTAATTTGGTCCCTGTGGGTTACACAGATTTTGACTTCCAATCGGATAGGGACAATAATAAGTCGACCTCGGGGTTTTATGTTTACTTTAGGAGGAAAAGTCATAACTATGGAAGAGTGATAAGCATAGGTGTTTTTTCTGGACTCCACCATAGAAGCTGAGTATATGGCAAGCCTCTGAGGTAGCCATAAAAGCTGAATGACTTAATTACCTCAAGATAGACTTAGATATGATTTCTAGTTTGTCCAAAGATTATTACAATTTATTTAATAATAATGGTGCAGTAACAAACTCGAAGAAACCATGAGTCTATAAGGTAAGAAAACACAATAGAGCGCAAGTACTACCCAATACAAGAAATTGTATAACGAGGAGAAGTTGTTGCCGCCTAGATTGCATCAGATGATAACCTAAGGTCCTTAGGGCAAGAGCTTTTTGAAAGTCTTGGGAATCAGATGTATGGCAGCAGATATGGCAGCTTAGTCTTTTAGTATAAGTGGGAGATTGTTAGAGTGTATACTAAAAGCCTAGCTTTTGGTATGAACATTTATCTAGAAATAAGAATCACATTGGTCAAATGTCTACATTTATGATAAATGTAGTTGCTCAATTAATTTATATTGTAGATAACATGGTGTGTGGTGTCACACACAGAAGATCATGTTATCGGTTCCTTATAAATTATAAACAGTGGCTCACGACCATGATAGAAAGGAACAAACCATTGGAAGGTCGTAGTGTAATTAGGTGTTAGTTTATCTTAACTATATAATTACACTAGTACACTTAGAGTGTATTAAGTAGGATCATTTGAGGTCGTTTCTTTTATACTGACTTTATAAAGAAACAAAGACCTCGGTTATTATGAAAGTGTGTGCTCTTAATCCTAATATAATAACAAGCACATATATTTGATATTTATTTCTTTAATTTATCAATGGGTGAGATTTAGTTCGATGAATCAATAAGCTCGATAAGTTGGGGAATGATATCACTTATAGTGTGTGTTGTTGATTATAGAAGGAAACTGTGTCCTAGTAATCGAGGTTGAGAATGTCCCCAAGAGGAGCTCATAAGGATTGTCATGTTAAACCCTGCAGGTGGACTTAGTCCGACATGACGATGAAGTTGAGTGGTATTACTCTGGGTGCTAGATATTAATTAAGTGAGTTGTCAGTAACTTACTTAATTAGTGGACATTTGTTATCTTAAATACAGGGAGACTAACACACTCATAATAAAAAGGAGCCCAAAATGTAATTTGGGATTGGTGCGGTAGTTCAATAATAGTTCTCTAGTGGAATGAATTATTATTGATAAAATTAAGTTGTGTGTTCGGGGCGAGCACGGGATGCTTAATTTTATCGGGAGAGCAAAACCAATTCCTCCTCTCGGTCCCTATCATAGCCTCTTAATTATAGAGTATTATACCCACCTATACCCACCTTCTTACCCATCCTATAGGGGCCGGCCAAGCTAGCTTGGAGACCAAGCTAGGGCCGACCATGGGTATGTTCATGGGTGAATTCATGTGGCCGTCCCTATTAAAATAAAAAAGAATTTTAATTTTAAAATTTTTCTTATGTGGATAATATAATTTAAAAGAGAGTTTAAAAATTTAAATCCTTCCTTTTATAAGATTCTACAAAAGATTAAGAGAAGAGTTAAAATCTCTTTCCTTATTTGTAGATTAAAGGTTGATTTTAATTTTGGTAAAAACTTTCCTTTTAATTATATTCATGATTTAAAAGAAAGTTTAAAAATTTAAAATTCTCTTTTATTAGTTTCTACAAAAGATTAAGAAAAGATTTAATATCTTTCCTTATTAGTAGATTGAAAGGAGATTTTAATTTTTAGAGATAACTTTCTTTTTTGAAAATTATCCACATGTTTAAAAGAAAGATTTTAATTTATAAAATTCTTTTTATTAACCAATCATGAAGGGATTAAAATTATTGGAGAAATTTTTATAAATTTCTAGAAATAAATTAGGAAGTTTTAATTTTTGTTTTAATTAAAACTCTCCTTGTTATGGGGAGAAGAGTGGCCGACCATTATAATTTGAAAAGAGAAAATTATTTTAATTAAATAAATTTTCCTTTTCAATGGCAAAAGAATTAAGGAAGTTTTTATTAAATTTTCCTTATTTGCCAAGACCAAGGATTATAAAAGAGGGGGTAGAGGAGGCTTCAAGGCTAACGACTCTATTCTATTTTTCCTCTCTTTTCTCCTTTGGTGTGGCCAGCCCTTTCTTTCCTCTCCTCTCCTTTGTGTGGCCGAAACCTTCTCATGGTGGAGATAGCTTTGGTGGCCGGATCTAAGAAGGAGAAGAAGGAGAGAAAAGAAGCCTCTTTTCTAGCATCCCTTGGAGCATGGTGGTGGTGGCCGAACCTCTTCATCCTAGGAGAAGTTTTTGATGGCCGAAACTTGTAAGGAAGAAGAAGGTGCTTGGTGGTTCTCATCTTGGAAGATCGTTGCCCACACAACGTCCGAGATTAGAAGAGGAATACGGTAGAAGATCAAGAGGTCTTTCTAAAAGGTATAACTAGTAATTTTTGTTTCCGCATCATACTAGTTATTTTTGGAAATAATACTAAATACAAGAGGCATACGATTCTAGAGTTTCGAATTTGTTTTCGATATAGTGTTCTTTTGTTTTTCTTTCCCTTGTGATTTGATTGTTCTTTTCGGTTAACCTAAAGTTATTTTAGGAAATTAAATATTAGCTTTCCATAAAAGATTTTGTCTAGTCGGTGGTGGTTGCTCCCATATCCAAGAAGGCCATGTGCCTCGCCACGTCAGTACTGGGAACCAATTATGGAAATTAATATTTAATGGAATTAATAACTTAAGGTGATTTGGGTCGAACGTGTTAAGTTCCGCAGGAGACCCAAGTCAAAACCTAAAAGAACGAATAGATTAAGTTTTGGATCAAACGTGTTAAGTTCCGCAGGCGATCCAAAATTTAATTTAAAAGAACACATGGTAGCTAGGAAAAGGTTCAGACCTTTGTACAAAATTTTTGTATAGTGGAACCTCTAGGTTTTCCGAGTAGCAACCAACAATTGGTATCAGAGCTAGGGTTTTGCCTCTGTGTATTTGGTATTAGTTTAATTATGCACATGTCATACATAATTTAGGCAGGTTAATAGTAGGATGTGCTAACTTTGTGGATGCAGGATCCAACTATTATGGCTTATAGTTATTATGTGTGTGATTGGACCCTTGGACATGTCAAGGGCATTTTATTGTGTGTGCATGATTGTATTATAAAATACAGCAGGAGCTGTATTTAGTTTTATTAGGATTTTATTTTTTGATCTAGATACATGTACATTCCTTCGAGGAATATAGGATCGAAAAATGTAAAATTCTATTTATGTCGCGGATCGAGTCTTGCAAGGCGTGGAACCTTTTAAGGACCAGAGGCGCAGCGGAACAAGGAGCAAGATGGATGCGACAACTAGACCCGGTGGCAGTGGCCAAAGCTTGGGTTGGCAACACACGGAGGACAACTAGAGATAAAAGTCATAATAGTTGAAAATTAGATTTTCTATTTATTGCTTTTATATTGTGCTGTGTGTGCATGTTGGTTTACATATTTAGTAGGCTAGCATAGTTAAAATTCCTCATTTATAAATAACTAAGTGGGAGAGAGATTTTTAAGTAAATCCCATGGTCTCCATTACTGGTTTGTAAGTGATGCAAACAAGCTTGCGCGTTGGCTCTGAGTGCCTTCCTCCATAACGGATGAGCTTGTTTGTGGATCACTAGAACAGACTTCCATTTTGGATGACTATAGGAAGTTAATTAAGAGCGTGTGATCTTCCCCAACGGAAGGGGCATAATCTTATTAATGGACTTAGTGTCAAGTAATGGTATACACTTAGACACATTTAATAGTATCCTCCCCAACGGAGTCACTACTATCACTTGTGTGACCAAAGGGAAACCAACTATTGATTTGTCATAAAACTAGATTGGCAACATAATAAAATTAATAAAACCCTCTTACAAATGTTTGAATTTGTATACGTCCACACTAACGTGGCATACAAGATTCATGATGTTTGAGGTAATTTTATTTGTCAAAAGTTATATTGACAAGATAGTCAATGGGTAAAACCCTCCTCTTTCAAATGATGAATTTGTATACGTCCACACTAACGTGGCATGCAAAATTCACGGTGTTTGAGGTGTTGGTGAATTTAAATAATATTGTTTGAGGAATCAATGTTATTTTAAATTCAAAGAGTTTTGACCAAATATTTGATCAAAGACAGATCAACTATTAATTTTATTCGTCATAAATTAAAGTTGACGAGATAATAAAATTAATGAATAAAATCTCCTCTTCAATTTTGTATACACAAAATTCATGGAGATTTTAAGGAGTTGATCTTGACCAAATATTTTTGTGATTCTTAGGATATTTGTCAATCCCTAGTAGTCATACTATAGAAAAAGACTTAGTAGTCCCAATTGTAATGATTGGAAATAGGACTTGGACATTAAGGTAGACTGTCTTCTTAGAACTAAGAACAATTTAGGTGTATTTAATTCATTAGTTGAAACATGTCTAGTGGTGTTATCTACCAGAACCTGGAGTGTAGATACAAGATGCCATTAATCATGTCTGCAATTCATTGCAGGGTTCCAGAAAACCCGACAACTAAATGAAAGGTAAATCACCGTCCACGTGGGCACTACTGTAAAAGTGGTAGCTGTTGCAGTGGGAGATGTTTATCCTTTGATAAGAATAAAATATGGATTTTAAGTAATTGTCTTTACGTACCAAGTTTAGAAAGAACCTGATTTCAGTTTCTAAACTATTATAGATATTGTGTCTATTTTGATAACAAAGTTGTTATCAAGAAAAATAGGGAAGTTATCTATTCTGGTATGATGGTTGACAATTTATAATCCAATAACTCCCACGATGCAACAAATGGAAATTAGTAACACATCTTCTAATTTTAAGAGAAAGCAACCTTCGGAAATGAACCAATTATATCTTTGGCATCTAAAGCTAGGTTATACTTGAGTAGGATTTATTGGTAGCTGATGAACTTTTGGGTTCATTGGTAGTGGAAATCTTTCCAACCTGCGAGTCTTACTTGGAAGGAAAATAACCAAGAAGCTTTTAAGTCCAAGGGGTATGGAGTCAAAGATATGTTGAAATCGGTTCATTCTGATTTGTGTGATCCTATGAGCATCCAGGCAAGAGGTTGTTTCAAATATTTCATCTATTTTATAGACAACTATTTGAGATACGGATATATTTACTTGATGTGCCGCAAGTCTAAGTACTTTAATTAGTTCAAAGAGTACGAGGCTGATGTGGAGAAAAGACAAAGTAAAAGTCACTATGGTAAGAACATAGTGGCAAGTACCTCTTGGGAGAATTTAGGAGTCACTTATCAGAAGTAGGGATTCAATCCCAACTAACTGCACCTGATACACCCCAACATAATGGTGAAGAAAAAGGAAGGTATAGGACTCTTATGGAAATAAGTAGATTGATGAGTTATTTAGAATATTACCAAAATTATTTTTAGGATATACTCTGGAAACGGAAGTGAATATAGTACCTTCCAAAGTCAGAACTCTCTACTCATATAGAATTGCTGAATAGGCGTAAGCCTATTTCGAAGCATATTCGGATTCGGGTAATCCAGCACATATGCAGAAGAGAGACAATGATAAGTTGGACAGGAATTCACTTGTTTGTGGGTTATCCTAGTGAAATGAAAGTAGGTTTATAGTCTTAAAAATCAGAAGGTCATTGTTAGCATCAATGATCGATTTTTAGAAAAGGACTATGTAATAAACCATGTGCCCATAAGAAAATTTGTTCTTAAGGAATATTAAAAGGCATGTCTAATCTAGTACCAACTGTACAAGATGAGATATCACAAGGAAACTGCAACACGTATCACAAATGATACACAATTGCAGAAAGTGTCTTGTCGTAGTGGGAGGGTTGTTAAGCAACCTAAAAAGATTCATGTTTTGGGAGAGTTTTTGGACTCGATCCTTGGAGGACATGAACCTGATCTCCGGACATATGATGAAACACTCCAAGATAAAGATGCAATATCTTGGCAAAGAGTAATGAATAACAGAATTAGAATATATGTATTCTAATAAAATTTGGAAGCTTGTAGAACCACCAAATGGTGTAAAAGCCTTTGGGTATAAAAAGGTCTATAATAGGAAAAGAGGGATAGACAGGAAGGTAGAAACTTTCAAAGCAAGGCTAGATGAAAAAGGAAACTTTTTCACTGGTAGCCATGCTTAAGTCTATCCGGATTCTTTTATCTATTTGGTAAGTGGATGTCAAGACAACATTCCTTAATGGAAGTCTTGAAGAAAGCATCCATATAAAGCAACCAGAAGGGTTCATTGCAAAGGGCTAAGAGCATCTTGTGTGCAAGCTCAATCAGTCTATGGACTGATACAAAGCTTCAAGGTCTTGGAACATCCAGTTTATCAAAGTAATCCAGACCTTTGGATTCATTTAGTAACTGGATAAGTCTTGTGTATACAAAAGGTGTGATGGAAGCGTTGTGGTATTTCTTGTACTATACGTAGATAACATTTTTTGGTAGTTGGAAACAATATCAAAATGTTGTCAGAAGTAAGGGTATGGTTGTCCAAACAATTCGATATAAAGGACTTGGAAGAATGTATATATTCTTGAGATCAAAGTAATAAGGGATCGCAAGAAAAGAATATTTTACTTATCCCAAGCTTCATACATCGGAAAAATCCTTGCTCGTTTTAAGCATGCAAAACTCTAAGAAAGGTTTCTTACCTTTTCAGGATGGAGTAACTTTATCTAAAGATATGTCTCTGTAGACATCAAAGGAGATAAAGGAAATAAAGGCAGTTCTTTATGCTTCGGCTGTCGGAAGTCTAATGTATGCTATGCACGAGATCAGAAATATGTTTTGCCAAGGGCATAGTTAGCAGATATCAAAGTAACCCTTGACGAGGACAGTGGACTGCAGTAAAGCATATATTGAAGTACCTTAGAGGCACTAGAGATTATATGCTAGCTCACAAGGCAGTTAATTTGGTTCTTGTAGGTTACATGGATTTTGACTTCCAATCGGATAGGAACAATAATAAGTCAACCTCGGGTTTGTGTTTACTTTAGGAGGAAAAGTCATAACTATGGAAGAGTGATAAGCATAGGTGTTTTTCTGGACTCCACCATAGAAGCTGAGTATATGGCAAGCCTCTGAGGTAGCCATAAAAGCTGAATGACTTAATAACCTCAAGATAGACTTAGATATGATTTCTAGTTTGTCCAAAGATTATTACAATTTATTGTAATAATAATGGTGCAGTAACAAACTCGAAGAAACCATGAGTCTATAAGGTAAGAAAACACAATAGAGCGCAAGTACTACACAATACAAGAAATTGTATAACGAGGAGAAGTTGTTGCCGCCTAGATTGCATCAGATGATAACCTAAGGTCCTTATGGCAAGAGCTTTTTGAAAGGCTTGGGAATCAGATGTATGGCAGCAGATATGGCAGCTTAGTCTTTTAGTATAAGTGGGAGATTGTTAGAGTGTATACTAAAAGCCTAGCTTTTGGTATGAACATTTATCTAGAAATAAGAATCACATTGGTCAACTGTCTACATTTATGATAAATGTAGTTGCTCAATTAATTTATATTGTAGATAACATGGTGTGTGGTGTCACACACAGAAGATCATGTTATCGGTTCCTTATAAATTATAAACAGTGGCTCACGACCATGATAGAAAGGAACAAACCATTGGAAGGTCGTAGTGTAATTAGGTGTTAATTTATCTTAACTATATAATTACACTAATACACTTAGAGTGTATTGAGTAGGATCATTTGAGGTCGTTTCTTTTATACTGACTTTATAAAGAAACAAAGACCTCGGTTATTATGAAAGTGTGTGCTCTTAATCCTAATATAATAACAAGCACATATATTTGATATTTATTTCTTTAATTTACCAATGGGTGAGATTTAGTTCGATGAATCAATAAGCTCGATAAGTTGGGAAATGATATCACTTATAGTGTGTGTTGTTGATTATAGAAGGAAATTGTGTCCTAGTAATCTAGGTTGAGAATGTCCCCAAGAGGAGCTCATAAGGATTGTCATGTTAAACTCTGCAGGTGGACTTAGTCCGACATGACGATGAAGTTGAGTGGTACTACTCTTGGAGCTAGATATTAATTAAGTGAGTTGTCAGTAACTTACTTAATTAGTGGACATTTGTTATCTTAAATACAGGGAGACTAACACACTCATAATAAGAAGGAGCCCAAAATGTAATTTGGGATTGGTGCGGTAGTTCAATAATATTTCTCTAGTGGAATGAATTATTATTGATAAAATTAAGTTGTGTGTTCGGGGCGAGCACGGGATGCTTAATTTTATCGGGAGACCAAAACCAATTCCTCCTCTCGGTCCCTATCGTAGTCTCTTAATTATAGAGTACTATACCCACCTGTACCCACCTTCTTACCCATCCTATAGGGGCCGGCCATGGGTATGTTCATGGGAGAATTCATGTGGCCGTCCCTATTAAAATAATAAGGAATTTTAATTTTAAAATTTTTCTTATGTGGATAATATAATTTAAAAGAGAGTTTAAAAATTTAAATCCTTCCTTTTATAAGATTCTACAAAAGATTAAGAGAAGAGTTAAAATCTCTTTCCTTATTTGTAGATTAAAGGTTGATTTTAATTTTGGTAAAAACTTTCCTTTTAATTATATTCATGATTTAAAAGAAAGTTTAAAATTTTAAAATTCTCTTTTATTAGTTTCTACAAAAGATTAAGAAAAGATTTAATATCTTTCCTTATTTGTAGATTGAAAGGAGATTTTAATTTTTAGAGATAACTTTCTTTTTTTGAAAATTATCCACATGTTTAAAAGAAAGATTTTAATTTATAAAATTCTTTTTATTAACCAATCATGAAGGGATTAAAATTATTGGAGAAATTTTTATAAATTTCTAGAAATAAATTAGGAAGTTTTAATTTTTATTTTAATTAAAACTCTCCTTGTTTTGGGGAGAAGAGTGGCCGACCATTATAATTTGAAAAGAGAAAATTATTTTAATTAAATAAATTTTCCTTTTCAATGGCAAAAGAATTAAGGAAGTTTTTATTAAATTTTCCTTATTTGCCAAGACCAAGGATTATAAAAGAGGGGGTAGAGGAGGCTTCAAGGCTAACGACTCTATTCTATTTTTCCTCTCTTTTCTCCTTGGGTGTGGCCGGCCTTCTTTCCTCTCCTCTCCTTTGTGTGGCCGAAACCTTCTCATGGTGGAGATAGCTTTGGTGGGCGGATCTAAGAAGGAGAAGAAGGAGAGAAAAGAAGCCTCTTTTCTAGCATCCCTTGGAGCATGGTGGTGGTGGCCGAACCTCTTCATCTTAGGAGAAGTTTTTGATGGCCGAAACTTGTAAGGAAGAAGAAGGTGCTTGGTGGTTCTCATCTCGGAAGATCGTTGCCCACACAACGTCTGAGGTTAGAAGAGGAATACGGTAGAAGATCAAGAGGTCTTTCTAAAAGGTATAACTAGTAATTTTTGTTTCCGCATCATACTAGTTATTTTTGGAAATAATACTAAATACAAGAGGCATACGATTCTAGAGTTTCAAATTTGTTTTCGATATAGTGTTCTTTTGTTTTTCTTTCCCTTGTGATTTGATTGTTCTTTTCGGTTAACCTAAAGTTATTTTAGGAAATTAAATATTAGCTTTCCATAAAAGGTTTTGTCTAGTCGGTGGTGGTTGCTCCCATATCCAAGAAGGCCATGTACCTCGCCACGTCAGTACTGGGAACCAATTATGGAAATTAATATTTAATGGAATTAATAACTTAAGGTGATTTGGGTCGAACGTGTTAAGTTCCGCAGGAGACCCAAGTCAAAACCTAAAAGAACGAATAGATTAAGTTTTGGATCAAACGTGTTAAGTTCCGCAGGCGATCCAAAATTTAATTTAAAAGAACACATGGTAGCTAGGAAAAGGTTCAGACCTTTGTACAAAATTTTTGTACAGTGGAACCTCTAGGTTTTCCGAGTAGCAACCAACACCATCAAGTTCGGTGAGCCCTCCCCACTTATATTTGCTAATACTCAGACCAGGACGATGATTCCTCCTAAGGAACACTCATATGGATCGATGGCTTAAGGGACACCTCCCCATAACTTGAACAAAGGAAAACACACCTCACCCATTAAAGAGAGGAATCCTAAAGGTATGCCCTTCTCTATCCATATCCTGGAAGATGAACTATCGCGTCACTTCTAATCACCTTAGCTTAAAGAGTATTCAGGATTAGCCGATCCTGAGGACCACTTGGGTCGGTTTGAAAATACCTCCCTGTTGCACTAATACAAAGATGACACCAAGTGTAGGGATATTCTAACGACCCTCTCTAGCTTGGCTCAGTGATGGATTAGCTGCCTCCCGCCGTCTTCTAATCGATCCTTCAACAACTTTAAGGTCGCCTTCCTACATCATTTCACTAGCAACAAGCGGTAAGATAAAATTCCCCTCAAATTGTTCACCTTGAAGCAAAATATCTGAGAGCCTTTGAGAGAATATATTCAATGATTTAACTAAGTTGCCTTAGATATCCCATCTGCCACCTCAGAGGTGTTGATGAGTGTTTTCTCACAAGGACTACTGGAAGAGGATTTCTTCTGATCTCTAGTGAAAAAGCCCATGACAAATTTAGACCATCTCTTGAGTCGATCTAAAAAATACATCAATGTGGAGGAAGCTAAAAACACAAGGAGGAAAGAGGTTAATGGACCAACACCTATAATGGATGACCTGAATGCAAAGCTCTCCCCCACCTTTCAATAGAAGGAGCCATACCTGAATCACTAGTATGCATTTTCCTGAATAGGGGAGAAAGTATTATAGATGGTAGAAGCATCCCCAACCTCCACCTTCGAACCAAGTAGATCACTTAGAGAGAAGTTGGATCAATTTTTCTCCTATCCTGATCACATGGGCACTTCACCCATGAGTGCTAACAGTATATTAGAGAACTCCTCCTTGTTGTCATGACTCACCTGCTTGACAGAAGATCACCCTGACACCCATCCGATGGTCTCCTGCTTAATACGCTCGAAAAGACAACTCAGATCACCAAGCTATTTGACGAAGGGACTTGTCCTCAAGGAGGAGGTCTAAAGAGCCGGATCGACAACATCAGGATGCTCGTCCCGAGGTCTTTAGGGATAATTCCCCTCATTGAGTCACTATCAGCATGATCTCAAGAGGCACAACTAATGGAGACTCAAATCAAGCTAGGAAGATGCATGGTCGAAGGCTAGAGCATTACTAGATCGACACTAGAACAAGGCCATATGTAGGTCCCCCTATCAGTTTTGGTTCTCATAACTTGAAAGGGGTAGCTACTCCTCATTAGAATGTGCTAGTTGTACGAGCCATCATAGCTTACTATAATGTAGCTAGAGTCTTCATCAACAAGAGGAGCTTGGTCAATGTGCTCTTCAAAATGGCTTTAGATCAAATGACTTGTAGAAGTTGTGATCCATCTCTATATCTCTGTTCGGGTTTAAGGGCATGAGGTGGAGCTGCTTAGATAGATCAGTCTTCCATTGTCCTTGGGAGAGGAATCCAAAATTAAAAGAAAAAAAATAGAGAGAGAGATGCCGAAGATCTAGCTTCATAAATCAAGCATTCACAGATGTTGGGCGGTATACCCATGTAACAAGGGTCGTTTAGTTCTCTCGGATGACCAATCAAATGCTTTTGGTGCTTGAGTTACTCGCGACGCTAAGCCGCTACACCATAATCTATCTGCACTTTCGGAATTTAGTTGTGGTTGGTCTGTTGGGCCCTACCGTCCACCTTCAAAATTTGTCAGACATAAAAAACTAGAGATTTGGGTTAACAAAAAAAAATATAGCATTCGCACTGACCTTTGATAAACTCTCGACTGCTTGAGAGAATTTATCGGGCGGTGATTAAAATGATAGAGAAGGGTAACAAGAAACAGGAGGAATTAATTGTGAAGTATTCTAAGTGAGTTTTGAGGTAAGAGGACTGGTTGAATTTTTGTCTATGGCAAAATATAATAACGCTCATCCTAGGTGGTCCAGTATCATTGGCCCTCTAACTAGATACATCACTAGGATTTCACCCACTAATAGGAGAGCATGTAAGGACAAGGTAATCCACGATGCTTCTACACCTACTAGAAATTGACCAAGTCTTATCTGTCGCAACACAACCATCTGTGTCAATCCGTGAAGGCATGGTGTTACCGGGAGTTGAACCTGATTCTCTTGGATGAATTTGTTCGATTGAACAGTGAGCGGTGCTAATTGGGTTTAGAGGGAATAAAAAGTTCACAATTTGGCGAGTGCTTTTTATGAAGAAAAAAATGTGAGGTCCTCTCCTTGAAATCTAGATGTAAGATTTGAAAATTTTACCTAAGTAGATCGTGTCAGTTTTTTTCAGTTGACTTTGGTAGTCGGTAACTTTCTATATTAATGGATGTTACTTGTGTATTAAATTTGTGCTTATGTGTTCAACCTCAAACCACAAGCTACTTTTGTTAAAACGGGATCTTGTCAACCCAAACCAAAGGTAACAGAGATACATAATGATGGACGCTATACATGCATGCATGTATGTTTATTTATTTATTTTAATGTGAGGTTCTCTTGGTAATTTATTAAGATTGGATTTCGTCAACAATATTTTGCATCTAGGGTTGTCATGCCATGCCTAGTTGGACCTTTGGTTATTAATAATCCACTTAATTAATTTTGATAAATATCCGTATTGAAGTTCAAAATGTGCTTTCCTCAAGTTCATTCCTACCCTAGCTCCTTCCCCTTCTGCAGGTTTCATCTTAACCTGATATGACACTTCTTGGACTCCTTTCTTCGTCGTTCTTGTACCATGTCAAAGCTTCTAGCAAATGAGCTGCATGCTACGTTAACTTGGTCTGTTGCTTCATCTTTTCATACTTGCAAGCACGTATGTAATAGGCATCTAATGTAGGATTAAGTCCACATGGACTAGATCCAATTGAGTCCACAAAGGTGGACTTAATCTCTATAAGGTTGGGTTTATACTTGATTAACACACACACACAACTAATTACCATTAAAATGACTAAACTCGATTAAGTGATCTAATGTTTCATTGCATATAAGGAGGGTTTGGATTAAATGGATGTGGATTCAATGTGTAGATCCAAAACATGGTTTATTAACATTGATGGGCTGTTAATGATGGATGAGCTTTGAGGATAGTTCTTATAGGATGAGATTGGTATATAAAGGATGAGACTCATGAATTAGGGCAAGGTTCTAAAGTCTCTTCAACCTCTTCTCTTCCTCATCAAGAGAAAGCTAAGGATTGTCGCCAAAAACCACTCCTGTAGAAGACTTTTCCACAATAGCAGGAACTCCGACGACAAGTAAGAAGCATTAGCCTTTGCGATGGATTCAGGTCAGTCATTCATGTGCTATTGTTTCGATTTGTATTGAGCTTTATAGATTGATAGAAGCTAAATCCTATTATAAATACATCCTTTAGTTCATATATAATGTATTGCAATTCTAACAATTGGTATCAGAGCTTAGGTTTGACTTATTATCAGTTTTTAAGATGCAAGGGTAATTTTTCAACGTTTTGGCATAAATACATCAATTTTACATTCAATTCTATATGGATGAGCGAAATTGATGTATATTCATTGAATGTAGTATGGATAGATTAGGATTTAACCTTTGAATCGAGTTTTTCGCATTATCTGCGAAGAACGAGATTGGCGACGCGAGTTTAGGGCAAAAAATTATGTTTTAGAAATGGGTGTTTTCTGATATCAATCGATTGGGAAGGTTCCCAATTGATTGAGAGTCATGGATTCATGAACAGAATCATCTTGAATCGATCCGTTGATCAATTAATGTTTACCAATCGATTGGTGTAAGGTTTGATCGATTGGGATGCTCAAGTTCACGAACAGAAGAGGCTGGAATTGATCAGCTAATCAATTGGTGTTTACCAATCGATTGACATGAGGAATCAATAGATTCAGACTGTTGATTGCGACAAGAATTCAAAGGAAAGCTTCTGGATCGATCGACTAATCGATTAGGGTTACCAATCGATCAGTCAATCGATTGAAGTTTGCAAAAAATCAAATAGAAAGCTCCTAAATCGATCAACCAATCGATTGGGGTTACCAATTAATTGGTCAATCGATTAAAGTTCGTAAGAATCCAACAGAAAGCTGCTGGATCGATCAGCTAATCGATTGGGATTCACCAATTGATCAGCCAATCGATTATATTTCACTGGGTTGTCTACAGAAGGATTCCCGATCGATCGGCTGATCGATTGGGGTGGATGAACCAACGAATAGAAGCTTTCTGGATTGATAAGTGGATTGATTCATGTGTGTTCAATCGATCGATCAATCGATTGGCACGCGTGTGAATCGATTCACATCCATTCTTGATCGATTAAAAGGGTGTCAATCGATTAATATCCGATATCAATCGATTGATAACTGAATTTAACTCAGTTTCCAACAATTTATTCTTGGATTCATCTTGACTCTTGCTACCTAATCGAACATATACTATCGCCAAAGCGAGAACTATTAGGGAGGCTAGGAGTATTAGTGTAGAGGGATGTATATCCATGCTAAGGATGATTGACTCAAAGGAAAATCATTTTTTATGTCGGATATATGTTTAAGGAAGCTCACTAATTAAGTTAAACTTCTTGATCATGCACATAGTGTGTTAGCCCAAAGGAAGGGGTACTATGTGGCCTGTTAGAGGCATTGTGAATGATGCTAGAAAACATAAGCTAATTAAAGAAGCTCATGAATAAAGTGTCATGCACATAATGCGTCGGCCCAAAGGAAGGCAAGTTATATGGCAGATGAAGGTGATCATGAGTTACTTGGAGAGCACCAATAGCAAGTTACAATTTAGTCCAAAGACTTAATATAATATTGCACTAGGTATCTCTATGTATGCCCATATAGTTGCATGTTTTATGGGTTGCATTCTGTTATTGCACAAGATACATGCCTTATTTGTTAAATTGAGCTATATTCTTGGCTTTTATTTTGTAGTACTCTCAATGTCTGCTAATTTGAACAACATCCCCGTGCTTACTGGCACAAACTTTGGATAATGGAAAGAGCATATTACGGTTTTATTGGGCTGCATGGATCTGGACTATGCCTTTAGGCATGATCACCCTGCACCTTTAACTGATGATTCAACTGCATATCAGAAGGTGAACTTTGACAAGTGGGAGCGATCTAATCGCATAAGTCTGATGATCATGACAATGTCAATACCAGAATCATTAAGGGGTTCGATAACTAAGAAGAAGGATGCTAAAACCTTCTTTAAGGAATTAGTGAACCAATTCACCTCAAATGAAAAGGTCGAGACTACTACACTTCTCACGAAGTTAGTGCCCATGCGGTACACAGGGAAGGATAACATTAGGGGGTACATCATGGAGATGTCTAACCTGGTTACAAGGCTCAAGGCACTAAAGTTAGATATGTCTGAAAGTGTCCTTGTGAACCTCATCTTGATCTCTCTGCCGACACAGTTCACTCCTTTTAAGATTAGTTATAATACTCAAAAGAAGAAATGGACACTAAATGAGCTTATAGCTCAGTGTGTACAGGAAGAAGAGAGATTAAGAGGTGACACATCTCAAAGTGCTCAGTATACATCCTCATCTCAATATTCAAACAAGAAAAAGAAGAGGGTAATGGTAAAAGTAAGGGTAAACAACTTGCAGTGGCTGGGGCTTCAGGGCATAAAGTGCAAAAGCAACAAGATTCAAACTCAACTTGTTTCTTTTGTAAAAAGAAAGGTCATCTGAAGAAGGATTGCCCTAAATATGCCAACTGGCGTGCTAAGAAAGGTATACTTCTCAACTTTATTAGTTCAAAAGTTAACCTATTTACTATATCTAATAATACTTGGTGGATAGATACTGGTGCAACTACTCACATAAGTGTAACTATGCAGGGTTGCCTCATGAGCCGAATGCCAATTGATGCCGAAAGATTCATCTATACTGGAACGAGCAAGAAGGCAAAAGTAGAGACAATAGATGGCTTTAGAGTTTGTTTGGGGAACAATGTACTTTTGAGTTTAGAAAATACTTTTGTAGTGTCATCTTTTAAATAGAACTTAATTTATATTTCATATTTGGACAAATCCGACACTTGTTCATTTGAAAATGGAAAAATTAGTATTTTTTGAAATTCTATCTTATGCGGTACTGATTCCTTGATTGACAAGCTATATAGATTGGGCACTGAAACTCATACAGATAATTTTGTGATACATAATATAGGTGTGAAGCATGGTATGACAAATTCGAATTCATCCATGTTGTGGCATAGGCGTTTAGGACATATCTCAAAACAATGCCTAGAAAGGTTAATGTCACTAGGAATTCTCAA